>NC_080172.1:16043167-16348167 GCF_950295315.1 Erinaceus europaeus | reverse complement strand
GATTTTGTGTTAAGCTGTTCTTGTCTGACCATTCTTTGCTTGACTTGCTCTACCCATTTCTTACTCCCATTTCATACTTTATAGTTGTCTTATATTTCTGTGGCTTGTGTTTCTGTGTATCACTTTGCTGACAATTAAAGGTCATGTTTCTTTCTCTGTGACTCCTTTCAGCAACTCTGGCAATGCAGGTATGATAATGCCAAACTCCTTTAGTTTTTATTTATATGGTACTGCTTTGATTGCTCCTTAATATTTCAATATTAATATTACCCTGTCTTACAGTATGTGTGTCAGGCAGTTCTTGTCTTTTAAAAACTTTAATATACTATTCCACTCTCTCCTGGTATCTATAGTTTCTGAAGAAAAATCTGATGCAAGTCTCACTGCATTGCCTTTATATGTCACTTTCTTATTTTCCCTGACAGCTTGTAAACTTTTTTCCTTTTTCGTGGCAATTGATAGTTTCATAATGATGTGTCTTTGTATAAGTCTAATTTGGTCTAGGAATTTGGGGGTACTCTCTGCTTCATGAACATCTACAACCTGGCCACATCATAAATTTGAGAAATTTTCTGCTATTACTTTCTTGAATATTATTTCTGCTCCCTCCTTTCTCTCCTCTCCTTCTGATAATGCCTATAATTTTGATGTCTTTTTTATGAAGTCTTCAATGTCTTTAAAAGTTGTCTAATTTCTCCTAAACCTTTTTCCTCCTTTTGCTTTGAGTGAAAGAATTCTCCCCATTTTTTTTTAATTTCTGATGTTCTTATACATGGGTAAGTCTATTCCTATGACCTGCTATTTGAGAGTGCAATGCATTCAGTGTCCTTCATTCCTGTAATTCTGTTTTCAAATTTTCCATTTTCATATCAAGTGAATTCTTTGAAGTCAGGTATTTGTTTCTTAATCATTTCTGCTTCATGTTACTTTAAATTTCATGACAATGTGTTGGTATGCTTCGAAATTCTGCTTCTAAGATCCCTTCTGTTGCACTGCTTGATGTTGTAGTCTATTTACATCATCATTGTTTTCATTGCTTTAATCCCCACTGGTTTGCACGCTATTTTCCTTCTCCCCACCCCCTATCCTATGTACTTCCTCTTCCTGACACTTCTGCCTCAGGAGACATAAAAGACAAGGCTTTCTAATGAAGAGAGATTAGAAGAGATTAGATTGTTGAACAGCATCCCCACTCGTCAATAAAGATTGAACTGCGTTCCCAGCTCAGCTATGAGTCCCTAGTAGTCTGTCTCCTGCCCAAGAAGCTAGATCGGCAACTGGCACCCTGAACAGGGACTGGCAACAATGTATTTCCTAAACTTTTCCTTCTATAGGTGAGTGAGGCCATTCCATATTCATTCTTCTCTTTCTGGCTTATCACACTTAACATGATTCTTTCAAGCTCCACCTAAGATTAGTTGAAGAATGTAACCTTTCTTCCTTAATAGCTGAGTAGTATTCCATTATGTATATAATCACAAGGTTCTTAGTCACTCATCTGTTGTATTGGCTGTTATAAATTGTGCTTCTATTAATACAGGTATCCACTGATATTTTTGGATGAGTGTGTTTGATTCCCTAAGATGTATTTGCAGAAAAAGAGTTGCAGGGTCATAGGGTAGGCCCACTTCTAGTCTTATGAGAGTTCTCCAGACTGCTTTACACAGATGCTGGACAAATTTAAATTCTCACCAACAGTGCTGGAGAGTTTCTTAATCCCTGCAACCTCTCCAATATTTGTTGTTGCTATCCATTCTGATATATGACATTCTCATGGAGTGAAGTGATATCCCATTATTAACTTTATTTGAATTTACCTTACAATCAATAACTTGGAGCATTATATAATGTCTATTGACATTTTGGGTCTCTTCTTTATTGAATATTCTGGTCGTATCCTCTCCCCACTTTTGGATGAGGTTGTCGTTGTGGTTGGTGTGGTAAGCTCTTTATATTTTTTTGCTATTACCTTTTTGTCTTATGGCATATATGGCATGTAAAGATATCCTCCTGGGGAGTAGATAGCAGATAGTAGGTTTTTCTATGTATACGATCATGTCATCTGCAAATAGGGAGAATTTGACTTCTTCTCTTCCGATCTGTATCCCTTTAATTCCTTGCTCCTGCCTGGTTGCTATGGCAAGAACTTCCAACACTATATTGAATAGTAATGGTGATAGTGGGCAGCCCTGTCTATTATCTGATCTGAGGGGAAATGCTACCAGTTTTTCACCATTGAGCATGATGTTGGCTGTAGATTTGCTGTATATAGACTACACTATCTTCAGGATTTTCCATCTATTCCCATTTTTTGTAGCATTTTGATCATGAAGGGATGTTGTATTTTGTCAAAAGCTGTCTCTGCATCTATTGATAAGACCATGTGTTTTTTTATCTTGCTTTTATTCATGTGGTGGATCTTGTTGATTGATTTATGTATATTAAACCAACCTTGCATCCCTGGGATAAACCCCACTTGCTCATGATGAACAGTCTTTTTAAAATACTGCTGTATCCAATTAGCTAGAATTTTGTTCAATATTTTAGCATCTATGCTCATCAAAGATACTGGTCTGTAGTTTTCTTTTTTGGTTGTGTCCCTGTCTGCTTTTGGTATCAGAATGATGTTGTTTTCATAGAAGCTGGAAGGGTTTATTCCTGTGTCTTCAATCTTCTCAAACACTTTTAAAAGTAGAGGTATTAACTCTTCCTTGTAAGTTTTGTAGAATTTAATTGTAAAAAGATCTGGTCCAGGGATTTTATTCTTGGAAAAGTTTTTGATAACTGTTTCAATTCTGTTAGCTGTGATGGGCCTGTTCATATTATATAGTTCCTCTTTATTCAATTTTGGAAGTTCATACATATCTGTAAATCAACATATTATTGGATTGTGCTTTCTGATCCATCTTCCTACTCTGTTCCTTTTTTTTAAATATTTATTTATTCCCTTTTGTTGCCTTTGTTGTTTTATTATTGTAGTTATTATTGTTGTTGTCGTTGTTGGATAGAACAGAGAGAAATGGAGAGAGGAGGGGAAGACAGAGAGGAGGAGAGAAAGATAGACACCTGCAGACCTGCTTCACCGCCTGTGAAGCGAATCCCCTGCAGGTGGGGAGCTGGGGTTCAAACTGGGATCCTTATGCCAGTCCTTGTGCTTTGCGCCACCTGCGCTTAACCCTCTGTGCTACAGCCCGACTCCCCTACTCTGTTCCTTTTAATAGATGAAGTCAGCCCATTGGCATTTATTGATATCAAAGATTGAAGACATTTTAATGTCATCCTTGTAGATTTTTAGAGTTTTCTGATATATGGAATATTTATGGTGGTCTGACTGTTTATAGGAGAACTTTCAGAACTTCTTTCAGGGCAGGCTTGATGATAATTGATTCCTTCAACTGTTGCTTGTCTGAGAAGGTTTTTATGCCTTTATCTAGTCTGAATGATAGTCTAGCAGGATACAGTAGTCTTGGTTGAAAGCCTTTCTCATTGAGCCCTTGATAGATATCTTGCCATTCTCTTCTGACCTTTTGTGTTTGTGTGGAGAAGTCTGCTGCTAATCTTATGGGTTTTCCTCTGTAGGTAACTCTTTGTTTTTTCTCTTGCAGCCTTCAAGATCCTTTCTTTATCCTATTACTTTCCATTCTAAATAGGATGTGTCTTTAAGTCTTGGTTAACTCTGTTTGGGGCCCTCTGGGCTTCTTGCTTGAACCTTTATGTCTTTGATGTTGTCTAGAGAAGTTCTCAGCTATTATGTCCTAAAGAATGCTTTCTTCCCCTCTCTCTTTCTTTCTTCCTCTGGTAAGCCAATAATGTGTATATTATTTCTTTTGAATTCATCTTATAGGTCTCTGTTGTTGTTTTCAGTATCTCTTAATCTCTTTTTGAGATCTTTTACTTCTTTTTTAGTTGTCTCTAATTCTTCCTTGATCTTGCAAATTCTGTCTTCAGCCTCATTTATTCCATTCTCTCTCCCCTCTACTGTTTTCTGGAGTTCATCTATTTTGTTACCATGTTCTGATACTGTTTTAGTTTGTTCAGCTAGTTCTTTTCTTAGCTCAGCTATTTCAGCTTTCAGTTCTCTAATAACCCTGAGATAATTAGTGTTTTCTTTTAGAGTCTCATTTATTGTTTCTTCATTTCTGATGACAAATCTTTCAAGCTCTTTACTCACTCCTGTGACTATTTCCTTAACTAGTGTTTGGATATTGACCTCATTATTTTGTGTTTCAACCTTTGGGGGAGCTGTTAGCTGGACTCTTGTCCTGGTTCATTTCTCTAATATTTCTTCTTGTTGATTTAACCATTCTATATAGTATGTTATGAGGTTCCTCTGTCAGTACCTTTCATATTACTGATCACTCTTGCCTGGATTGACTTGTGTCTAAGTAAAGTACTTAAAGAGTTCACTGTTGTGGAAATTAACAATTTTTTTAAATATTATTTTAACCCCTTAGTTAGAGCACAGTGGCTATTAAAGCCTCTTTTGTTCTTTTTCTTCCCATGAGGGCTTTTAAACTATAAGTAGGCTTCTTAGCTTAATTTTTCACTCTTGACCAAGAGATAAAGCAGGGTGTGGGAGAGATAATACAGTGGTTATGCAAAGATACTTTCACACCCCAAGCAACCAAACTCAGGGCTTAATTCACCTTCTCTACCAAGTCTGGCAGCACTGCTGGGCCCTGTGAGTTTCTAAACAAGTTTGTTTACAGTCTGGACCTTCTGAGGCAATTATTCACTCACTATGTTCACATCAGGAGAACAATGTGGAAAGGCTCCCACTATACAGCCCCACTGCTAGACCAACAAGCTGTAGCTCTTCTCCTGAGTTTCCCAGTTGCTTTTTTGTTCCCCGATGTCAGCACAGGGTCTCCCCTCACTGATCCACCCTCTGAAGGCAGTAGCAATAGAGACTCACAGTGGAATTTGGTGAGTCTTAGTAGAATTCTCTCCTCCCTACATCATTCTTTTTGGTGGAAAAACAGACTGGAGGTGGTGCGTCAACTGGTAAATTTATGCACTGTTACCAGCTGCTCAATCTTTCCTTAAGATCCTTTCTGTCCATGAGCCACACATGTTTGGGTTGGAGCTCCTCTTTGGCCATGAGCCATACGGTGATTGGGTGGGTTCCTGAAGTTGTTCTATTCCTGCCTCGTTGTGGTTACAGGTGATCTCCATTGGTATTCCTAGTTGACCAGGGAGAAGAGTGGAGAGAAACACAGCTGTTGCTTGTAGCCCCACCTCCAGAAGTCCAGTAAAGGAGCTCTTAAATATCTAAGCACTTCCTTAAGTGATGGAACTCTTAAGTAAAGGAGCTCTTAAGTGGCTGAGCCCTTCCTTAAATGATGGATCTCTTAAATAAAGAAGTTCTTAAGTGACTGAGCCCTTCCTTAAGTGATGGAACTCTTAGGTCACTGAGCCCTTCCTTAAGTGATGAAGCTCTTAATTAAAGAAGCTCTTAAGTGACTGAGCCCTTCCTTAAGTGATGGAACTCTTAATTAAGGGGGCTCTTAAGTAACTGAGCCCTTCCTTAAGTGATGGAGCTCTTAAGTAAAGGAGCTCTTATGTGACTGAGCCCTTCCTTAATTGATGGAGCTCTTAAGTAAAGGAGCTCCTAAGTGACTGAGCCCTTCGTTAAGTGATGGAGCTCTAAATTAAAGAAGTTCTTAAGTGACTGAGCCCTTCCTTAAGTGATAGAGCTTTTAATGAAAGGAGCTCTTAAGTGACTGAGCCCTTCCTTAAGTGATGGAACTCTTAAGTAAAGGAGCTGTTAAGTGACTGAGCCCTTCCTTAAAGGATGGAGCTCTTAATTAAAGAATATATTAAGTGACTAAGCCCTTCCTTAAATGATGGAGCTCTTAAGTAAAAGAGCTCTTAAGCGACTGAGCCCTTCCTTAAGTGATGGGGCTCTTAAGTAAAGCAGCTCTTAAGTGACTGAGCCCTTTCTTAAGTGATGGAGCTCTTAATTAAAGGAGCTCTTAAGTAACTGAACCCTTCCTTAAGAGATTGAACTTTTAAGTCACTGAGCCATTCCTTAAATGATGGAGCTCTTAAGTAAAGAGGTTCTTAAGTGGCTAAGCCCTTCCTTAAGTGATGGAGCTTAAGGAAGTAAAGAAGCCAGTATAAATATTTTAAAAACATCTCCCATTGTTTAAGAAGCCTCTTTGTTTTGATTGTAGTTTCCTTTTCTGTGAAGAAGTTTTTCAATACAATGTAGGCTCATTGGTTTATTTTTGGTTTTGTCTTCCTTGCAATTGGACTTGAGTCATTGAAGGTGCCTGTACAATTTCGATGGGAAATAATTCTGAAAATATTTTCCTCTAAGTATTTGATAGTTTATGATTTAACACCAAGTTCTTAGTCCATATGGAGTTTAATTTTGTGTGTGGTGAAATATGGTTCAGTTCCATTCTTTTGCATGTTTCAACCTAATTTTCCCAACACCATTTGCTGAAGAGAATCTCCTTTTCCCATTTAATATTTTGGGTCTCTTGTCAAATTTAGATGTCTATAGGTGAGAGGAAAACACATGCAATTTAATACTGGAGTCACACTTAAATTATTTCAGGAATTTCTTTAAGCTTCCCTCCCCCTTTTTGTTTCCCTTGTTGTTGTTTCGGGGTGTCTCTCTCCTTCTCCGGCAGGGTGTCCTCCAGGGGAAAGGTAATGGGCTGGTTCTTTCTTGCTCACGACAGGGGTGACACAAAGTAAAAGACACCAGGGGACTCTTAGCGTGAATCTAGAATCTGAGTCCTTGAGTCCCAGAATCCTAGAGTCCGTTTATTAGCAAAATTGACATGAGTTAAATAGAAAAGCAATGGAGGTAATTGTTGTTGAAATATGACAGAAATTACAGGTTTCTTAACAGTCAGCATGCCCCCAAGGTAGGGGGCTGGTGTGACAGGAATTGATGAGATACAAAACAGTTATTTTCCATGACACAAGCAACTTAATTATCCAAAGGTATTTGAGAGAAGCATAGGGGTTAAACCTGTAGGGTGAGACAGAAAGAAAATGAATATCAAAAGCCCATATAGTTTGGAATTTCTCTTGTCTGGGGTCTGAGGTGTGTGATGAAGTGTGTGATAAGGTGTGTTCTTCTATGATCAGAAGGTGACTTTGAATGAGTGAATCTGCGGCCATGTGGCCTGCAGTTAATGGAGGGAAGTACTGTGGTATCTGTGGGCCTGAGAGTCAAGAATGAAAGAACCAAGTCTGAGTTTCCCCCCTTATGCTCACCTCGGTTGAGAGAGACTTACCAAGAGGTTATCTTCTCAGACCTCCATCCAAAGATGGGGGTGGTTCTCCCTAAGTTCTATCAGGCTTACACATGTTCCCAACAGTTGTTGTTGTTGTTGTTGTTGTTATTGATGTCATCATTGTTGGATAGAACAGAGAAAAATGGAGAGAGGAGGGGAAATCAGAGAGTGGGAGAGAAAGATAGACACCTGCAGACCTGCTTCACGCTTGGGAAACAACTCCCCTCCAGGTCCCCACCTTAAGGATCTGGGGGCTCCAACCCAAATCCTTAAGCAGGTCCTTGTGCTTCGTGCCACTTGCTTTTAACCATCTGTGATACCCCCATTTCCTCTCAGGCCATTTTTAAAACCTTTATGAATCATAAAACTCTTTTATTAGTTTCTTCTTGCTGATCAAACTATTATTCCATTTGAAAATGGTAACATCTAAAAATTACACAGGTACTAACAACTTCTGTTCATCTCAAACTTAAGAGAGCACCTTCCTTTATGATCTATTTCTGCCACTTCTGGTTGCTGAAGTTTATGAGATAACTCTTTCTCCCATACTACCTCCACAATATAGCCAATCCCATCAAGTTTAGTAAGAGAAAAGAAATATATTTAATCAACTTAAAGAATATGATTATTGCTGCCAAAGCTCTCAATTTTTACCAATCCATTCATTCATAATTCTTTTCCATTTTTATAAAATCACTTTATAAGCAGTACACCCTTTTACCTACCCTTCATATCACTTTTCACCGTGAAGACAGTCACTCCTTAAGTCTCACTGAAGCTGAGCATGTTTTTATCTAATCTGGTCAGGGATAGAAGAGGATTTGTGGGAGATACTGGCATCAGATCAATATTGCTATTTTGTTACCGGTTTATGTTTTACAAAATTTGGGCTGTTGAATAAAATAATTTAGTGAAGAAAAATGTAATAGTTCTATAAAAGTATTTTTTAAAGGTTTGTCTTGGGCTTTCAGTGAACTAAAGCTTTATTTTAAAAAATGGCATTAAAAACCCCCCAAAATTGGAGTGGATAAAAAACAATGTAATCATATTTGTCAGGACTATTCATTAAGCCACACAAGAAAAAAATATGAAAGTAGCTATAGCTGCAATAAAATGTGTTAAATTTCTGAGCACAATTATAACCACATTTTAAATATCAAAATAATTATTCTTGTTGTTTTGGAGACTGATTACAAAACTAAGATCCACAACTATTTTTCAAGAGTGTTCAATAAATTAATTTAGAATTATTAAAGGTACCTGAACCCTACAATATTTAATATTATGTGTAAAATGTAATATATTCAGTATTATTATTTGCCTTGCATTGAACTACTGCTATTCATTTATTAAAATATTAATTTGATGTAATTTACTTATATACTATTTTTTGAAAAATGCTTCTCAAATTTAAAAATCAAAGACACTGCTGTTAGGGGGAGCACTATTAAGTCTCCATAGTTTGGGACATTCTCAAGGTTTCTGTTTAGTGGTTAATGGTAGTTTAAATCCACTGTGGTCAATAAGGATATTTGGAATCATTTCAACATTTTTTAAATGTATTGATGTTGTCTTCATGGCCTAAAGTGTGCTTGATGCATGAAATTGTTCCATGTGGACTTGAGAAGAATGTCATCTTACTTTCCTGGGGTGAAAAACTCTAAAGATGTCCAGTAGGTCTAACTTATCCATCTCTTTATTCAATACTTTTTGCTAGTGTTAAAATTAAGAGGGAAGGGATGAGATGGGACAAAGGAGACACCTGTAGCATTGTTTCATCACTTTTGAGGCTTCTCTCTTCAGGTGAGGACCAGGTGCGTGAACCCTGGTCCTAAGCACAACACATGTGCACTCTACTGGGTGTGCTTTCTGTCCAACATCCCTCCCCCAGTTATCTTGTTTCTTTATTAACATTCTTTCTGGTTGATATGTCCATTTGTGAAAGTGGAGTGTTCACATATCACAGTATTAATGTATTGCTAGTAACAGAAAGTTCCCAGGATAGGCAAAGCAATCTTGAGGGAAAAGAACAAGAATGACAGCATTCTGCTTCTTAGCCTGAAAACATACTATAGAGGCATTATAACTAAAATAGTCTAGTATGGCACCAAAGTAGATACACAGACCAGTAAAATATAATTGAGAACTGAGGTCAGGCCCAACATGTAAGGTCAACTAATGTTTGAGTACAAGTACCCAAAACATCAAATGGAAAAAAGGAGAGCCTATTCAACAAACAGTGTTGGGAAAACTGGGTGATAAACATGCAGAATAATGAGACTAGACAAGAAGATTTCATCATGTGCAAAAGTTAACTCCAAACGAATCAAAGATTTAGAAGTTAGACTAGAAACTATCAAATACATATGACAAAACATGGGCAGAACTCTCTTATTTAAGCTTTTGCAACATCTTCATTGATTCAAATCCAATTGCAAGGAAAGCAAAAGCAAAAGTAGGCCAATATAATTACATCAAACTGAAAAAAATAGCCACACAGCAAATGGAACCTCTGTCACAAATCAGAGGATTGATAACCAAAATACATAATGAGTTCACCAAACTCACCAGTAAAAAGACAAACTACCAGGAGTTGGGCAGTAGCGCAGCAGGTTAAGCCCACCTGGCACAAAGCTCAAGGACCAGGGGAAGGATCCTGGTTTGAGCCCCTGGCTCCCCACCTGCAGGGGAGTCGCTTCACAAGCAGTGAAGCAGGTCTGCAGGTGTCTATCTTTCTCTCCCCCTGCCTGTCTTCCCCTTCTCTCTCCTTTCTCTCTGTACTATCCAACAATGAAGACGGATAACAATGAAACAACAAGGGCAACAGAAAGGGAATAAATATTTAAAAAGACAAACTACCCCATTGAAAAATGGGGGGAAGATATAGGCATAATTATTTCCAAAGAAGAGATCCAAAGACCAACAAACATATGAAAAAAAAAAAAATGCCCAAAGTCACCCATGACCAGGGAAATTCAAATAAGAACAATGATATACTATGTTATCCTGTGAGAATGTCAACATTAGAAAAGACAGAAACACCAGCTGTTGGAGACACTTTGAGGGGAACTCTCCTACATTGCTGGTGGTAATGTAAATTGGCCCAAAAAACTATGGTAAACAGTCTGGAAATCATCAGAACTCTAGAAATGGACTTACCTTATGACTCAGTAATCTCTGTCCTAAGAGTTTATCCAGGGAAAACAAAAACACCTATCTGTAAAGACCTACATATGCCAATGGCTATAGCAGCACAGTTTGTAACAGCACAAACTTGAAAGCAAGTCAGATGCTAAGGAAGTTATGGTATATATACTATGCAGCTATTAAAAATGATGAGGCTATCTCCTTTACAATAGTGTGGTCAGAATTTGAATGCATCATATTGAACGAGGCAATCCAGAAAGAGAAAGACCAATACCAAATTACCTCACTTATAAGTAGAACTTCAGAACAAAGAACAGTAAGGAAACTTATAAGGTGAAACTTGGACTGGGTGTGGCATATTGTACCAAAGCAAAGGACTCTAGGAAAGAAGGGAAGGAAATGGAGAAGATGAAGAGACATTGATTGGATTCCTGTTGTTAATCCTAGATACTAAAGGGAGATGAAAGGTTATGCTTATGTTTTAAAGACTAAACTGAAAAACATTACCCCCCCCAATAAAAAAGGAGAATCAAGGATATGGAAATAGCTACATTTCATAAAATTATAAATTGATATTCATAAAAATATTTCTATTTTGATTCTATTTACTTTTGGACAGAAGCAGAGAGATATTGAGAGGGAAAAGGTGATATGGACTGAGAGACATAGACTTAGAGCATTGCTTCATTGTCTACATGTGAAATTTCTCACTTTTCTGCAAAAAACTCTCATCCCCAGCCTAAGTCTTCCTCCTCCGCCACT
Source organism: Erinaceus europaeus (assembly GCF_950295315.1). Lineage (NCBI taxonomy): Eukaryota > Metazoa > Chordata > Mammalia > Eulipotyphla > Erinaceidae > Erinaceus > Erinaceus europaeus. The sequence continues at coordinate 16,337,002 of NC_080172.1, read as the reverse complement.
TTGCACTAAAATCTCCATATCCCTCCTGGAATCCCAGAGTTCTCTGCTTTGGTGTAATATACCAAATCCAGTCCAAGTTGTGCTTTGGTTTCCCTTTCTGTTAGTAGTTCTCAACTTCAGTCCATTAATTATATCATCCTGTATTCATTCCTTCTATTACTTAACATTATCCCTTCAAGCTCCATCCAAGGTGATGGATGAGAAAGGTGAACTCATCATTCTTAATAGCTGAGTAGTATCCCATTGTGTATATGTACCAAAACTTGCTCAGCCCCTCATAACTTGTTGGATACCTGGATTGATTCTAGATTTTGGTTATTACAAACTGTGCTACTATGAACATAGGTATATACAGATCTTTTATGATAGGTGTTTGGTTCCCTAGGATGTATCTTCAGGAGAGGAATTGTTGCATCATAAAATAGGTCCATTTCTAGTTTTCTGAGAGTACTCCAGACTTCTTTCCACAGGATTTGGACCAGTTTATATTCACATCAGTAGTGCAAGAGGGTTCCTTTGCCCCACAACTCTTTAGTTGTGCTGTTGCTATTGTTCCTGATGTATGACATTCTCACCTGGATGAAGTGATATCTCATCATAGTCTTTATTTGCATTACTCTGACAATGACTTGGAACATTTTTACATATGTCTGTTGGGTTTGTAAATATTATTTTTATAACTGTTGGGAAATTGTGCCGATGCAGTCACATCTGCCATGTTGTCCCCTCAGGCTACTGCTAGTTCCCACAAGAGTTGGGACATTCTCTGAGTGCCTGTTCAGCCATGTTGTGCCCTCAGGGCATTGTCTATATCCCCGTGATATTTGGAGTGCTTTGGTTACTCCTCCCCCCTCCCATTCTCATGAGAGTTATTATCCTATCCTGGAGTGCTATGGTTACTGCTTCCCCTTCCCATTCTCGTGAAAGCTACTCCTATAAAAGCCCTTCTTCTTCTGCACCTCGCTCTCTTGCCAGCGTTTCACTCTGGTGTTAGGACACAGGAAAGGTTACTGTGTGAGGCAGCCATTTTTGCTACCTCCACATGGCCCAACCTGCTTCTCTAGCACCCAACTCTGAGGTGCCAGCGCAAATAAAGATTTGTGTTTCCTCTTCTCTCTGGACCCCTCCTCCCTCTCTTCTCCACGGCTCTTGCACAACAACATCTGGCACCCATCGTGTTCCGCACCCATGCCCCTCTGGGTGACCCCGCCTGAGGTCCCCGAAAGCCACCCAGACACAGGTAAGTGGCATCTGCCCACCTCTGTGCCCCCGCGTTTCCCTCCACCATGGATTTTTTTTGTTTTATGAGGAGGTGTCCCAGTTATTATCTCCTTCTTCCCTGGGACAGATTTGCACTCTCACAGACAGTTTAATTTTCGCTACCCCTTGGATTTTTATAACTGTGGTCGCCACTTACAACATATGTACAACGTGGTCTGCCATGAGGATAAGTGACCTTGAGGCTGAGATACGAGAGTAAAAGCACATGTGCTTAAGACTCAGACGCCCTCAGCGATCAGTAGATAGACCCAGAACTTCCGTTCCCACAGACACGTACACATGTTCAGAAGCTCCTCCTATGACCCCGCCCCCTGCCGCCCAGGGTTCAGCTTCTCCTGAGATACAAGAGTTAAGAGATATGTGCTTACAACCTAAACGCCCTAAGCGATTTGCAGTCAGCACCCAAACTTCTGTCCCTGCAGACACGTGCTCAGTTCCTTCTGTGGCTTCCATGACCCCTTCACCCGCTGTCCCTGCAGACAAGTGTTTGGCTCCTTCTGTAGACATGTGTTCGGTTCCTTCTGTGGCAGACACGTGTTCAGTTCCTTCTGCTTCTCTGGCCCCACCCCCTGCTTCCCCTGAGGCTTCCGGTTCTCTAGCCCCTCCTACTGCCCCAGTTTTGCCTTCCCCTGAGGCTTCTGCTACTCTGACTCCACCCCCTGCTGATACGTCATTATTAAGAGACCTAGTGGCTGAGGTACGGGACTTAAAGGATATTTTTTCAGCATTTAAGGACTTTAAACCATGTGCAGTCCACCCCGAGAGCTCCGTCCCCGTAGATATGCATGCAGTTTCCCCTGAGGCCACTACAGCAGTTTCCACGGAACCTTCCACTTCTGTAGCTCCCTCTCCCGACACATCGGACCAAATCCATACCTTCCCAGTAAACGTGGCCCCTTCTAAACAAAACCCTCAGCTGTGGCAGCCATACCCCTTTAAAAAGCTCAGAGCACTCAGGTCAGGGAGGACGGAATGCATGCTCCATGGACCAAGTCCATTTTAAGGAGTTTTTACCACCATCTTAAAATGCCGCAGTATTGGAAGGACCTGGCTCGTGCTGCACTCCCAGACCCCCTCTACCTACAGTGGAAGGCATGCTTCCGCGATGAGTGCTCTAGACAGTCGCAGGAAAATAGTAACAAACAGGTAGAATGGGATTCTGATGCTTTGTTTGGAGAAGGAGCTTATGAATCTGGAGCTCAGCAGGCAGAAGCCAGGTTTCCAACAGGTGATTTTGAACAGGTACGCATTTACGCAACACAAGCATGGTAAAGGGTGACCCCACCCAATGTAGATTCATCAGTTCCCATTAACTCTCTTCGCCAAGGTACTGATGAATCATTAGTGAGCTTCATCTCAAGGGTGAAGACAAGCTTAGAGAGAAAGGTTTATAATCCTGACGTCCGCTCACTACTCCTGTGCTCTATTGTCTGGGAAGGCATGATACCACAATTCCATCAGGCATGCCTTAATCTTAAACACCTACACCCAGATAATTGGATTTTAGCAACACAGGAACTTACATCAGATAATTATGGGGCACCCACTATGACACAGGTTTATGCAGTTACCCCACGTAATCACAACGGGGCCTGCTTTCAGTGCGGTCACCAAGGACATTGGAGTAACCAATGCCCTGATAAGCTGCGACCATGCCTCCAGTCAGGGAAACCCCACCTCCAGTTAGAGCAACCACGCCTCCAGTCAGAGCAACCCTGTTTTTAGTCAGGGAGCCAGAGGCCACGTACTTTTTGTCCAAGATGTCATAAGGGCTTTCATTGGAAGATAGATTGTTGGTCCCAATTTCATAAAGATAGTTCACCCCTGAATGGTACAAATTCGGGGCCTGAGATTTTGTGGACCACTCCTGTTTTAGAACAGGGTCATCCTTCTATGACAGTAAAGATTGGCAATATTCCTTTTAAATTTTTGATTGACATGGGGGCAGCAATGACAATTTTAAGGCAAGAAGAGGTTTCCCAAGATTGGTAACTTATCCCTGGACCCAGTATACATGGAGTAGGAGGGGTGACCCAATCATTTCGCACACGAGACTCACTCATGTGGGAAGACCCAAAAGGTTCTACTGGACAATTCCACCCTTTGGTAGCTGATATTAGCACCAACCTACTGGGCAGGGATCTTCTGGAATGTCTTGATGTTAGGATATCCACAGATGCCTCTGCAGAGCGTAACACTCGTTCCCGTGAGACCAGGTCTAATCAGCACCCCCAATACTAAATGCCACTGTTTGTAGCCAAACACCCTGCTTAAGCTGGCTTTCTAATGAGCCTGTCTGGGTGGAACAGTGGCCTTTACCTAGGGATAAACTAGAAATTTTAAAAGAGCTCGTCCGAGAGCAGTTGTCCTTGGGACACATTCGCCATTCTCTAAGCCCATGGAATACTCCTGTCTTTGTGATTAAAAAGCACTTGGGAAAATGGCACCTCCTCCAAGATCTCTGTTTAGTTAATAAAACCATGCAGGTCTGCCTCTCCCTCCAAAGGGGTTTGCCTCTTTCTTCTGCAATTCCCACAGGAATTCCAATCATAGCTATTGATATACAAGATTGTTTTTTCTCTATTCCCTTGCATCCACAAGATTGTAAACGTTTTACCTTCTCTGTTCCTTCTATTAATAATGCCAGCCCTGCCGATAGATTTGAATGGGTAGTGCTACCCCAGGGCATGGCCAATAGTCCTACAATTTGTCAAGAGGCTGTTAAATCTGCCCTTTTTCCATATATCCATAAGGGCCTTAATGTTTTTCATTACATGGGTGACGTATTAATATGGGGAAAATCAGATACAGATATCTGTGCCCTACGTGATTTTCTCATTCCTGCATTAAAGAAAAGTGGCCTTAATGTGGCTCCTGAGGAGATACAGCTAATTCCTCCAATATCTTTTTTAGGTTCAGAGATTTCTCTAACGCAAATTCATCCCTTAAAACCTAATGTCACCTTTCCTTCTAACCTTACTCTTGCTTCTTTACAAAGTTTTCTAGGAAATTTAAATTGGCTTAGGCAGTATCTCTATCTTCCTAGAAGCTGCCTCCAACCACAGTTTGACCTGCTAAAAGGAAACAAACAGCCCTCCTCAAAACGTAGGTTAACTCCCGAGGCCTCCTCGGCACTGGAAAGGGTTAACCAGGCCTTCCAGGACATGCACCTTGTTTGATTCTCCCCCTCCTCTCCGGTAAACCTTCTAATCTTTAACTCTACCCCCACAGTAGTAGGGGAATTGTGGCAGAACCATGGGGTTCTCGAGTGGCTTCACACGCCAGTAGGAGGAGCTCCAAGACTCCTCACTGAGATAGACGTGTTAGCATTCATGGTTCACCAAGGGAGAAATAGGTCTGTGCAGGTCTTAGGGAAAGAACCGGATTTAATTATTCTGCCCTTTTCTCTCACAGATACAGAGTGTCTTATAAGCCATCATTCCTGCTTTGCCATAAGCTTCGTGGGGTTTCCAGGACAAATAGATAACCATTTTCCTTCTAATAAATTGATAGGTTCTATACCTCTTTTGCCCCTACTAGCACCTAAACTTTTCTCTCAAGATCCCATTCATTCTGCTCCTACAGTCTTCACTGATGGTGGAAAAAAGGGAGCTGCTGCCCTTATATATTACCCAGACAAACAATCCCCTAAACCTCTCATTACTGAGCTTCCTGAGAATTCCCTTCAGTACAAAAAACTTTATGCTGTTTTCCTTGCATTAAACGCTGTACCAGAATCCTTCAACCTTTTTTTCTGACAGTGTGTATACTGTTAAATTACTTCCATGGCTTGCTCGTTCCTGTGTGAAAATTGATGACAACCCACTTTCCCCTCTTTTGATTCAAATCGCCTCTATGCTCTCTTCTCGAACCCAACCACTATATATTCAGCACCTTCGTTCCCACAGCCCTCTTCCTGGTTCCCTGTCCGAAGGGAATGCTGCAGCTGACCACCTAGCCTCCACAGGAGCTCTCCTAGTCTCTGTCTCTGATCCTGCTGATTTCCATTCTCTAACCCATGTTAATCTTAAAGGCCTTCAAGCTCGATTTCCTGATGTTCCTTTACCACAGTTAAAACATATCCTAGCTACATGCTCTTCCTGTGCAATTCTCATAAAAACACCTGTTATTCAGACTCTTGGTGTTAACCCCCGAGGCTTAAAAGCTAATGCTATTTGGCAAATTGATGTCACCCACATACCAAACTTTGGCAAACAAAAATATGTGTTTGTCTCAATTGATGCCTTTTCTAAATTTATGTGGGCAACAGCTCAGACAGGAGAAAGCTCTAAAAAGCTTATAAGCCATATGCTCTCCTGTTTTGCTGTGATGGGCTTACCTCTTCAACTGAAAACTGACAATGGACCTGTGTTTACCAGCAAACAATTTAAAGATTTTTGTTCCCTCTGGAACATTACTTATACCACAGGCATTCCCTATAATCCACAGGGACAAGGCATTGTCGAGAGGGCTCATCAAAAACTTAAGGCTCAATTAAATAAAGGTAAAGGAGGAATGTACCCCCCCAATATTCAGCTAGCAAAAGCCTTAACTACGTTAAATCTCTTTAATATTTACAATAACTCGGACTTACCTTCTATTATTCTTCACTGGCAAACACCATTTACTCTCCCATCTATAAAGGTCAAATGGAAAGACCCACTTGATAAAATTTGGAAAGGGCCTGAACCTCTATTGACCATGGGAAGAGGTTTTGCATGCATTTCCCCTCATAATTACTCTAAACCTGTTTGGATTCCTGCCCGCCATGTCTGACAATACCCTCATGATGGCACTGTTATCCCTGAAGAACTAGAAATAATACAAGAGGTCTAGATGCAGGATACATCCCAGGGTCCATAATATGACATGGCAGAACCTACAAAAGTTGGCTCACAGAGCCCTCTCTCCTACACCTTTTCTGAATGTCTTATGTTATGACTGGCCAGTTGTGTTTTGTGAGTGAGTGTGTTGAATGACCAAAAATTTTTGTATGACCCATCTGCTCAGAGTACTCTAAATGTTAAAACCATTGTCACTAACATGTGTTAACTCTCTAAGTAACCTGAGTCTGTTTATAGTCCAAAGTCAATTATAGTAAACCTCTAGCTTGTTACAAGTTTTATTGTTTTTCACAAGTAAGTGATTACAGCTATCAAGCCTTCATATGAGGAATCATCTGTTCATATGGTAAGGTATTAAACTGTAAGAAGTTCCTCCATATCCAACCTATGTGAATTAACAACATTCACATATTCTTGTACACTTAACTAGTGTATCTTGTCTTGCCACCATAGGCCTGCCTTTGTCAGCCAACAATGTAAAGATGTTTCCCTTTATAACATCACCCATGCCACGGACATCCTTTACTACCCCCAAAGACAAATGGCTGTTCTCCTGGACATCACATCTACTGACTCCTTCCCTTAGACTTAAGATATGATCCTACCTCTTCATACCAATGGATACATTCCCCCTTCCTTACCTGTCTACCCTTAGTTGTGGGACCCTAGCTTGTTTTACTTCTTCTGTTCACAATAGGTCCTATAATTCTTTTTTTCAACATTTTAATTTATTTATTAATGAGAAAGGGAGGAGGAAAGAGAAAGAACCAGATATCTTTCTGGTACGTGTGCTGCCAGGGATCGAACTTGGGACCTCACGCTTGAGAGTCTAACCCCTTATCCACTGCGACACCTCCCAGACCACAATCCTATAATTCTTAACAAGCTCATGGCCTTTTGCAGCAACAGATTGATGCCATAAAGATGCAACCTATAGAAACTCACTATCATAGGCTGGACATGGCAGAATATTGAGTTGCTATGGAGGATTTTCCCCCCTCCATCAGAATGTCCACCATGTAGAGGGCTAGCTAGCCAATGACGGGTAAGAGGAAACTAGCTCTATCCAGTCAACCTAAGACAGGGCACCTGGTACTACTGGGCAAAAATGACCAGGTGTTCCAATGGCGGGTAAGACGGAAGGCTGATCCCCAACCTAAGACAGGCACAGTCCACCCTGCCACAAAACAAAGTCCGCCAAACATCAAAACATGATATAAGACAGGGGGACATGTGGGGAGCCACATGTGCCCTCAAGGTTGCTATTGGCATGGCCATAGACTTTATGTTAAAAGATAGTTCCTGGGAATCGGGCGGTGGCATAGCAGGTTTAATGCAGGTGGCGTTAAGTGCAAGAACTGGCTTGAGGATCCCAGTTTGAGTCCCCGGCTCCTCACCTGTAGGGGGATCACTTCATGGGCAGTGAAGCAGGTCTACAGGTGTCTTTCTCTCCCCCTGTCTTCCCCTCCTCTCTCCATTTCTCTCTGTTCTATCCAATAACCACAATATCAGTAATAACAACAATATAATTACAACAATAAAACAACTAGGGCAACAAAAAGCAAGATACAAAAAAAAAAGGAATAAGAAAGTTCCCGCTTCCCTACACCTTAGAGTCTTTGTTAAAAGATAAGTTCTTTTTCCCCATGAATATATAATAATAAATGAATAGGAAAGATACATCCCCCAATACTCAGTTGGCTAAGGCACCAAACCTCTTATTCTATAAAGCATTCAAATTAGATGCCCTGCTAACCACAAGAAGCAGATTGTTTGTGTTTCTTCCACAGGAATACCAGAAAAAACCATCTGGACCCCTGCACACCCTGACATCACCCACTAGATGGCACGACTACAGTGGCACACCCCCCAAAACCCTAGATGTCACCTGACGCGATCTGAAGAACCTGATTCACAGACTCCAAGGACAGAACTTTTTTACTGTCTGTCTGCCTTTCCTGCTTCTGCTTTGCCTGTCACATTTTGGCGGTTCCAGCTCACAATCTACAGAAAAGTGGAATTCCAGAGGCTGACCTTCCTCATGCAGCATTTCATCCCCTGTCATTTCTCCCCCTAGTCGCCTACTTTGGACTGAGACTTCTATCGGACTTGCTGGTATACCCTTTGGACACTTTAGACAATTTTACAGCATCTTCCTTCCGTTCACGTTGCTGGTTTTTCATAGACTGACCCTGAGTAGTTCATAGACTTTCCACACTGTTGCCCTGGGCATTAGATAAAAGGAAAGGGGGAGATGCTGGGAAATTGTGCCGATGCAGTCACATCTGCCATGTTGTCCCCTCAGGCTACTGCTAGTTCCCGTGAGAGCTGGGACATAATCGAAGTGCCTGTTCAGCAATGTTGTGCCCTCAGGGCATTGTCTATATCCCCGTGATATTTGGAGTGCTTTGGTTACTCCTCCCCCCTCCCATTCTCATGAGAGTTATTATCCTATCCTGGAGTGCTATGGTTACTCCTCCCCCTTCCTATTCTCGCGAAAGCTACTCCTGTAAAAGCCCTTCTTCTTCCGCACCTCGCTCTCTTGCCAGCGCTTCACTTCGGTGTTCAGACGCAGGAAAGATTACTGCATGAGGCGGCCATTTTCACTCCCTCCACGTGGCCCAACCTGCTTCTCTAGCACCCAACTCTGAGGTGCCAGCGCAAATAAAGATTTGTGTTTCCTCTTCTCTCTGGACCCCTCCTCTCTCTCTTCTCTGCGGCCTGCGCACAGAAACATATAACCTCATGTCATTTTTGGATTTTTTCCTGATTTTGGTGAGCTCTTTACGTATCTTGGTTATTAGCTTCTTATCTGATGTGTGCTATATAAAGATCTTCTCCTATTCTGTAAGGGATCTCTTTATTTGTCTATTTTTCTTTGAGTACCAAGAAGTTTTGACTACAATGACAGTACAATATAGTTTTAAATCTTTAAGTGTGATGCCTCTAGTGTTGTTCTTTATAATCAGGGTTGTTTTCCTTGTTCCATAGAAATATTTGTAACTTTTGTTCTATTCTATAAAAAATATTTGGTGATTTTTTTATGGAGGTAACATTAAATTTGTATATTATTCTCAGTAGAATATTCATTTTGATGATGTTAAATATTCTATTCTATGAACATGGAATATCTTTCTAATTCTTTGTGTCTTTTTATACTTCCTTGAATATTGACTCATAATTTTTTAGTATAGAAGTATTTCACTTCATTTTTTAGGCTTATTCTTAGATATTTTATTGACTTTACTGCTTTAGTGAATGGGACTGGATTTCTTCTTCTAACTTAGTGTTTGAATAAAGCAATGCCACCAACTTTTGTATTTTAATTTTATAGCCTGACACCTTACTATATTGCCTGATAATTCCCAGGAACTTCCTGCTGGATTCTTTTTCTTGTGAGCTTCTTTTTCAAATTTTTTAATATTTATTTATTTTCCCTTTTGCTGACCTTGTTGTTTTTCATTGTTGTTTCAGTTATTATTGTTGTTGTTGCTGATTTCATCATAAGCCCTCCTGTGAGCTTCTTTAAGATCTTGCCATAAATGTAGAGCAGCAATAGTAGGACTGGTCCATTCTTCAAAGGAAAGCAGGGTCAACCTAATATGCCACTCAAGAAAGACTGGTGCTGAAATAAGTGTAGCCTAGAATGTCCCTAGCTGTGATGATGGACAGCAGTGAAGTCAGGATGACAAAGACTCAGAGGTTACACAGGCTTCTGTGCTAAATATGGATGAGATTTCTAGGATTGAAAGTAAATGAGTGACATTTATATACTTTCCCCATATTTTGGAGCTACTCTCTGCCCTAATCCAGCATTCTAGCCTTATCCTCAGCTCTTACACCATCTTCCCAGACAAATACTTTTAGTCCACCTGCATGTTAGCTATCAAGCTATCAAGGCAAAAACTTCTAAAGTCATGGACCCCTTGGAACATACCTAAATTAGACTTCCTTGCTTCTTCCCACATGAAGATTTCTAGTTGTTTCATATGCTCTATTCCTACTTTTGGCTTCCTGTTTATTAAACAATTTCTCCTGTGATATACCTTACTGCCTTTCAGCCACCAGTTGCAGATACTACCATGGCATCATCCTTATTTCCTTGGCAGACAACCTCACCAATGTGTCTAGGAACCTCACCTCTCAAGAGCCCCACTCCAGGGAAAGACAGAAATGAGATGGGGGTATGGATCATCCTGCTAATGTTCATGTCCAGTGGAGAAGCAATTAAATAAACCAGACCTACCACCTTCTCCACCCCAAAAAGAATTTTTTGCCCATTTTCCCAGAGATATAAAGAATAGGGAACCTACTAATGGACAGTATGGGACATAAAACTCTGGTGGTGGGAACTGTATGCAATTGTACCCCTGTTATCTTACAATCTTGTTATTCATTATTAAATCATTAACACTATATATATATATATATATATATATATATATATATATATATATATATCTTCATTGGTCATTTTTGCTGGTATGCATGATTTTGACAATAAATAATCTGTTGGAGTTCTGGTCAAAGCCTCTCATTTGATACTGTCCCATTTTGGGATGTCTTGTGTGTATCCCTCCAGATGTTTTCAGATCCTCAGTTTGATGTCTGAAGTTAATCTCCCTCAACCCTGAGACACAAAGGATATCAGGCTCCTGACATTTATCCGAGGTTCTCCCCCTGAAGTATCCATACCTACATGATGAATCCACCTATACCAAGGCTATTCAACCCCCAGCATCACCATAAGCCAGAACTGAGTGAAGCTATGATCTTTTGCTCTCTCCCTCTCTATCTCTCTCTGTGTGTTTGTTTGTGTGTATTTGTGTATCTTTCCCTCTGTTCCTCTCATTAAAGTAAATAAAATATTAAAAGAAAAGAAGTATAGTTACTTAAGGCTATATATGACAATTCATTAAAGTATTACAACTTTGTCCTCACATTACTTTAAACTCATAACTAATGTCTGAAAATGCTGCCTGAAAATAAGCCACAGTTGTTATTGTTTGTTTGTTAGTTTGTTCTTGGTCAGCTCATATACTGGGTTTTACCACTCTGAGCTGGAAATGGGTTGTACACATGGCAAAGCAGTACACAATCCAAGTGGATTATTTTTCTGACCCTGTAATCATTGCTCTTAAGACAAGTATACTTGGAAAACCATTTGGCAAGTGCTAATAAAGTCAATCAATTTGGATTATATAGTATCCAACACCTATGGCAATGGCCTACATTTACATGTCCAGAAACAACCATTATTGGTGAGGATGTGTGGGGAGGGGAAGGGAATCCCTCATCTACAATTGATGGGATTGCAGATTGATCTAACCTCTATGGAAGATGTTATAGATGTTTCTTTTAAAAAGTTAAAAAATAGATCTGCCATTGCAATCAGAAATATATCTCTTGGTTATCTATCCCAAGGAACACAAAAATACTAATCTGGAAAGATATCTGCACCCATCACCTCATTGCAGCAATATTTATAACATTTAAAATTCTGAAATAACAATGTACCCAATGATGGATGATTAGGTAAGAAGTATCACTGGTCATACCCATTGAGAATGTCATCATAAGCCCTTATGTGGGCTTCTTCAGGTATCCTCTCTATGAACTAGTAATGGTAGGGAATGCCCCACACTCCAAAAGGAAACTGTGTCATCCTTCTCTGCCACTTGAGATAGACTGGTTCTGAAGTGAGTGCAGCCTAGAATGTTCCCAGCTGTGACTATGGACTGTGAGCTCAGTCTGATAGAGACTAGAAGATTATACAGGTCCCAGTGCTAAATATTAATAGCTATGTGCCCCAGGATAGATTGTTGTGGTAAACAGTTAATTGAATCTATATATCTTCTTCATGTTTGCAAACAACTCCCTGCCCTAATCCTGCTCCTTAGTTGTAATTTCAATTCTTATACCTTTTCCCAGTTTTTAGTCCACCCTCATGTTAGCTATCAAGCTCAAGCAAAGATTATTAAGACATAGCATCCTAGGAATATTCTTAGAATAGACTTCTTAGCTTCCTTCTACTCTACTTTAATCTGCTCTTGTCCTTCTTTGAGGTTCCTGTTTATTAAACACTTTGTCCTGCTTTTCATATTACTGTATTTCAACCACCAAGTTACAGATGCTACTCTTATTCCATCCTGATTTCCCTAGGAAGATGACTTCACCAATACTTTCTAGAACCTCACTTGATCCCACTCAGAAATATAGAAACAACCTGGTGGTATGAACCAACCTGCTAATGTACATGTCCAGCAAAGAAGCAATTACAGAAGCCAGAACTCTTAGCTTCTGCAACCCCAAAATAATTTTGGTCCATACTCCCAGAAGAGTAAACAGTAAGGAAAGTAAACCAGTGTTTATGTGCCATAACGATGCTTTGGTGTATATTCTCTCTCTCTCTCTCTCTCTCTCTCTCTCTCTCTATTTCCCTCCCTCCCTCCCTCCCTCTCTCTCTCATTTCCTATTCTCACTTTCTCTCAATCTGTCCTATCAAATTAATAAACATTAAAAAGAGAAATATTTCTCATAAATAATGTATTGTCTCACACTTATTAGAAACTAAATTTAGCAACTTTGGGGAGAAGGAATAAGAAACATTACACACAGCTGTAGAGTCAGTTATAGGAGCTGTAGACAGCTCAGGGGGAAGTATATGCCTTTACATGTATGAATCTCATTTTCTATCCCTGGCACAATATAAGTCTACCTGGGTGATAGAGAAATGGTGTCTGCCCTCCTTCTTTGTTCTTTCTCTATATCTATCCTTCTCTCTTTCCCCTCTGTCTCTCTATCTCTTCATAAAGGATTTTAAAAAAATGGGTTGCATAAACTCCTAGCAATGTCTTGAGTGCTCAAGATCCTGGCACTGTAAGGGGGGTGAATAACAACAATAATAAATCCAATTACAAATAAATAATATAGTCAATAAATTTTGTGAATGCAGTAAAAATTCCTATGGTATATGCTGAAATTTTTCAATATATCAGTATTTTTATTTCAATTTTTAAAATTAGTTACTATGAGGTTTAAAATATTATATAAAGAATATGATGATTTATGTCTTTTAATATCAAATTTAGAAAACCACTTAGTTGGTCTTCTAGCGTTTGCCCTTCTTCCGTAGCCAGTCAACAGCGTCAGGTTGAAAGCTGTCAGGAGCTGCTTGTTGCTGGCTTTGAAAGTGACTGGGATCCATGTGGATTCAGTCGGCTAGGAAGGATCGTCAGTTTCCCCAATGAATGGGTACTCACGGGATGCACCACGAGAAGGTCGATCCAATGCAACCCAAATGATATATTATAGCTCATGACCATAATGAACATTCATAAACAACTAATATAAGAATAAAATATTTAAATGTAGTATATCATTTATTTATACATTATTGTTAATTATGAATTATTATGATATCCTTTATGTAGCAACAAAGCTACTCTCACAGTCAGATACTATACAGTGTCTTCGATACTGAGGGACCACATTTGCATCCCTGTAAAACAGAACTTAATTTTCTTGAAACATGTTATGACCTGGCCTCATTAATTCAGAAAAAGCAAAATACAATTAAAGGGAGTCTTCAGAGGTTTTAAAGGCATCTGAATATTGGAGCAGTTAATGATATAAGTGTTATTAGTTTATATTAATTCTGTTATTCTGTGCCTTATATAGAAATTATTAATCTTTTTATCTAAGAATTGGGATGCAGTTCTATTTCATTTGTAAGATAACATATATGTATGTATCATACTACATATTTACATGTATACATACAGTATTCATGTACATATAATTGCTCCAACTACAATAGAGGAAATTTAGAGGCTATGGTATTTTTCCATCTCTATTTTTATCTTTCTCTATGTCAAAAATCAAACCTAAGCAGTTACTTTTCAGTGAATAATAAAAAAACCTATATATATATATATATATATATATATTCACACAGTAACTACACATACATACACATATTTAAATAAATACACATATAAATTATATACATATACATTTACATACATACATACATATTTAGACAATGATATAATTTAGTACTGCACTTTCCACTGTCTTGAAACTTTGTAAAAATTTTTAGTTTTCCATGTTAAATCTTTGTGTAGTTGAAAAAAGTTATTCAGAAAGCATATACAACTATGCTATATTTTTGAAATTTCTTTCTAATGTTCCTGGTGTGGAAACTTGTATCTAGCTTTTGATCTTAACATTCCTTTACAGTTCACAAAATTAGAGATTTACTTCTTGATACATGTTTATAACATATACTACCATGAAATTGTTTAATTTGGGTTACTATAAAGTCACCTTAAACTTGCCATTCTTACATAATACATTTTGAATAATACTAGAGTCCAAATAATTTTAGCAAATATAAGTATAGAAATTTTATTCTCAAACTGTGATGCATTCCAACTTACACACAGAAGATAATAACATCAATACTGTTAGGTTAAAATTTTTTTGTCACTGGAACACTTGAAGCATTCTTTTAAAATACTCCCTTATTTCTTATTCTTTTCTTTCTTTTTTTATATTTCTTTATTTATTTTCCCTTTGGTTGCCTTTGTTGTTATTGATGTCATTCTTAGATAGGACACAGAAAAATTGGGAGAGGAGGGGAAGACAGAGGGGGAGAGGAAGATAGACACCTGCAGACCTGCTTCACCACCTGTGAAGCGACTCCCCTGCAGGTGGGAAACCTGGGGCTTGAACCAGGATCTTTATTACAGCAGTCCTTGTGCTTCGCACCACTTTCTCTTAACCCTCTGTGCTACTGCCCGACAACCTTCTTACTCTTTTCTTGAATGAAAAAGAATAATGCTTCTTAACAGTAACAATGCTGATAAGTTAAACAGAAAACTGCATTGTCATATTAATGGGTAAAGGTTTTAGACTTATGGTCAATTTATTGATTTAAGCGTGTAAAACTATTTCTTTTACTTAGGCAGCTTTCTTTTGTTACATCAAGGATGGTAATTTTATTGAGAAAGGCACAACAGAAGATGATTGATTGTCTGCTTTTGTCATGGAAATGAATTATTGCAGAATGCATACATAAAAATACAAGCATTGTTATATAAATTGGTCCTTGATGCTTTGTTCATTTGAGTTCATTATTCTTAGACTATAGCATGAGTTAATATTAAATAGTATAGTAAATAGAAGCTTTTTTTTTTTTGCTGAAGCAAAATTACTTTCTGAAATAACAGTCTGCTAGTGTGCTACATTTAAAATGTATAATTTAATCTATGCCAAAAACTGAGTAGCAACAGAATGTTTGCATAGCTATTATCATCTTATTAAATTAGTAATAAGTGTGTATAATGAAAAATGAAGAACTTCTTATTTAAAACTTAATGAGAAAGCAGTTCACAATCAATGAAAATTAAAAAGTGGTACATTTAATTTTAGACAGTTGAATAAAATCTATTAAGAAAAAATATAATTTTCAGTAACCATAGACTGAATTCAATAACTTTTTAATAAAAAATTTAGAATCATAGCTATCAATTTTTTCAGAATTGTAAATGGATTAAATATTAGAATGAATGTTTCATTAACCATTATATTCTCTAAAATATTACATTTAAAATATTACTCTTAAACAGATTAATATCATTCCAAATTATTTGTTTTCTAGAGAAATTCTTTGTATTTTAGACATAGATAAAATTGAAGGTAATCAATCTTTTTTCTTATGAACTTTGATTTATTAACAAAGCTTATTTAAAAAGATTTTGATCGGAAGTCGGGCTGTAGCGCAGCGGGTTAAGCGCAGGTGGCGCAAAGCACAAGGACAGGCATAAGGATCCCGGTTCGAACCCCGGCTCCCCACCTGCAGGGGAGTCGCTTCACAGGCAGTGAAGCAGGTTTGCAGGTGTCTATCTTTCTCTCCTCCTCTTTGTCTTCCCCTCCTCTCTCCATTTCTCTCTGTCCTATCCAACAACGACAACAACAATAATAACTACAACAATAAAACAACAAGGGCAACAAAAAGGAATAAATAAAATAAATATTAAAAAAAAAGATTTTGATCAAGGAAATGTTTTAAAAGTCTGTCATCTCAGCATACAATTTGAATTCCCACCTCCTCCAAATATATATTGGCACACTTCTCCACTAAAGTGCATTTCAGATAGACTTTAGTGTCGGTGAAAACTGGATCTCTCCAGCTATGCTACTTTTAACCCACTTGTGTTTTGTTTTTCAATGCACCATGATTTGCTAAGAGACAGAATGCTTCATCCTAGATACAGCTATCACCTGGTGTTTGCTAAATCACTGTGAAATTCTTGCAACAGCTGTTTGTTCCTGGGGAAACATTCACTTCATATTGCAGCAATAAACTGATCATTGCCAATTAAATGCCCATTAATTGTGTAAGCAAGGATTCCTGCCAGATGTTTACATTAGAAAGAAAAATAACCTTTGGTATTTATTCTCCACTTATAACCAACTTTTTCACATAAGTAATTATTACTATATATATATATATATATATTTACAATATGTCATAGAGTAAGATTCCAAAATTAATAAACTATGCCTCTCTCAGGATAATTTAGTAGAGTCTAAAGTTAGGGTATAGCATACACATAATGAAGGAATAATCTTGGGCATAATCACAAACTGGGCATAAAAAAATCTTCAAATATTACAGTGCCTCTAATTTTCTTGTTTTATTTGCTATATTCCATGTTTACTGGAAGTTGTCTTTGTTTTCTTTTATGTCATTTAGAATGACAAGTCTATGAATCTGTGTTCTTACATGTAGATATAAGACAAACTCTTAGCCTGTAATAGAGGAGAAAATGTGAAAACTAAGGAATCCATATGAAATAAACACAGGTGGCAGTTTTAGGTTTCTGCTAAAACTCACTGTCTTTATGTTTACCTGTGATTCATTCAATCTCAAAGTATTAAGTTTTCTTCACAATGTGTAGTGAGGAAATGAAACATGCATTTATTGTTTTACCAAGTAATATATTTCTCAACACCAAAACAAAATGGAAGCTATACATTAACCATAATGAATAGATTTATCACCTCTTCTAGCGTTTAAACAAATGGCAAAATTTAAGTGGGAAAAAAGTGCTTCTGTGGCATTACACACCTATAAATCACAAAACTTTTAGATAGGAGAGCTTTCGTAGAAAATACCATATACATATTTCTTTGCTGTTGTACCTTCTTGATTCATAAAGAGTAGCAATCCATATACATGCCCTCTCTGTTAGAGTCATTAATTCCAACCCCTCCCACCACAACCATACAATGTACGCAAACAATAACAACAAAAAGATTAGGTGGCGATCTGTTCCTCACCAGATTGAACCACACTTCCTCTTTGGAAGGTGATCACAGGACATATTCAGAGCTGTAGAAGACATGAAATGAAACAGTAGCATCTGGCTCCTTAAATATCTCCACAGGCATTTGTAATGGCATCTTTGAAGTTTTCTCTGCATCTGTCACATGTTTAGACTGCACATTGACTGCCCCAGCTGAGCACGATTTTGATTCTTTGAGACTTTGAATAGTGTAATCTGTTTAAGAATAAGGCTCGGGAAAATCCCTCATAATATCCATACACAAGCTCTTTCATGATTAAAAAAGGGGGTTCTCATTCCCATAACTGTTATTTTTTATGCTGAAATGATGCCAGCCTTTGAGTTAATAATAAAGCCTACAATTACATCCCAGCTTTGCATATTTTCGAGAACCTGTACTCAAAAATCACATCTTGTCTAGTTTTTTTTTAACAGTATTATAGAAATTACTACTTGAGAAGCCCTCTATAAATGTGGCATGTGCATAATCATCTTGGCATTCGATTATAAAAGAAATCTGACCACTGTCAACTCACTTTGAAAATCATTTCTGATTCAACCTATTGAGTATCAAGTACATCAAACCCAGAATATAAGAATAAAGGGTGATTTGATTTAAATTGTACTGTGGGTGCTGTTGACTTGGCATTTATCAAATTAATATACTTCTAAAGATTAAGTCACAAAGACATTTTAACCTACCTCCATAAGTATGCCAACTATTTCCTATTAATATGATGCTCAATATATACTTTAAAAGGTCCCTAAGTACAAATTGAAACTATTAAGTATAGCTTTATTCTCTCCAATTCCATGATTGTCCCATTTAAAATATTTCTATTGGCAAAAGTCTTCCACTATGTCTCTACATTTGAGATAATTATTCTGTGTTCCTCAACTGAGGAAAATGTCTTATAAGTTTATAGATACTAGTGTATCAAAGGCTGAATACATTCCCTTAGTTTTCCTCTAGTTTTCCTCATTTTAAAAGAAGATACCTTAAAGATGTAAATCCTTCTTAATGAGTCATTTGAGCGTGTGTGCATATGCAAAACCATAAAATGATAGCTTTTTAAAGGAAGAATGTTTTGAATCACATGAAATGATATAATTTTAGTCACATTTACTCCATTTATAAAATTATGCTGATGATGTAAAATATCTTATGTAATCCATGAAAAGTTTTTTTCCTTACCTAATAAAGAGAACATCACACTAAGATTTAATAATCTACACACCAGCACCAGGAAAAAAATGACAAAATAGACTTCTACTTGCTAAATTATAGCTCATTACAAGAAATTAAACTCGACAAAAATGAAGTAACCTATGAAGTTCAGTAATCAGAAATCTGGGCTGAGGAGTAGTATGTAATGTAAGTGAATTGGGAACAGTGAAGAGAAATGAGAAGTATCTGTACAGAATGAATTCAGATTCACACTATATTCCAATGAAAGTAACTGTTTAATTTATTCTTTGGAATATCTGTCCAGAAGCTTCAGAAACATATCAACAAAGTATATGCACATTTTTTTTTTTTTGCTTTTCACTCAACTTGAAAATAGCTCTTTTCCAAGTAGCAGATTATTAAGGATATTATATGTATACAGAGGTCAAGATTTATTAGCTTAGCATTGTTTACATTTGTAATTTTTTTTTTATTTAAGAAAGGATTAGTGAACAAAAGCATAAGGTAGGAGGGGTACAACTCCACACAATTCCCAACACCCAATCCCCATAACCCACCCCCTCCCATGGTAGCTTTCCCATTCTCTATCCCTCTGGGAGCATGGACCCAGGGTCGTTGAGGGTTGCAGAAGGTAGAAGGTCTGGCTTCTGTAATTGCTTCCCCGCTGAACATGGGCGTTGACTGGTCGGTCCATACCCCCAGTCTGCCTCTCTCTTTCCCTAGTAGGGTGTGACTCTGGGGAAGCTGAGCTCCAGGACACATTGGTGGGGTCTTCAATCCAGGGAAGCCTAGCCAGCATCCTAGTGGCATCTGGAACCTGGTAATTTTTAAACATCTATCTGATGCACAGATACACAGTTTGCTTTATTTGTTCCTACAATCAGACCTCCGTGTTTCCCAATGCAGGTGTTATAGAATGGTTACTTTAAAATATGGGCCTTGGGAATCCCTATTGAATCCATGTTTCCAGGAGACACAATTAAAAAAAGAAGAACACTATTGGGAATTGTATATTCAAAAGTTCATAAGGTCCCCACTACCTCACAAATTAAAAACAAATAGAAATGTGTTTACTGCAGATACATTTCACTGTCACATTACCTCTTCAAGTGGCAGGAGCCACTTCTGATATTAGTTGGTGAGAAATGAAGTAAATGTGGATAAGTCATTTTTCATTACCAGTAGTCATCTATTTCATCAATTTTTTGCTTTCAAACATGCATGCTGCACAGTATTTTCATTTATGAGTAACTGAAGATAAATTTGGGACCAAATTACTTATTTTTATGACTGTTATAAGGAAGCTTGGATATGAAGTTAATTTACTTTATATAGAAATCATTTAGTCTTAAATTATAAACTATAGGGGCCTTGTGATGGCTTACTCAGTAAAACATACATGTTACAATGATCAAAGACCCTGGCTCAAGCCCCAGGTCTGCCCTGCAATGTGGTACCTTCACCAGCGGTGGAGTACTGCTGTAGATGTCTCTCTCTCCAGGTTGGGAGTATGGATCGACCTGTCAACGCCCATGTTCAGCGGGGAAGCAATTACAGAAGCCAGACCTTCCACCTTCTGCATCCCACAATGACCTTGGGTCCATACTCCCAGAGTGATAAAGAATGGGAAAGCTATCAGGGGAGGGGGTGGGATACAGAGTTCTGGTGGTAGGAATTGTGCGGTTTTACCCCTCTTATCCTATGGTTTTGTCATTGTTTCCTTTTTATAAATAAATTTTTTTTTAAAAATGTCTCTCTCTCTTTTCCTGTCTCTGCCTTTATATACTCTATTAAAATAGATATGGTCACCAGGAATGGTGAATATGTGCAGGCACAGAGCCCTAGTGATAGTCTGGTTCTCACTTGTATAGCGTGCTGTTTTGCCATGTGTGAGATCTTAAGGTTGAGTATGGTCCCCTCCACATTAAAGGAAGCTTTGGTGTCGTGTTCTCTTGCTCCCTCTCTGTCTCTCTCTCTCTGTAGCTCTCTCCCTTTTTTCTGTATCTATCTTGAAACACTGCTACTTCTACAACTACTATTAATAACAATAAGAGATTTTAATTAATTGATAACTCCAAGAAAAAATATATGGATTCAAGAAGGAGATAAAAGTTTCAGAGTTTAATTATTGAAAATTTTACATTTATTTATTCAAGCAACATTTAATTCACCACCATCATCAAAGGTTTGTGAGGAAGCATCATGTACTGGGGAAGAAACAGTAACCTGTAGCAGTTTTACTTCTGATTCTTCTGCTCCATGGTTGCTAATCCGGGGTTGATCCTGATACTCTTATGAGCACCGCTTTTGTCATTTGTGAAATAAGGAATAGTAAAGTAAACAAGTGCCTTCCAGATTTGTAGTTCATTACTGAATTCTTTGGTTTTCGACCAAATAATGAGCCATATTATAACTATAGCCCATGGCTCTACAGATTGCTGCTCCAGATTCCTCAAACTAATATAATATTTCCCATGCTCACACAACCCAGTTTATATCATAAAACCATTATAGCATTAGCTTAACATATACAGATACTGGCAAAATAAATCACCTAAAAAACTGTGCCTCCAAATTTATCATATACAGATGACAGAATGCCACATGTAGTTTATTAGACACTAATGCCACAATACTCTCAGTAATTTGTTGATTGAGTCTAAATAATATTCTGTACCACAACTTGATAGCCTTTTGAAGTTTTACATTAAAAATGAGAGTAATGCTGCCCATTTCCAAATTCATGTAAGCATAGAGTTATGGAATCCAATTTGAGGCATCACTGTAGTCAGGAATGAAACCAGATTTCACTTAACATGTTTCTTAGGAAAAACAGAATGGGAGCTCCAATGGTGCGATTGGTTAGCGAGCGGTATTTATACAGGAAAAACAGAAGGAATTTAGTTCCAAGACACCAGTGAAGACCCTCTATGGCAGTATTAAGCAGAAAGGAATAATTGAGTGTTCCTGGTTGTTATGCTTACCAGAAACCTCACAGACTCCTATACTTCTGACAAGAACTAAAGGGAAACAAGGTGGGTGTTATATATCTCTGATCTTTCAAAGAGAACAGACATTTCCATGAGTAGCTGCGATTGCTCTAAAGAACACACTTTTGAAATACAGAAAATCAGTTTAATGAAAGCCTCTAGAAAGTTCCCATGAAAGTAATTTTTAGATATAATTGAACCAGATCTCGGTTCTTAGGTCCCATTCAGCATAGCTTCCCAAGAAGCCAAAGGTTAGATTTCTAATTTTCTCTGTAGTAAAAAAGAATCTATATCAGAGAAACCGAGACGTGGTCATGGCAACAAAGGCCGGCAATATATTCTGGTGAAGAAAGGAGTAGAAAGTAGATTCCTACATCTATCATATCGTCTATACTGGGTCACAGTCTGAATTGATGCACCTGCTTTGCACTGTGAATCACTCCTGCAGAACCTCTAGTGGTTTCTATTAATATTGAGAGCAAAGCAAACAGACACCACCAGATGGTGCCAAACCCTGGGCAGGGCAGGTTGGAACTATTTGGGAGTTTCCAGCCAATTCTTATTTAGCTAGTAGACAAATTTACTTCAGTCATTACCGTTCTTGTGAAAATGTGATTCCACATTCGTTTTATCTCATAATACCTATAGCAAATTAGCACCAGTTCATTTTAGCTTCCATTGGCAATAGATAACTCCTAGTAAAAGTTGTCTTTCCAGAAGATAGATTAAATGCTAGCCAGATTATTACAGTTTCCTATACAAGCATTTGTGATGGTTTCCATTTATATACGTATCAAATTTCATTCTTGTTAATTAACAATACTAGTACAGAATGATAGAGATTACTCATTGTCTACAAGAGCACTTTTGATTTTGTTTTAAAATTACTCAAATTTTGAGGAATGTTTCCTTATCTTATTAACTTACATTTGAGAACTAACTTATAGGTAATGTTGTGCACCACGTAGACTTTCTTTACCAAGCAGGTACATTAGTCTACCAAGTACTCTAAGAGTTGGCAGCAAGCAGCTCATAGATGACTCCTTCACCAAAGCAATGCACTCAGTTGAACGTCTTCTCTGCTTTAGAAAAGATGAAGAAATTACAAGTTCAAAATTGCCACATCACCAAATAGCTAGCACCTCTAGATATATATAAATGTGATAATAAAAATGTGTGGGGCCATTTGAGCACACACATTACTAAGCACAAGGATTGGGTTTGAGTCCCTGCTCCTCACCTGCAAGGGGGACACTTTACATGAATCAGATTTATAAAGGCAGTTTGATACACTATGAGAGATTCTTCCTTGGGAAATACATATATATATATATATATATATATATTTCCATGATACTCCTTATTAAATATAAACTGTTCACCAAAATGATTTCATGTTATGTTGACCTGAATGTCCTGACTCCTTGTCATTATAATAATTGAGCAGGATTATTGTAATAATGCAGTTCAAAATATTAACATGCTACCTTCTCTTCAGCTTCAGTGATTTCACTTCTCACTTAAATCAACTAAATGTAATTAAAATTGGTTTATTAGGAAGATGCACATTGCAAGAATGTAAGTATAAAGTGAACTGACAACAAAGGTTACAAACCACCAAGGTGAGGCTTTCGACACCAACATGAAAAGCTGTGTGGTATAGATAAGGAACTTCCCTTGTTTTTGATGTCCTTGGAGAAGAGAGGGCTGCTTCTCTAGTCAGAGTCTCTGGTAGTAGTTAGCAAAATCAGGAGAAAGTTTTGCAAATGTAGTGACATGGAATCCTAAAGTACCCCAAACTGACTTTGTTAACATTCTAAAGTTATGTGATGGAAAGACATATTGTTAGTCATCTAATTTGAGGGCTAGGTCTCTTGACACAGCCAGATTTTTTTTTTTTTATTGTTGTAGTTATTATTGTTTTTGTCGTTGTTGGATAGGACAGAGAGAAATGGAGAGAGGAGGGAAAGACAGAGAGGAGGAGAGAAAGATAGACACCTGCAGACCTGCTTCACCGCCTGTGAAGCAACTCCCCTGCAGGTGGGGAGCCGGGGTTCGAACCGGGATCCTTATGCCGGTCCTTGTGCTTTGCACCACCTGCGCTTAGCCCGCTGCACTACAGCCCGACTCCCCGACACAGCCAGATTTTTATCCACCCTTTTTTTCATAAACATTCATTTTAAATTTCTAAATTCTTCCTTCTATCTAGATCAACCAGTATGGGTTATGAAACTGTATCATTATAATTTTTGCTATATACTTAACGGATAAATTCAGGCAAGGTTTAGTTTACTGGATCATGCAAGGAAAAAAATAAACACACACAAACTACATATTGAAAAAAAAGAGCTAATTGATTTTTAACTGTTCAACTTATTTTAGAAGCCAATAGAAACCACTAAATCCATGGGTTAACATTCAGTGAGTAAACCAATTAGCCTGAGTCATTTATTAATTATCTGAAAATCCAAAAGTGTTCATCAATTACAATAAAGAAGATATATATATATATATATATATATATATATATATATATATATATATATATCAGGCCATTCATTTGAGAAGTATAGCATGCAAATCAGTTTGAGCTTGGTAAGTGGTGAAAAAAACTGGTTGATACTTAAGTGACCATATCTGACATAATGTGGCAGTTTCAAGCCTCAAAAGTCCACGAAGAAAGTAGAGTGACTTCTGTCAGATTACAATCCCGGGAGTCAGGTGGTAGTGCAGAGGGTTAAGTGCAAAGCGCCAGGACCAGTGCAAAGATCTTGGTTCGAGCCCCTGGCTCCCCACCAATAGGGGAGTCCCTTTACAAGTGGTGAAACAGGTGTACAGGTGTCTTTCTCTCCTCTTCTCTGTCTTCCCCTCCTCTCTCCATTTCTCTCTGTCCTATCCAACAACAATGACATCAGTAACAACAACAATAATAACTACAACAATAAAAAACAAGGGCAACAAAAGGAAGTAAATGAATACTTTAAAAAAGAGGGAGATAATAATCCCTAAGAATAGGTAAATTTAACAATAAAACTAGCTAGTGGGAAATTTTTTTTTAGTCTAAGTGAAAATTCTTCCCCATATATGAATTTGGGGATTAC
This sequence comes from Erinaceus europaeus, assembly GCF_950295315.1. Taxonomy (NCBI): domain Eukaryota; kingdom Metazoa; phylum Chordata; class Mammalia; order Eulipotyphla; family Erinaceidae; genus Erinaceus; species Erinaceus europaeus. Next base: position 16,312,243 of record NC_080172.1, on the reverse strand, counting down.
CCCTAGTCAAAGTTCAAGATACACTAAGCAGCAGTTCATAAACCAAGAATTTTTTATAGTACCTTCACCACTTTAGCCTGCCTTAAAGAAAGACTTTACAAATAATATTGTAAATGAGACTGTTCTTAACAGCTGACAGAAAGATAATTACCTAACAGAAATTTCCAAAGTTATAAAGGCACATTATAGTATAGACTGATCTTATTAAAAATCAAATTCACAACATCAACAGATCCTTCCTGTGTTATGTAGTTACATTACAGACACTTAATTGAAATAAACTAGAAATGAAACCTGGCCTAGCACAGGCATGCACTAATGGCCAAGACTCAGCAGGGTGGTATTACTTCATTAAGTGTACCCTTCACATATATCTGCCCACTAAATTTAAGAGAAAATATGAAGAAGGACACCAAGGGTACTAACTCAATTAAACACTCATAAGTAAACACTTCCAGAGAATTTCTCTATTCTATGTGAAGAGAGCACAGTACCCTAGGTAAAATATAATATGATTTTACATGAAAAGAACAAATTTGTTTTATCAGAGTTACTTGAGATAAAACGTTACACTCAGGAAAATTAAGCATCTAGGAAGTGGTAATCTAATATCTTATAATTTCTTGCCTTTCCCACAGCTCTTTGCTTAGATGAAATATCCTCTACCCAGTTTACCTTATGGACTTAGTTATATGAAGAATCTTTAGATGACATACTACATATTTACTATATTCAAATCACATTCCTGGTATCTATAAATGTAAGAGAAAAAAATATTTTGATTTCTTACTTGTGTTTGAAACCAGCATATCAATACTGTGCATATAGTTTAGAAATCTAATAGGCAGTAGCTCAAAATTAACAATAAAAAATAGAAATGTATAATCTCTCTTTGAAAAATTCTAAAGCAAATCCTTTGCATTGATAGACTGACCGATTGACTACATCGTGGTGAAAAAGTATTAGTAATTCATCTGTGTGGCCTTGAGGTGTACATTGGTAAAGTTCAGGAGCTGCAGGCAGGATAGCAAAATTCAGTCCCTGGCACCACATGCAATGGCGTGATGCTCTGGTGCTCTTTCTCTCTCTCTCTTATTAATAAATAGTATTTATAAAAATCATCAATAATTTGAAAATATTCATTTTAATAAAATGCTGACTCAAATATTTTTAAAATAAAAGTACCTTTTCATTTTTTTCTTTTTACATTTTTTTAATTATACCTTTTATTTATTTATTCCCATTTGTTGCCCTTGTTTTATTGTTGTAGTTACTGATGTTGTCACTGTTGGATAGGACAGAGAGAAATGGAGAGAGATGGGGAAGATAGAGAAGGGGAGAGAAAGACACCTGCAGACCTGCTTCACTGCTTGTGAAGCAACTCCTCTACACATGGGGAGCCGGGGGCTCGAACTGGGATCCTTACACCAGTTCATGCACTTTGTGTCACAACCCGCTGCGCTACCGCCCAACTCCCGACTCAAACATTTTTACAGAACTTTTACCAAAGCACATTTCTTTCATAAATAGAAATTAATTTTTATAAAACCCTTACTTAAAGCCAAATGAAAATCTTGCTATATTTTTATGACCAACAATTAAAAAACTAGAAACAATCTTGATCAGCAGAAAAGGGATGGATTTAGTAAAATGTGACCCTCACAATTAGTTTGATTCAATAGCTCAACAATGTCAACATGGAACCTAATTAACTGATTTTTTTTTAACTGCTTGAACTTCAGTAGAATCAGATTCATCGTATCAGATTTTCTTTTTAAGACAGAAAGGTCATGGGAGTTTATTTACATAAGCCATATTCCAAAAGGAGTTTCTGTACCTTAGAAAATAAAAATAAAGAAAGAAAGAAATAAAATAGCAGTATACTTTTGATCAAACAAGTCTGAAAACATTCCATGGAAAAAGCAAGCCTAAGGTGCCAGTAGGTTAAGCCTGGTTACTGAAGTAATCATCTAAGTTAGAAAGAGGTGAATGGAGCATTGTCTTTCACAAGGGTCACAGAGTAAAGTCAATTTTATCCAAATATAGTGTCTACATTAGAGTAGAATATTATACACCATTTCATCTTACACAAAGATAGAACTCTCCTAGTATTCTCTAATCACAACTCATTTAGAACTGAATAGTGAACAATCATTGAATGATGATGATTAATTTTGGACATAGGATCTTGATGTAGCCCTGACTAGTGAGAAATAAAGTTAATTTACTAAGAAAACTGCCTATTTCTCGTGTGTAAATTCTGTCACATGAGGACAAGACTGGACTAACAGTAGTCATATTAAGAAATATTTTGAAGAGCCTAGAAAATCCATATAAATATGTATATATATGTATATATACATATATATGGATATATTCCAATACTATAAAATAGTGCACTAAAAATCTTCAGCAACTAGCATATCACTTTGTTAAAACTTTGTTGTTGTTTTGTTTTGTTCAAATGCAGGTCTTGTATAGGAACAGAACCTCTGAGTCACTTCCCATTCTAATTTTATTCTTTTATTTTAGAGGAGAGAAACACAATTCACATACTTTATTTTACAGAGAGAAAAATCTACCATGCATGGAACCCCATTGCTTTCAACCTTGACATTGTTCTATATATATTCATTTTAGTGGGGGGATTAAAATTTACGGTACAGTTCTGGCCACTGAGGTGTAGCATTTCATCTCCCTAGCATAGGCGTCTGCAAGACACTCTCCCCCAACTTAGATCTTTTTAAACCATCTAGTGCCAGGACAAAAATGCCCTTTCATTCCATCCTTTCCTTACCTTTCCCACAGCTCTTTGCTTAGATGAAATATCCCTCTACCCAGTTCACCTTATGGACTTAGTTTCATTTTGTGTTTCTTTCCTTACTGCCCTGACTTCTTAAATTCGATTTTTGTGTAGGACTGTGTGAAACGTGGCCTTCTTTTCCTGGCTTATCCCACTCACTCTGATACCTTTAAGTTCTGTCCAGGAGATAACTTCATCAGCTCTGACAGCCGCACAGCATTTCACTGTGGATCTACCATGACTTTCTTAGTCACTTATCTGTAATGGGGTACCTGAACTGATTTCCAGCTTGGGCTATTATGAACTGTGCTTCTGTAAACATAGTTGTGCATCAGTATCTTCAAACAGGTGCTTTCTCATATGTCTGTTGGTCCTCTGTATCTCTTCTCTAGTGAAGATTCCACCCCTCCTCCATTTTTAATAGGGCTGCTTATTGTTTTTGTTGCTAAATTTTGATGAGCTATTTTTTTCAGTTGGGGATTAATTGTTTACAGTAAATACAGATGTTGATACATCTGTAAATTTTCTTATTTCTGTTTTAAAAATTTTGTATTACCTTTATTTATTTATTGGATAGAGGCAGCCAGAAATGGAAAGAGAATGGTGTGATAGAGAGGGAGAGAGACAAACACCTGCAGCCCTGCTTCACCACTCACAAAGCTTTCCCCCTGCAGGCGGGGACCGGGGCTCAACCTGGATCCTTGCTCACTATAACATGTGTTCTCAACCAGGTGTGCCACGACCTGGTCCCCCTCAAGGTTATTTCTAAAGTTTATTCATCATCACGCACCAGGACCTGAAAGTCCCCCATACCCCCACCTCCCCCCACCCCAGACATTAGGTTTGGGTGCAGTATACCAAACCCAGTCCAAATTAAACTTTGTGTTTCCTTTTTTTTGTTTTGAGTTCTTTATGCATTATGCTTATCTGTCTTTTGCCTGATGTTCAGATCTTTTCCCATCATGTAGGGTATCTTTCTATTGTGGTCATAATTCTTTTTTACTGTGCAAAAGATTGTTAGTTTGCTGTATAGCCATTGGGTTTTGTTTGTTTGGCTTTTGTTTTGTATTATTTTTGTTTTCCTTGTTATTGAACTTGAGCATTTGAAGATATTTCCAAAGGATAGACCATGTAATTTTCTGCCAATGTTTTATTCTGTATCTTTGATAGTTTTTGGTCTAATGTACATGTGTTTTTGTTTGTTTGTTTGTTTTTCTGCCTTCAGGGTTATTGTTGAGCCTCAGTGCTTGCACTACAAGCTCCTGGGGGCCATTTTTCCCATTACGTTGCCCTTGTTGTTGTTGTTGTTATTGTCATTGCTATTGTTGTTGTTGAACAGGAAAGAGAAATTGAGAGAGTAGAGGAAGACAGAGGGGTGAGAGAAAGACACCTGCAGACCTCACTGCAGATGGAGAGCCGGGGACTCAAACCGGAATCCTTATGCCAGTCCTTGTGCATAGCACCATGTGCACTTAACCCGCTCTGCTACCGCTTTGCCCCTTTACACGTCTTTTGATTCATTCAAAGTTTACTTTTTTACCTTGTGGTATGTTGTGGCCCAGTTTCATTTCTCTGCATGTTTCAACCCAATTTCCCCAACAACATTTCTAGGGATATCCCATGCTTATGGATTAACGTAATTAACATGATCAAAATGGCAGTCCTACCCAGAAACAGATAAAGAACTGATACAATCCCTACCGAGGACTCACCAAATTTATTTCAGGGAACTGACAAAAGCTATAAAATTTTATCTAGAACCAGATAATAACTTAGAAAAATACTGGAGGTATCACAGTTCCTGACCTCAAATTATATATTAAGCTACTGTAATGAAAGCTGTCTGATACTGGAACCAGAATAGACACACAGACCAGTGGAACAGAACTTAAAATCCAAAAATAAGTCACCACATCGACAGACAGCTTTTTTTTTTTTTTAATGAGGGGGCCCAAAGCATAAAATAGAGAAAGGAGCAGTTACATATTTTTACACCTTTTTAACCTACTATGTTGGAGGGGCCTTGAGAAACACAGAATACAATATCTCAGCATAACACTAAAATAAAATGAAGACAGAGTTATGCTAGTAAAACTTCCATTCCCAAAATTGGAGTCTCTTTCTTGAAAGTTCTGCACTACTTTGGACTTTCACTGAAGAAAAAAAATATATGACTTGCAGAAACATGGACGGAGATCACTGCAATAGTGAAAACCATGGTATTGAATTCTATAGCTTCTTTATGCATCTATGTTCCTTTGGAAAAAAAATTGTATGTCCACTACCAAAAAGAAACCATCTCTATAGGGTCATTAATAAGCTTTATTTCCGGTGGCTGAGGAGATGGTATAATGATTATGCTGAAGATTTTCATCATGTCTGAGGCTCTGAGGTACTAGGATAAATCTATACCACCAAAAGTCAGAGCTGGACAGTGTCTGGGTCTCTCTCTTTCTTTGTCTTTCTCTATTTCTTTTGTTAAAAAATTAATTAAATAAAAAAATCATTCCTCAGATGTCAGTTGATTGGACCAGAAACAGGCAATTGACCTTGGATGAGCTAGGCCATTGGCTGACTCACATAAACCTTTAATTACCATTTGCAACTTGGAATTGTGAATACAATTTTCTGAAAAAGCAAAATTTAAATAACTTTAATGTCAGAGTGTCGCCACAATGAAGGTTCAGAAGTTCTTGCTGTTAAAGAGGAGTTCCGTTTCCTGAGATGTTCTTAAATGCATTATGGAGTGATAATCCATCAGGTTGTCAATTTATAGTAAATATATGCCATGCTTAATACTAATTTCATTACTAGTAGTTCTCTCTTTATATTTCTACAAATATTTTAAGACTAAGACATAGACAATTGTTTTTTAAAACTTTTTAAGGTTATTATTAAAGAAATTATAAAATAAATACAAAGGAAAATAAGTAAATGAACTGCCATGCACTTGTTTAGCTTCCATAATTATTAAACTGTTGGCAGTAACTTTATGATCTTTCAGAAATTATATTAACTTTGATCATCCTGAAACATGTTATTATCTACACTTTTGTAAAGTTAAGTAGGGTTGATGTAGTATCAATTGCCATGCTAGACTAAAAAGTTTCAGGGGCCATGTGGTGAGCTTCAAGCCTCTGATCCCCACCTGTAAGGGGAAAACTTCATGAGTGGTTAAGCAGAGGAGCAGGTGTCTCTCCGTATCTTTCCTTTTACCTCTCCCTCCCCTCTTAATTTCTCTCTGTCTCTATCCAATAATATATTAATTAAAATGTTTTTTTAAAAATATATATTTTTAAAAGGTTTCTGGGGCTGGATGCTGGTGCACCTGGCTGAATGCAAGTATTGCAATATACAAGGACTCTGATTAGAGCCCCTGGTCCCCACCTATAGGGGAAAGCTTTGCAAATGGTGAAGCAGTATTATAGCTGTCCTTCTGTTTCCCTCCCTCTTTATCACCCCCTTCCCTCTCAATTTCTGGCTATCTCCATCCAAAAGTAAATAAAGATAATAAAAAATGTTTCTGACTTGTTATTGTTATTATTACTGTAGGGGCATTACTGCACCAGTCTGATTTGTTTATTTTTAATATTCTCATTTTGGGATATAGGCAAAGAAACTGAGAGATAAAGAGGGAGGCAGATGAAAGAGATATTTGCTTTAGCACTTAAGAAGATTCCTCCATGCATGTTGGGGCCAGGTTCTTGATCTTGGATCCTTGTGTACAATAATGTGTGCATTCGATCTGGTACACCACTGACTTATTATTATTATTGTTACAGAATTACAGGTTGGCAGGGGTTTGAATCCACATCATTCCCTCCACCAGAGTTCTGAATCCTTAGTCTCCCCATTGCAATCCACCACAGTTTCCCTAAAGTTGTAGACTTGGGCCAACCATCTTCACTACAAATATCTGTCCACATTTATGCATAGTTGCCCCCTTCTTTTTCTGATTCAACCCTCTCTTCCCCTCTAAGCCACTCATAACATCGTAGATACCTACGTATGTCCCTCTCCTATTCCTTTTTTCTCTCTGGGTGCTGATGGAGCTGGAGTGCAGATCTTTCTTATCTTCATCATATCACTTCTCCCCCACTGGGAGTATGGATCAAGGTTGTTTATGAAGAGCAGAAGGTAGGAGTTCTGGCTTCTGCAGCTGCTTCTCCAACGAGCATGGACATTGACAGGTCGATCCACACCCCCAGCCTGTTTCTATCTTCCCCTAGTGGACCAAAGCTCTGGAGATGCAAGGGTCCAGGACACATTGTTCGTCTGCCCAGAGAAGTCAGGATGGAATCATGGTAGCAACTGTAACCCGGTGTCTGGAAGATGGCATGACCTGAGTTGAGAAAAGATGGTTAATGAACAGGAATCAAAAGGTAGGATCACAACAGATGAGATTAGGGATTTTAGGGTAGAAGAAAGCTAAGAAAACCATTTTAGGCATGTTCCTGGGGGCATACAATTATGATAGTTTAGCTTAAGTTTGGTAGCTAGCCTGAGGTTGGATAATAATATCGTCTGAGAGAAGTAACATCTGAGGAACATAGCAGGCTAGACTCATTTCAGGACCAGTCTTTTTCTAGTGGCAGAGCAGGATATCTCCAGTCTCCCTTCGAAGACTGGAGCTATCCCTGCCGTCATTGTTTTATGGTAGAGACAAGGTCCTGACAGGGTCTACAAGATGCTGTTCCTTATTCAAGAAACCAGTAGTAGTGGAGAGAGGGACATGTTAGACGTCAAGGCCCATCATATATGTATGGGAACCCAAAGATTCTCTAACTAGGGCCCCAGATGATCAGACAGCAGTGATTTTTTAAATAGAGGAGAGAGGAGGGGAAGAGAGAGAACAAAGAATCATAGCAATGAAGCTTCTTCCAATACGGTGAAGGCTGGGCTTGAATTTAAGTCACATACATGATGGCAAAATAGCACAGTATCCAAATGAGTTATTTTGCTAATCCCAAAATATCTGGCTTTAAAAAACAAATTTATTTTTTCACTTTGCTAGAATCCTGAAACTACATACATTTTTAAATGAATCATGATTCAGCAAGTTATAGGTTATCATATGTGAATAAAATAAATTTACTATGCAATCTGATATACTTTAATTTTAATTAATCAGCAATAAAACCAGCTGCAATATATTTAATGATATCTCTGTCTTTTTAAATACCTTTATTCACACATTGCTCATTCTTATGATGAATTATTTGTAATATCCTTCTAATTTAAAATATTTTACAGGGGAGTCGGGTGGTAGGTAGTGCAGTGGGTTATGCGCATGAGGTGTGAAGTGCAAGGACCAACTTAAGGATCCTGGTTCGAGCCCCTAGCTCCTCACCTGCAGGGGGGTCACTTCACAAGCTGTGAAACAAGTCTGCAGGTGTCTGTCTTTCTCTCCCCCCTCTGTCTTCGTCTCCTCTCTCCATTTTTCTCTGTCCTATCTAACAATGACAACATCAATAACAATAACAATAATAACTACAATAACAACAAAAAGGGCAACAAAGGGGAAAATCAATCAATCAATAAATCAATAAAAATACTGTATTTTAAATCTTTTACAATAAATTCTGCAGTGAATTCTCAGCATTTCTTCAGGACTAGAGAGAAATTTTATTTTCTGTAATTACAATATATAATAAAATGTAAATTATTTTCTATTAAACATATATTCTCTAATATTATTAATTCTTATTTTATTTTATTTTATTTTGTTACCAGGATTATCATTGATTCTCAGTCTGGCATGACTCCATGGATCCAAGCAGACATTTACATGGTTAGAGGATAAGAGAAAGACAGAGACAGAGAGATACAGAGAGAGGACAGAAGACAGTGGCACTGCCCAACTGCTTGTAAAGCTAGCTTTATGTGCCGACAGGAGGCTTAAATCTGGGTCCTTGTGCGTGGTAACAAGCCTTGACTTTTTACCAGAACTTAAATCTGCCACTTATTTAGTAACCTCCCTTACTAACCTTCCATTACTTTTTTTCAAGGCTTGTTTCTTTGCCTCCAGGGCTATCTATCTTTGGGGCTTGGTGCTTGCACTAGGAATCTACTACTCCTGGAGGCCATTTTTCCCATTTTTGTTGCACTTGTGCCCTTGCCATTGTTATTGCTGTTGTTGATGTTAAATGGGACAGAGAAATCAAGAGAGGGGAAGACAAGAGTGGGAGAGAAAGATGGACACCTGCAGACCTGTTTCACTGCTAGTGAAGCGACCTCCCTGCAAGTGGGGAGCCGGGGTTCAAACCGGGATCCTTAAACTGGGTGTTGTGCTTCTAGCCGTGTATGCTTAACCTGATGCGCTACCACCCGGGTCCCACTTGTTTATTTTTCATTCTGTAATATTTTATGATAGCTATTAATATATTAATGCTAAAATACTTTGAAATATGAGCCTTTCTCCCTCCCTTAATTTCCTCATCAGCACAATGGTGAAGATGTACTTGGGTTGGTGGAAAGCGTGATGTGTAGACACCTATCCTGGGAAGGTAAGAGACTGTACCTATGTGTCAGTAACTGTCCTGTAAATCATCATTTCCCAAAATAAAAATGATTTAATACAAAAAGAAAATATACCTTGATTTTTAATATGTATCCAGAATTTTAGAGGAGTTAGGACAAGGCTGGCGTTATCTAAACTTTTTCTTTCTCTCTTTCCTTCTTTCTTTCTCCTCTTTTTTTTTTTTTCTGATCCTGGCAACCAGTTTTGCCAATGTACTCAATAAGACAGAGAGAAATTGTAGAGGAGTAGAAGATAGGGAGAGAGAAAGATAGACACTTGCAGATCTGCTTCACGGTTTGTGATACGACACCCTGCGGGTGAGTAGCCTGGCCTCCAACCAGGATCCTTGCTCAGGTCCTTGAACTTCATACTATGTGCACTTAACCAGTGTGCCACTACACGGCCCCCATTATCCAAACTTTTAAAAATACTTTATTCTTTTATTTATTTTGGACAGAGACACAGAGAAATTGAGAGGGCAAAAGAGTTAGAGAGACAGAGAGAGAGAGAGAGCTGTAGCACTATTTGACCACTCGTGAAGAATCCCCCTGCAGGTGTGGACCTGGGGCTAGAACCAGGGTCTCTGCATACTATAATGTGTGGTGTACCACAGCCTGACCCCTCATTATCCAAATTATTAACTTTACAAAGAAGGGGAAGTATTTCATCTTTTCTCTCCAAGTTCATTTACAAAGTGTGTGGTGAAATAAGAATTTGTAATTTTCTGTTTATTATTCATAAAAGTGAATAAGTATGAGATCACTAAAACTCCAAGCAGTACCTTCATGAAATTGTAGTGGTTATTGGAAGGAATGGGGATGGATCTGGGGGGAATGATAGAAGGATCTTTTTAAGATTTTACTGGTACTTGGGTTAAAGTAAGTTTTATACACATAGAGAACTGTGAATCTCTGTCTCTAAAATTATATAGTATTGTAACTCAAGAAAAAATCAATTTAAAAACAAATAAGTTAGAAATCAATCAAATATAGTTCATCAAAAAATAATTTGTTTTCTGACTATATGGTGCATAGTGGTAGAGAACAGGACTTGAATGTGGAAGGTTTTAAGGTCTCTGACACTACATATTGTCAGTGTACCTCTCTCAATCACTCTCTCTCTCATAAATTAATAAATAAATGAAATAAACTGCATTTTTAAAAATATTATATATTTACATATCATAAGACTCATTATTTAATACGGCCATCTGCTAGAAAGCAATTACTCCATTAAGGGTTAATACTAGCAGAAAACTTAATACCAAACCAAACTAAAAAATTTGCTGATGTGAAGTACCAAGTCTCCTGAGGAAACACAACAGAGGCTGCACCATTGACTTGCCAATTAATCCAAGAAGCTGCATGGCCATTAGTTCAGGAAAGTGCTTGCTCACTTGCTTGCTTGCCTAGAGGTAGCAACTAGGTTTGCAGCTGCCAAGCAGTAGGATGACAGAAATAAATGGGGGAAGAAATTATGAGTAAGAATCTTAGTATTTCATTGTCTTGTCTTGACTTCAAAGGAAGACCTAGATGTCAAGCAAACAATGGTTATCTGTGTAATATACTGACAATTCATTTATCATAAAAGCCTGTAAAAATATGAATAATCATATAAATATCTTTAAAACAACACAGGAAACATTCTAGTAATTCATGTAACATAAACAAGTTTCTATATTAATAACTAAAATCCTGAAATTTAGGCCCAAATCAATCTAGAGTTTTGTGTACATGCACTGTCTGAATCAATAATGACAAATTCAGTGAAAAATTTATTATAATTCTACAGGTTTGTCATTATACATTCGTATGTTGTTCACTTTGTCATATTTGGTGTTTTTAAATATATATTTATCTCAGGATTCTGGATTCTTTTAATTGTTACATGATTAGCTTTTCTGTGGGAATGTCTCTGATATGAAATGATGCAATGAAAATCGCTGTGTTTGATCCTGACATTGAGAAATTGCTAGCAGCTCATACCTACTCTGAAGTTAATTAAGAACATTTTAGATAAGTTCTTGAGAAGATATTTCATGATAACTCATGGGGAAAAATATCAACTAAAAGTATTCAACTAAGTAGTTGTAATCTCAACTCTGTCCTTTTAACTCAGTAAAAAGCTTAAGTGTCTAGGAGCCAGGTGGTGGTGCAGCTGGTTAGATGCTCACATTAAAGTGTGCAAGGACCAAGATTGAAGCCCCTGGTCCCCTCCTGCAAAAGGAAAGATTTATAGGTGGTAAAGCAGGGGTGCTCTCTCCGTATCTCCCTCTCCCTTTTCCCCTCTCAATTTCTCTTTGTCACTACTTAATAATAAATAAATGTGGGTTAAGCACCAGTGGCACAAAGCGCAAGGACCAGCGTAAGGATCCTAGTTCAAGTCCCTGGCTCCCCACCTACAGGGGAGTCACTTCACAAGCAGTGAAGCAGGTCTGCAGGTGTCTGTCTTTCTCTCCCCCTTTCTGTCTTCCCCTCCTCTTTCCATTTCTCTCTGGTCTATCCAACAATTACAACATCAATAGCAACAACAATGCAACAATAAAAAACAACAAGGGTAAAACAAAAGCGAATAAATATTTAAAAAACTTCAATAAATTAATTAATTAATTTAAAATGTTTACTTGTACTTATAAGAAATAGACAAAAGTATTGGCTCACAAATGCAACTGAATGAAGATTTTAATTACATGAGAAAAGTACTTCTAGTTTTCTCTCACTTAAAGTGAGGAAAACTCTCTCTACAGTGAACATATTATGTTTAATATTTAAATATATTAATTGTCAGGAATGCACTATCTTTTTCTACATAATTTCCTGTCTTCATTATGCTCTGGCTCATAGTGCAATCTCAGGGGATGAAATCCTGGCCTCATAGAATCTAGCTGGGTATCACTTTGGTCTGTGCCACTCTATTCACAGTGAATCAAAACAAAAAGAATCCCCAGCAGTCAACAGCTTCATCATTGCTTGAAGTTAAGGTTGGCTGGGCTCACCAAATCTCTTGGGGTGTGTTGGCTGCCAAAGCAAATTAGTTTCACTTTATCTTTAGGGCAGTGACTTTGCTAACTTTATTGGCCATGTGAGCTCTAGGCTTGCCTACATTAAATGGGTGACACTTTTAAGTGTAGTTAAAAATAAATAAATAAATAAGCTATGAGGAAAATAAAATCCAGTCAGAAAAATATTTTTAAAAAGTCAGCTGAAATGAACTATGACCAAGACAGGAGTACATCATCATTATAAAAAACACGACTGTAGGCCCAAGTTTATAAGGTGACATAAATGAGTGGAATTAACAAAGCAGGAGAGACAATAGACTATATTCAATAAGTATTATTAAACAGATATTTCTAAAAGATGATAGAGTGAGAATAGAATACAGCAAACGGGGGCCAGGTGGTGGAGCACCTGGTTGAGGGCACCTGGTTGAGTGCACAAGGACCCAGATCGAGCACCTCGCCCCCACCTGCAGGGGGAAAGCTTCATGAGCGGTGAAGTAGTGCTGCAGATGTCTCTCTGTATCTCTCCCTCTCTATCCCCCCTTCCCTTTCAATTTCTGGCTGTCTATCCAATAAATAAATACAGATAATAAAAAAATGATTAAAAAAAAAGAATAGACCAAATAATGAAAAAGGAAATCTCAGAAGCACAAGACTGAATAATATGATTGAAAAACATGTCATATTAATAGAAATCTTGTATCATAGAAATGTTTTAGATCTTCAGTCTACCATGGAAGTGATAAAAGTAGCTTTTTGAGGAATAGTTCAGCAGTGTTCTGGTAAACAACTAAAAAGAACTCTTAGATTAATTTTATTCATTGAGCTAAAACAAGAGAGAAAGCTTGGGAGGGGACAGGTAAGAAGAGGCCAGAATTAAACTTCAGCAGATATTGTGCTGGGGGTTGACCCCTGGGTGTTGTACATATTAACACTGAGTCCAGCCCACTGGGTTATTTCCAAGCTCCCAGAGAACTTTCTGGGAAACTTATTCTGAAACAGATACATTTTATAAAGTTTTAGTTCATACTTATTGAACCCATAAATAATTACTTGTTGACAGTTTTTATATCTCCTCTTTATCAACATTTTCTATAAATCTGGTACAAATTTTTATTTAACAAGTCCACCAAATTTTTTTAATTAAGTGTGAGAGAGAAACCAGAAAACTATGCCAATATTTATGCAGTGCCGTATATAAAACCCAGACGTTCATACAAATCCACCACTCCTAGTGAACATTTTTCCTTTTTTTTTTCTTTCTATTACAAAGATAAATTGAGAGTGGAGGGAGAGATAGAGAAAGGGAGAGAAAGATAGATACCTCCATACCTGCTTCATCACTCATGAAGCTGACCCCCTGTGGTGGTATGCTTCTGGATTCTGCTTGTGAAGCCTTCTATTTTTATCATCGCATTGGGTTCGCTTGTGTTGCTTGCTATGTGTTCTGTTTGCACATCCACTGTTGACTGGGCACCCCCTTGCATCCAGGATATTGGTTTGGTCTCCTGTCCCCCCTCCCCCCCCCCTGGGACATTTGTTTAGTCATCTCTGGTTCTCACTTCTTCCTTCTCCCCGCCCCCTATTGTACATATTTCCTTTGTTCCTGACTCTTCCGCCAGAGGAGAGAGATGCAGGATAGAATTGGGTTGTGATTAGATTAGATTAGTTTGTTGAACCGCATCCCCACTCGTGAATAAAGATTGAACTGCGTTCTCAGCTCAGCCATCAGTCTCTGGTCATCTCTGTCTCCCTCCCACGAAGGCAGCCCAGCAAAAACGACACCCCTGCAGGTGGCGAGTGGAGCAGCACAATTTGTAATAGCAAAACCTGGAAAGAACCTAGGTGTCCAACAACAGATGAGTAGTTAAGAAATGTGTGGTATAGAGGGGGCAGAGCCAAGATGGCAACTGGCAAGCAGCAGCTGGCATGGGCTCCAACAAGCAGCAGCTTGTGTCCTGGGACTCTCTGGATAGGGTAGGATACTGGGCCATCAGAAGGAGAGTTAATAAGGGGTCCTCATGGTGACATCACGAAGAAGTTCTATAATTCACTCTTGAGTTGTAAAACAGAGGCCACGGGGACAAAGAAAGGAATATCTTCTTATTATTTCTAGGCTCAGCCCTCCCTCCACCCTAGAACCAGCCCCCAGGGGCTGGACAGCCTGTCCTGGCAGGCTTCCTGCTGAGCTATTTTCTTTACCAAGATTCCTGGCTAAGCAGAGGTCTCATTCCAAGCCTTTTCCTTTTTGTTTTCCTTCTCTTTTTTTTAAGTGGCTGGAGCTCTATTTGAGTGACAAAATACCTGACCAGTAAGAGCAATAAGAGCCTCATTCCTGCCTGGGAAAGACTACCTGGAGGTTTATTTTATTTTATTTTATTTTTGATTCTTCTTACAATTGGCTGTCTTTGCTCAGGCTGCCTGTAGCCAATCTGGAGCAGTCCAAGCTACAGACAGACTGTTAGGGTTTTTACTCTATTTTATATAACAATAATACTTATTATTATATATTATTATTATTATTATTATTATATATGCATGTCCCTTTTCCCCCCTCCTTCTTCAGATTGACCAAAATTAACTGTTGTTGTTTTTTTTTAATTTTTTTTAATATTTATTTTATTTATTTATTCCCTTTTGTTGCCCTTGTTGTTTTATTGTTGTAGTTATTATTGTTGTTGTCGTTGTTGGATAGGACAGAGAGAAATGGAGAGAGGAGGGGAAGACAGAGAGGAGGAGAGAAAGATAGACACCTGCAGACCTGCTTCACCGCCTGTGAAGCGACTCCCCTGCAGGTGGGGAGCCGGGGTTCGAACCGAGATCCTTATGCTGGTCCTAGTGCTTTGCACCACCGGCGCTTAACCCGCTGCACTACAGCCCGACTCCCTGTTGTTTTTTTCTATTGCTAGGTGACTGGGTGTCCTATCCATTGTGGGAGGAACTTTTTTCTCTCTACCTCTTCCTTCAACTCTCCTTTTTCCTTACTCCTAGCTAATTCAAAACAAAACAAAACTCTTTCCTTTCACTGCTCTTTTTATTTTCTTGTTCTTTTCTTCCTTCCTCCTTCTTTTGCTTTCTGAATTCACTATTATTCATTTCTAAATTATTTTGGGGAAGAAATCTGACTCAGAGTGGACTCTGTGTGTGTGTCTCTCTTCTCTACTTCCCTTTCTCCTCTTGCTATCCCTAGAATTTACAGTGGACAGTAGATTTGCATAATTGTCTATTCCTTGCTTTCCATTTCTTTCTTTCTCTTTCTTTTTCTTTTGGATTTGGTTGCTTTTTTTCTTTTTTATTGTTGTTATTATTGTTGTTGTTATTGATGTTGTACTTGCTAGATAGGACAGAGAGAAATGGAGAGAAGAGAGGAAGACAGAGAGGGGGAGAGAAAGACACCTGCAGACCTGCTTCTCTGTCTGTAAAGCGACTCCCCTGCAGGTGGGGAAGGTTGCTTTTTTTCTTGGACTTCAGGTGTTGTTTGGCTAACTGGTATTGGTTGAACTGCATCGATCCTTGCTTCAGTTACAATTGTTGTAATTTCTGAGGTTGGTGACTGCATTTGTCACAAAGGTATTTAGTATAGCCTGGTTTGTACTCAAAGCACAGCAACTGAAGAACAACAGAACAGAAAAATAAAAAACACATCAATAAAAAAATGGTTAAATCAAGAGCAAATAAAACTGCCACCACAATGAATCAGGACAGGAACCCAGAAGAAACTCCAAAACAGTCAGAAGTAACCATAGATAAGAAAATTATGCAAGCAATAATAAACCTAATAATCACAGAAATTAAGAAAATTATGCACAACAACTGAGGAACAACAGAGCATAAAAAAGAGAGAAACACATAAATAAAAAAAATGGGTAGATTAAAAACAAATAAAACTGCTACCCCAATGAATGAAGACAAGAGCCCAGAAGAAACTACAAATCAGTCAGAAGTAACCATAGATAAGAAAAGTATGCAAGCAATAATAAACTTATTAATCACAGAAATGAAAACAACATCGGAGGAAAGGAATGGCAGTATTAGGGAAACAACAGTTGAGACCCCACAAGGAAAATACTGATTATCTTGAGGCAATTAGAGAACTGAAAGCTGAAATAGCTGTAATGAAGAAAGAAGCTGAGGCAAGGGAAAGCAGACTAACAGAAGCAGAAAACAGAATTAGTCAGACAGAGGATGAGTTAGAGAAAACTAATAAAGAGGTGAAGAGCTTAAAAAGAGATTGAGAGACACTGAAAACAACAACAGAGACATATGGGATGATCTCAAAAGAAGTAACATTCGTATAATTGGCCTGCCAGAGGAAGAAAGAGAGGAAGGGGAAGCAAACATTCTAGAGGAAATAATACAAGAAAACTTCCCAGACCTGAATAACAGAAAGGATATCAAGGTGCAAGAGGCCCAGAGAGTACCAAACAGAATCAACCCAGACCTGAAGACACCAAGACACATCATAGTCACAATGAGAAGAAGTAAGGATAAAGAAAGGATCCTAAAGGCTGCAAGAGAGAAACAAAAAGTCACATACAGGGGAAAACCCATAAGATTATCTGCAGATTTCTCCACTCAAACTCTAAAAGCCAGAAGGGAGTGGCAAGATATCTATCGAGCCCTGAATGAAAAAGGGTTTCAACCAAGGATAATATATCCTGCTAGACTTTCATTCAAGCTAGATGGAGGGATCAAAACCTTCTTAGACAAACAACAGTTAAAGGAGGCAACCATCACCAAGCCGGCCCTGAAAGAGGTACTAAAAGACCTCTTATAAACAAGAACATCACTATAATACTTGCAATATATCAGAGTAAACAAATTGTTTTTTAGAACAATGGCACTACAATACATTAAATCCATAATATCAATAAACGTCAATGGCTTAAACTCACCCATAAAAAGGCACAGGGTGGGGGGATGGATGAGAAAACATAACCCAACCATATGCTGCTTGCAAGAATCCCATCTGTCACAACAACATAAACACAGACTTAAAGTGAAAGGATGGAAAACGATCATACAGGCTAACGTTCCACAAAAAAGGTCAGGAACAGCCATTCTCATCTCAGACACGATGGATTTTAAATTAAATAAAGTAATAAAAGATAGGCAAGGACATTACATAAAGATTAGAGGATCAAACATCCAAGAAGACTTAACAATTATTAACATCTATGCACCCAACGAGGCACCATCTAAATGCATTAAACATCTACTGAAAGAATTTCAAAAATACATCAATAGTAATACAATAATAGTGGGAGACTTCAATACCCCACTCTCACACTTAGACAGATCAACAAAGCAGAGAACCAATAAAGATACAAGAGAATTTAATGAAGAGATTGACCGACTAGACCTCTTGGACATTTTCAGACTCCTCCACCCCAAAAAACTGGAATACACCTTCTTTTCAAATCCACATAACACATACTCAAGGATAGACCACATGTTAGGCCACAAAGACAGCATCAATAAATTCAAGAGCATTGAAATCATCCCAAGTAACTTTCAGACCACACTGGAGTAAAACTAACATTTAACAACAAACGGAAAATTATTAAAAGACATAGAATTTGGAAACTAAACAACATGCTACTTAAGAACCACTAGGTCAGAGACTCACTCAAACAGGAAATTCAAATGTTCCCGGAAACTAATGAAAATGAAGACACAACCTATCAAAATATTTGGGACACAGCTCAAGCAGTACTGAGAGGGAAACTTATAGCCATACAATCACATATTAAACACCAAGAAGAAGCCCAAATGAACGACCTTACTGCACACCTCAAGGACTTAGAGGAAGAGGAACAAAGGAACCCTAAAGCAACCAGAAGGACAGAAATCACTCAAGTTAGAGCAGAAATAAACAACATAGAAAATAAAAGAACCATACAAAAGATCAATGAAGCCAAATGTTGGTTCTTTGAAAGGTTAAACAAAATTGACAAACCCTTAGCCAGACTCACCAAATAAAAAAGAGAGAAGACTCAAATTAATAGAATTGTAAACGATGCAGGAGATATCACAACTGACACCACAGAAATCCAGAGAATCCTGCGAAACTTCTATAAAGAACTATATGCCACCAAGCTAGAGAATCTGGAAGAAATGGAACAATTCCTAGAAACCTATGCACTTCCAAAACTGAACCAAGAAGAACTACAAAATCTAAATGCACCAATCACAGACAAAGAAATTGAAACCGTTATTAAGAATCTCCCCAACAACAAAAGTCCTGGACTAGATGGCTTCACAAACGAATTCTACAAAACTTTCAGGAAACAGTTAATACCCATACTTCTTAAGCTATTCCATAAGATTGAAGAAACAGGAATACTCCCTTCCACCTTTTATGAAGCCAACATCACCCTGATACCAAAAGCTGATAGGGACAGAACAAAAAAGGAAAACTACAGACCAATATATCTGATGAACATAGATGCCAAAATATTAAACAAGATCTTGGCCAACCAGATACAGCAACACATCAAAAAGATTGTTCATCATGACCAAGTGGGATTCATCCCAGGAATGCAAGGTTGGTTCAACATCCATAAGTTAATCAATGTCATTTACCACATCAATAAAAGCAAAGCCAAAAACCACATGATTATCTCAATAGATGCAGAGAAAGCCTTTGACAAAATCCAACACCCATTCATGCTCAAAACTCTACAAAAAATGGGAATAGATGGGAAATTCCTCAAGATAGTGGAGTCTATATATAGCAAAACTACAGCCAACATCATACTCAATAGACAGAAGCTGAAAGCGTTCCCCCTCAAATCAGGGACTAGACAGGGCTGTCCACTGTCACCGTTACTCTTCAACGTAGTATTGGAAGTTCTTGCCATAGCAATCAGGCAAGAGAAAGAAATCAAAGGGATACAGATTGGAAGGGAAGAAGTCAAGCTCTCACTATTTGCAGATGATATGATAGTATACATAGAAAGACCTAAAGAATCCAGTAGAAAATTACTGGAAGTTATTAGGCAATATAGCAAGGTATCAGGCTACAAAGTCAATGTACAAAAATCATTGGCATTTCTTTATGCAAACACTAAATCTGAAGAAGAAGACATCCAGAAATCACCCCCATTTAATGTTTCAGCAAAATCAATCAAATACCTAGGAATAAAGTTGACCAAAGAAGTGAAAGACTTGTATATGAAAACTATGAGTCGCTACTCAAGGAGATAGAAACTGATACCAAGAAATGGAAAGATATCCCATGCTCATGGATTGGAAGAATAAATATCATCAAAATGAATATTCTCCCCAGAGCCATATACAAATTTAATGCAATACCCATCAAAGTTCCACCAAGCTTCTTTAAGACAATAGAACAAACACTACAATCATTTATCTGGAACCTGAAAACACCTAGAATTGCCAAAACCATCTTAAGGAAAATAAACAGAAATGGAGGCATCACACTCCCAGACCTTAAACTATATTATAAAGCCATCATCATCAAAACACATGGTACTGGAACAAAAATAGGCACACAGACCAGTGGAACAGAATTGAAAGCCCAGAAGTAAATCCCAACACTTTGGGCATCTAATCTTTGATAAGGGGGCCCAAAGGATTAAATGGAAAAAGGAGGCTCTCTTCAATAAATGGTGCTGGGAAAACTGGGTTGAAACATGCAGAAGAATGAAATTGAACCACTTTATCTCACCAGAAACAAAAATCAACTCCAAATGGATCAAAGACCTAGATGTCAGACCAGAAACAATCACTTAGAGGAAAACATTGGTAAAACACTTTCCCACATACACCTCAAGGACATCTTTGATGAATCAAACCCAATTGCAAGGAAGACCAAAGCAGAAACAAACCAATGGGACTACATCAAATTGAAAAGCTTCTGCACATCCAAAGAAACTATTAAACAAACAGAGAGACCCCTCACAGAATGGGAGAAGATCTTCACATGCCAGACATCAGACAAGAAACTAATCACCAAAATATATAAAGAGCTCAGCAAACTTAGCCGCAAAAAAGCAAATGACCCCATCCAAAAATGGGCAGAGGAAATGAACAAAACATTCACCACAGAGGAGATCCAAAAGGCTAACAAACATATGAAAAACTGCTCTAGGTCACTGATTATCAGAGAAATGCAAATCAAGACAACACTAAGATACCACCTCACTCCTGTAAGAATGGCATACATCAAAAAGGACAGCAGCAACAAATGCTGGAAAGGATGTGGGAACAGAGGAACCCTTTTACATTGCTGGTGGGAATGTAAATTGGTCCAGCCTCTGTGGAGAGCAGTCTGGAAAACTCTCAGAAGGCTAGACATGGACCTTCCATATGACCCAGCAATTCCTCTCCTGGGGTTATACCCCAAGGACTCCATAACACCCAACCAAAAAGAGGTGTGTACTCCTATGTTCATAGCAGCACAATTCATAATAGCTAAAACCTGGAAGCAACCCAGGTGCCCAACAACAGATGAGTGGCTGAGAAAGCTGTGGTATATATACACAATGGAATACTATGCAGCTATCAAGAACAATGAACCCACCTTCTCCGACCCATCTTGGACAGATCTAGAAGGAATTATGTTAAGTGAACTAAGTCAGAAAGATAAAGATGAGTATGGGATGATCCCACTCATCAACAGAAGTTGACTAAGAAGATCTGAAAGGGAAACTAAAAGCAGGAGCTGATCAAATTGTAAGTAGGGCACCAAAGTAAAAACCCAGTGGTGAGGGGTAGACATGTAGCTTCCTGGGCCAGTGGGGAGTGGGAGTGGGCGGGAGGGATGGGTCACAGTCCTTTGGTGGTGGGAATGGTGTTTATGTACACTCCTAGCAAAATGTAGACATATAAATGACTAGTTAATTAATATGAGAGGGGGAAATCAATTGTATGTCTCAAAGTTTCTCAAAAGACAAACTGAATCTTTTTAATATATAGGCTATGTATTTGATATGCGGACTCTCTCAAAAGCCTAGACCAAGTAGATTAGAAGCATCCAATAGCACAGTTATATACAAGATACTGGGTACGTACAGCAAACCCTAACAAAGGGACTTTTCAAAGTTAACCCAATTAACAAATAATGTGATGATAATATTAACTATCGATTGTCTTTTTGAACCCTAAGACAGCAGGAACCTCACATCTTCACTATAGAGCCCCTACTTCCCCCAGTCCTGGAACCCTTGGATAGGGCCCACTTTCCCGTATACATCTCCCAATCCAAACCAAATAATATTGCATCCGCCGATCACAACCTAACCAAAGCAACGATTGCCACCTCAACATGCTTCACCTCAGACTGTATCCAGAGACTTCACGTGTGGAATGACAACCCTTTAACTTCATTACTCGGTTGAGACCTTTCCTTTTATAGTACACTCTAATTTCATCTCAGGTAGTTCACTTTCTAACAAAGTCCCATAATCTAGATATACACCAGTTTCTGTGAGAGAGAGCTTATGTGCACACGTACCCATAAACTACTGCAAAATATATACCTGGAAGCAGAAGTACACTAGAGTTTGCAGTGAGTACCTCCCTAACACTTCCTCTCCACTATTCCAAGCTTGGGATCTATGATTGCTCAACAAATTGTTTGGCTTCATATGTTAACTTTCTTTTCAATCACCAGGTTCCAGATGCCACCAGGATGCTGGCTAGGCTTCCCTGGATTGAAGACCCCACCAATGTGTCCTGGAGCTCAGCTTCCCCAGAGACACACCTTACTAGGGAAAGAGAGAGGCAGACTGGGAGTATGGACTGACCAGTCAACGCCCATGTTCAGCGGGGAAGCAATTACAGAAGCCAGACCTTCTACCTTCTGCAACCCTCAATGACCCTGGGTCCATGCTCCCAGAGGGCTAGAGAATGGGAAAGCTATCATGGGAGGGGGTGGGTTATGGAGATTGGGTGGTGGGAATTGTGTGGAGTTGTACCCCTCCTACCTTATGTTTTTGTTCACTAATCCTTTCTTAAATAAAAAATTTTTTAAAAAATTATGGAAGAACGGGCTACCAAAATTAGAGAAACAACAGATGAGACCCTCAAGGAAAATACAAGCTACCTCAAGATAATTAGAGAACTGAAAGCTGAAATAGCTGAGCTAAAAGGCTAATTAGCAGAACAAGCTAATACTATAACTGAACTGTAGAAAAAAGCTGAGGGAAGGGAATTCAGGAAACAGCAGCAGAAAACAGAATTAGCCAGACAGAGGATGAGCTAGTGAAAACTAGGTAAAAGAACTCAAAAGGAGGTTGAGAGACACTGAGAACAACAACAGAGACATATGGGATGAGCTCAAAAGACATAACATTCATATAATTGGCCTGCCAGAGGAAGAAAGAGAGGAAGGGGAAGTAAACATACTAGAGGAAATAATAGAAGAAACCTTCCCAGACCTGAACAACAGAAAGGACATTAAGATTCAAGAGGCCCAGAGAGTCTCAAACAGAATCAACCTAGACCTGAAGACACCAAAACATATCATTCCCCTCCTCTCTCTATTTCTCTCTGTCCTGTCTAACAAGGACGACATCAATAACAACAATAATTACAACAACAATAAAAAGGGCAACAAAAGGGAAAATAGTTAAATAAATATTTAAAAAATTATTCTATATTTCTCTCCCCCCCTCTGTCTTCCCCTCCTCTCTCCACTTCTCTCTATTCTATTTAACAATGACGGCATCAATAATAATAACTACAACAACAATAAAAAAGGGCAACAAAAGGGAAAATAAATAAATATAAAACATATAAAAAATTTAAAAAGACACAGTACATCCCATTATCCTCAATAATGTCCTTCAAAGCTGCATATAACTAATATTTATTGTCAATCTTCACATAACAGTTTAAGTAATATTCTAAGAACAGCTTGGTTTACTTGTTTTGTTGTTGTTGCTCTCAGTGATTCTGACTTATGCAGATAGAGAGAGACAGAGACTGAGTGAAGGAAGACAACACAGCACCAAAGTTTCTTCCAGTGTGGTAGGGGCTGATCTCAAATTTAGGTCATGTGCATGGCAAAGCAGACATACTATCCAAGTTAACTATTTCGATGACACCTAGCAGCTAGGTATCATCCTATTACACATTTTCAACAGCATTCTCTTCCTGTTACATTTTTTTTCCCCTACAGGATTATCGATGGGGCCAGTGCCTTCGCTATGAATCCACTGCTCCTAGCAGCCATTTTTTTTCCATTTTAATAGATAGTACATAGATAAATTGAGACGGGAGGATGAGTTAGGGAGCTAGAAACATAGACACCTGCAGACCTGCTTCACCGCTTGTGTAACTGCAGGTGGGGAAGGGGGATTTGAACCTAGACCCTTGAGCTGAGCATATCTTTGTGTTTAGCATTGTGTGTACTTAACCAGGTGCGTCACCACCCAACCCCCTCCTGTTACACTTTCCAACAGCATTCCCTCCCTTAATCTTCATTTCTGATTTTACGTGACACTGAGTTTTATAATTATTTTAACTTTGCTGCAAGAATTGAAGCCATGAGGTAATGACCATGTCAATATTCCTTCTAGTCTCTACTTCCATAATGAAGTTTGATTTAGCATATGTAGTCCCCACTTAATAAGTACTGTATAACTAAATAATGTTGTCTACACATTAAGAAATAGGAATTATCCATGTCAAGGTATGCTAGAGACAAATTTGAAATAACTCATTTTTCAGCGGGTTAGAGATTTTGTTAGAAATAATAAACAAAAGAACAAAGGGTGGACATTTATTTGTGATGACTACTTATATTTGGAAATCTGGACATTAAATTCATGAGGGGAAAACAAAAAAAGAAAATTATCAGAGTAAGAAAAGAAATCTTTAGTAAAGACTGAACTACAGGGGCCAGGTGGTGGTGCACCTGGTTGAGTGAACGTTAGAGTGCTCAAGGACCCAGGTTCGAGCTCCCTCCCAGTCCCCACCTGCAGGGGAAAAGCTTTGTGAGTGGTGAAGCAGGGCTGCAAGGGTCTCTCTGTCTCTCTCCCTCTCTATCACCCCCTTCTCTCTTGATTTTGGGCTATCTCTATTCAATAAATAAATATAGTAATAATAATAAAAAAGATATCTAAAAAACTGAACTACTTATTCAAACACTAAACTGAAAAAACATAAAAAAAGTGCTGGCATCATGTTTCAATTAAAAAGTTACAGGTGATCTTGTAAAGACACTATTTTAATAGAAGAAAACGCTGACTGTAAGGTAGTAAGGAGTGAAAGCTAGCAACACACATAGTCCTTTGAATATAGATCCTATTTTGGAAGACGTATCTCTGAATGTCTTCATGCCACCAAAATCAATTTCACTTAATACAAAAAAATAAGGCAAATGCACTCTGCAAAAACTGCATACATTATTCTCTCTTTAAAAAAACACTTTTATTTGTATTTTATAAGACAGAAATTTAGAGGGAAGGTTTGGGAAGAAGAGAGATACTTGCAGACCTGCTTCATCATTTGTAAAGCTTTCCCCTGCACATGAGACCAGTGTCTTGAACTCAGGTCTTTGTACACTGTAACGTGTGCACTTAACCAGATGAACCACCACTCAGCCCCATACATTAGTCTCTATAGCACTGCTAATTCTAGAGAAAAGAAAACTCTGGTGGTGGGAATTGTATGGAATTATACCACTCTTATCCTACAATCTTGTCAATCATTATGGTCACTGATAGAAAAAGAGTGTTCCGCAGCTGTTACACAATTATAACAGAATTATGGATGAAGGAAACTTTAACTTTGGAAGATCTAAAATTCTTGTAAAATATTGAGAGATGGCGAATAAGTTTATTAAATCATTCTTAGATTGGCCTTTATATGGGAGAAAAAAGTATGTGTGTGAGAGACAGGCTGCAGACTGACCTGAACAACACTCAGTGCTGCCATAAGCTAGAAGGGGGTTCAAACCTCAGACTTCGTGCATGCAGGCCCTGTGATCTTTTGTCCAAGTATATCCTCAGTCCATTTATACAATTTAAAAACTCTACTCAATAAATGCCACACTTGCAGAAAATCCTCTCTGGGAGCTGGAAAGAGAACTTTTATCTTGCCATGAACATCCAAGTTTGAGTCCTGTCTTCACATGGACGAAGCTATAAAGCTGGAGGAATTCCCAGTGTCATGGTAACTCTCTCTATCCCTGTTTGAATGGAAAATTTGGTCCTGAAGTGAAAAAAAAATCATACAATTGAGGTTCTGACAATAAAACAAAAAAATCAACCAACCAATCAATCAATTAATAAAAACTGCCTGTGCACCTGACCTGGTTTTTTATTTATCCTAATATCCAGATAAAGTAGGCACCAAGCATGTACTTCATATAAGTAGACCCCTTTGCATATTTTAAAGCTCACTCTCCTTATCAGTTTCTCTGGTTTCCCTTTTTTTTCCACAAAATATCATTTTACTAAAATAAACAAAAACAAAGACATGACTGATCTTATGTTAGGTATAGCACTGCCTTGGGAGGTCTTTCACTCTTATTATTATGACTTCTTTAAGGTAAATAGGTAGATCTTTTTTATACTTTGAGAGCTCTCAGCTGCTGTTTAATGCTGCCAGTGGGATCCATAAGTGATAGGACAATTAGACAGTTCTAATTCTCTTCCCAAGGATCTTAGCCCTACTGAAGTCAAATAAACTAATATTCTATGTATGAAAAGGTTTGGATACCGTGGAAAAATATTTAGTTTGGAATAGTGTCTCATACTTTTTTCATCTTGATCCAGAAATGAAAATTCAGCAGTACTCCTTATTTTCTTCCTTCTTCCACATTGTTATGTGAATGAAGAATTATTGCAGGGAAAAGCATCTTTACTTTTATTGCTATTGCCATATGCCTTCCATGAGTAAATATATATTTCATTATACTTCTGTCTACTGGCATTTTCAGATGTGCTTTAAAAAAACTGTACTGTGCCTTGAAAGTGCATAATAACCATCTTAAACAACTATTTTTCCAAGAAATTATGCACTCGTGTTATCTACTGTAATCATTTTGCATTTAACATGAATTGAACAGACATTCTCCTCTAAATGAACTTTGTGGTGATTATCTTTGAAATTGACATATTAAAGCTGATTGGGGGTTGTCAAAATACAGTATAGCTATCTGCACAAATTATGCATAAAAATGTTAAAGATGGAAGACTGCTGGCTTACGTGGCAGATATGTTAGTTTAGTGTACCTAGAACCAGACAAATGAATAGTGTCACTATAATCCTTGGCAGCTATAAATGGGTTTTAGCACATAAGTAACTAGTTTACAATAATATCCCTTCAATAGTTAAGGCTTACCATCAATATTGCACTTGATACAAGAGAGTATAGAGATAATTCCCATATCTTATTGTAGGATGACTTTTTTAAAAAATTTTTTATTTAAGAAAGGATTAATGAACAAAAACATAAGGTAGGAGGGGTACAACTCCACACAATTCCCACCACCCAATCTCCATAACCCACCCCCTCCCATGATAGCTTTCCCATTCTCTAGCCCTCTGGGAGCATGGACCCAGGGTCATTGAGGGTTGCAGAAGGTAGAAGGTCTGGCTTCTGTAATGCTTCCCCGCTGAACATGGGCGTTGACTGGTCGGTCCATACTCCCAGTCTGCCTCTCTCTTTCCCTAGTAAGGTGTGTCTCTGGGGAAGCTGAGCTCCAGGACACATTGGTGGGGGTCTTCAATCCAGGGAAGCCTGGCCAGCATCCTGGTGGCATCTGGAACCTGGTGATTGAAAATAAAGTTAACATACGAAGCCAAACAATTTGTTGAGCAATCATGGATCCCAAGCTTGGAATAGTGGAGAGGAAGTGTTAGGGAGGTACTCACTGCAAACTCTAGTGTACTTCTGCTTTCAGGTATATATTTTGCAGTAGTTTATGGGTACGTGTGCACATAAGCTCTCTCTCACAGAAACTGGTGTATATCTAGGTTATGGGACTTTGTTAGAAAGTGAACTACCTGAGATGAAATTAGAGTGTACTATAAAAGGAAAGGTCTCACCTGAGTAATGAAGCTGAAGGGTTGTCATTCCACACGTGAAGTCTCTGGACACAGTCTGAGGTGAAGCATGTTGAGGTGGCAATCGTTGCGTTGGTTAGGTTGTGATCGGCGGATGCAATATTATTTGGTTTGGATTGGGAGATGCATACGGGAAAGTGGGCCCTATCCAAGGGTTCCAGCAGGTTAAGTGCACATGGCTTGTAGGATGACTTTTAAAATAATTGAAAAATGTACATAGTTGAGCATTTGTTAAAACTATCAGACTTAGTCAATTATCAAATTATCTGTTAATTGTACCATATGACATATGACAATAGGGATTCCAAGTTCATGACTTCCATTTGATACAGATTAGCACTGAAAGTGTACATTCAGAAAAGACTCTGATAGGTAAATGAACCCTTGTAAAAAAAATCATTCCTGGAATAGCTACTATTATCATGTGGACAGTTCAGTGATTTGGAAGGTATTCTATGATGAATATTAAATTAACTGAACAACTCCTCATGACTGAACTAGTCTTTAGTAAAGGCTACTGATTTCATGATCACCATCAACATCACCATTATCATTCATAATAATACCTTAATTTGTGTAACTCTTTACAATCTGAATAGTTCTTTTGCATGTAAAGTAATATCACTCCAATTTTAGTTCCTATTATGTGAGTTTCAAATATATGCAAATTTATACTATATATTATTTTGGAAGCTCCTAGAATATCAGTTCCACTCACTTCTATTGAGGATCATAAAAGAAACTGGATATGGAAACCTTTACAGGAGTTAAAGTGGGTAGTCTAGAAATAGTCTTATGATAAAATCTTTGAACAGATAAAGTAAAGGAGAATTGAAGTATAAAACCATACTGAATGTGAAAAGGAATTGGTGGAAAGAAAATAAATGATAGTAGTTTGGGCAGGAAATTATTTTAGATGTAATTTCTAAGAGCATGTATAACAGGATATATATGAGGCATTTTGTGAAATAGCTGGAGATATTAAAAATACAAAGTAGAACAAAAACTGTAGGGTGATACATGTAATACTGAAATTGAACCTTGGTTTATGCACACATTATATGCAACTAAGTGAAACAAGACTAAACAACAAGAACAACAGAAGTTTTGTCCTCAAGTATCCAAGTTACTTTATGTCTCTTAAACTACTTGTAGACATAATAGGTAAGAATCAAAGAATTTGGAATATATTAGAAGGCATTTAATATTAATAAATATTAAAAGAAATTAAAGATATTTTATATGAGATGTGAAAGAATATATAAATATTTCCTTTAAGCTGTGCAAAGAATTGATTCACACTGTAGCAAACTAAAATGGCATTGGATCCATTATTATTTAAATGTATAAGCTATCATTAACAATTTATATTATCTTAATTGAATGTGTCACTTTTATTTTTTGTTTATATATAAACCTCCAAATTTCAGTCTACAATGCTAATTTGTTTTCTATTCCAGCTGATAATAACTACTGAGAAGACTTCACATTAGCAACCATCTTCCAGTATAAAATATATTTTCTTATGATTTTTTTACTATGCTTTTCAAATTACAAATAGAAAGAAGCTACAATA
The DNA here is from genome assembly GCF_950295315.1 of Erinaceus europaeus. Lineage (NCBI taxonomy): Eukaryota > Metazoa > Chordata > Mammalia > Eulipotyphla > Erinaceidae > Erinaceus > Erinaceus europaeus. The sequence continues at coordinate 16,283,298 of NC_080172.1, read as the reverse complement.
AAACGATTAAGTTAAATAAAGATGTCTACATTTAGGTTTGATCTCCAATGGGCGGCATTCTCATATTCTGATAGCAGTACAGTAGCATTCTTATATGAGTGAGCCTGTATAAAATACCTCTTGATAGTCACACCCTTGTCTTATCTCCTCCCATGCTGAATCTGGAACTAGTAATGTGACTTAGCTTGGCCAATGACTCATGTTTTCATATTGGAGGCTTATTCTCTTGAACATGATATGGAATCTATAAACTACCATTTAAGTTACACAACCTGTCATATGAAAGGTCTATTGGAGGAGAACTTAAGAAACGAAGTTAATATTTACAATCAATTGCTCATACAAATAGATCCACTGAAGTAGTTCTATCATACAAGAACTTTTCATGTGATCTTAACTGAAGATTCTGGCATTGTGAAACAGTAGTGAGCAAGTAAACACCGTTCTAAGTTAGCTAATTTTGGAAAGATTTGTCAATAATTGGTAAGTTTAGAAATGTAGAGAGTAAAATAAAATATCACTAATTTTAGCAATTAAATGTTAATAAAAATATAAAAGAGCTTCCAACTTTATAACATCTCTCTTTAATTATATTTACACATAGTATTTTTACCAAAGCAAAGTTTCACCATAGTTTAAAACCAGTAGAAATTAGATATGCAAGTATCATAAACATTATATATTTTTATGAATTAATATGGCTGATATAATGTATTTTAATAACTTTAATTCCAGCATGTCTAAATATTTTTAAAGAGCATCCTTTACCCCCCCAAATAGAAGAGATTTAAGTATATTAAATTTTTGTATGAGGAGCATTTGTAAGTCAATTACATTTCAAGTATGTCCATTAATTTTTAAACATAATATATTTTCCACTTTAAAACACCCACACTTATTCAATGCTATTCAGTTTTGGTTTTCTATATTGCTATGGATATATGAATATCATATATGAATCAAATTCAAATATTCCTAAATGATTATCAAATTAAACAACTCTATTTGATTACATTTACAGTATAATATGTATTACAAATTTGCTGTTAATATTTTTACAAGGAGATAAATTTGTGCTTAAATCATTACATGCAGTTAATATAAAAGACACAATATATAAAAGACATATTAGACCATGTAGTGTCCTTACTAAATACGGTTGCTATACATTTTCTATGGTGCAGATAATAATATTGTGGTGAGATATGTTTCTGAGTATCTTGAGATGGAGAAAGATAAGTAGTTTTATTACTGCTCTTATAATTTCCTGCATCTATAAAAATAGACTATGAATTTAATTGTAGATAAACTATACGGTGCATTTTCATACAATTTACATCTTGCCATCTCTCCACCCCCCAAAAAAACAAAGAACTTGGGAATTTGTCATCCTTGTTTCTCATTCGTTTACATTTGTTTTTATGTTATTTATAAGGCTTTTAGGAAAGCTGTGACTTTTGACAGTTGAACATGAACCAAGAGGGAGAGAAGAGACTGCTGAATTTAGAAATATGAATTTAATCCAACATAAACAGAAGTAGCATATGAATTCACATAATTTTACAGTAAAAATTATGCAAATTGGAGGTAATATCTATCAAAAACATCTATGTTCATTAGGGCATCTTGTCACAGGTAAAAGGATGTGACCGCTTGAAATTAAAAATTTAAAATAAACTAGTAAATAATGTATGTTGTTTTCTTTAGATAGACAAGTTACTACCTTCCAATGTGAAGTAGTTTCTGGACAGCACTTCTCAGCAGTTAACTTTGTTTAAACTGAGAATTTGGTGGCAATCACTTATAAATTGTTGATATAGCCATTATGTGGATCAGAAGGAAATAAAATGTCAAAGTATGAATGCATTCACAGTGGTTTCCTTAAACATCACAATCCAGTATTCTGAAAGAATCTATAATAAGTGAGGAAAAAACATAATAATATTACAAAAAACCTAGAAGTTATAGGATCTTTTTTGTGCAGTTATATAAAGATGGTGGCAGGTTTAGGTCTAAGAAGAAACTATTTGATTAAATACTTTATGGTGTGTTTGTTTGTTTGTTTGCTTTGGTCTTCCTATTTGCTTGTTGTACTTATTGAGTCACTGCAAACTATTGTGTACTTTTACTTTAAGGTCTATATTTTCCCCTAACTTATGGATACATGTGCACATGTGCTCTGTCTCATGGGCCCTGAAGTTGCTTTGTTAGGAAGTGCACCACCATAAATGGAAGAATTCCTATGAGCTAGGAAAGGTCTCACCAGAGTAATAGAGCTGAAGGGTTGACATTTCACACCTGGTGTCTCTGGACAATTCTGAAGTGAAAAATGTTGAGGTGGTACTGGTTGCACTGATTTAGTTGAGATCAGCAGATAGAAAAATCAAATGGTATGGATAGAGAGAAGAGTGAAGGAAAGTGAGCCCCACCACAGAGGTTCCAAGACTGGGAGAAATACAGGTTTTATAGAGAATGGGGAAGGTTCCTGCTGTCTTAGAGTTTAAGAAGGCAATAGATAGTTATTTTATAACCAATTTATTTGGGAACGTGGTTTACTTTGAGCATACAAGACCTCACCATTGTTTATGTCATTTAATGCTGTATCTTTTTTTTTATTTCTTCATTGGGGAATTAATGCTTTACATTCAACAGTAAATACAATAGTTTGTACATGCATAACATTCCCCAGATTCCCATTTAACAATACAACCCCCACTACGTCATTCATCATCTTTCATGGACCTGTATTCTCCACACCCACCCACCCACCCCAGAGTCTTTTGCTTTGGTGCAATTTTTCTTAATGCTGTATCTTATAGAGAGCAGTTGCTTCTGGTTTCCCAGGTCTAAGATTATAGGTACCCCCCTCATCTACTTCCTGTTTTCTTTCCTCAATCACTCCAAGGCTAACCTTATCAGACAAAGTAAGGACTAAAATATCTGGATAAGGACAAGAGACCAGCATATTTTATTGATGGCTCTTTTGGTTACTTCCATCATCCCGGACCCTGGAATTACCACATAGACATCATGAATCTAGACCTCTAAGAAATCCCTCTCTTCACTGTTTCTTGTCTTTTCCACAAAGAACAACATAATGGACCCTGTTGTGGGCCTCCATAGGACCTAGCCCTCAATGCAAGTCAGCAATGGTAGGGACAGCCCCATTCTCTGAAGGGAGGCCGAGTCAACATACTCTTACACTCGACGAAGACAGGTCCTGCAATGAATGCAGTCTTGAATGTTCCCACCTGTGGACACAGAATGTGAGCTCAGATCTACAAGGATGCAGAGGTTACACAGGATCCTGTGCTGAATATGGGCCCCAGATCAAATCAATGGGGTTTATAGTTAACCACATTTATCTACTTTTCCAATTTGGTAGCTACTCTCTTCCCTGATCCAGGTTTCCAGTATTATTTCCAACTCTGACACCATCTCCCCAGACAATATCTTTAGCCCACCTGCATGTTAGCTGTTAGGCTCAGGCAAAAATTAGTAAAATCATAGACCCCTTGGAATATACCTTACATAGACCTACTAGCTGGGGGCCGGGCAGTAGCAGGGTGGGTTAAGCTCACATGGAGCAAAGCAAAAGGTCCAGCTTAAGGATCCCCTTTCAAGCCCCAGGATCCCCACCTGCAGGGGGTGGGGGGTAGGTTGCTTCACAAGCAGTGAAGCAGGTCTGCAGGCGTCTGTCTTTCTCTCTTGCTCTCTCTGTTTTCCCATCCTCTCTTGATTTCTCTCTGTCCTGCCCAACAATGAAGACAGCAACAACAACAATAATAATTTGAAGGTGTCTGTCTTTCTCTCCCCCTCTCTTTGTCTTCCTGTATGTCTTCTCTCGATTTCTCTCTGTCCTGTCCAACAATGAAAACATCATTTTCAACAATAATAATAACAGCAACAACAAGAAACAACAAGGGCAGTAAAAGGGAAAAAATAGCCTCAAGGAGCAATGAATTTGTAGTGCAGGAACTGAGCCCCAGCAATAAGCCTGGAGGCAAAAAAAAGACCCACTAGCTTTATCCAAAATGGAGACCCCAAATATTATCTGCTCTATTCTTACGTTTAGGTTCCTGATTATTAAACTATTTGTTCTTCATGTCTTAATATTTTTCAGCCACCAAGTTTCAAATGTTACCATGATGCTAACCTGACTTCCCTGAGCAGACAACCTCATTAATGTGTCCTGGAACCCCACCTCTCAAGATCCCTGTCCCACTAGGGAAAGATAGAAACAGGCTGGTAGTATGGATCCACCTGCCAGTGCCCATGTACAGCTAGACCTCCACCTTCTGTACTCTATAATGATTCTGGGTCCATGCTCTCAGGGGGATAAAGAATAGGGAAGCTTCCAGTGGAGGGACGGGATAAGAAACTAGGATGGTAGGAATTACGTGGAATTGTACCCCTCTTATCCTACAGTCTTGTTGATCATTATTAAATCAATAAAAAATGCTGCCATTTAACAAAACTATGGTGGCATCTTGAATGACAAGTCCAATTGCAAAGAAGACTAAAATAAAAATAAACCAATGGGACTACATCAAAACGAAAAGCTTCTGCACAGTAAAAGAAACTATCACCCAAATAAACAGACTCCTTACAGAATAGATCTTAACATGACAAGACAAGACAAGAGGCTAATAAACAAAGTATATAAAGAGCTCCAGGAAGCTGGGTGATGGTGCACCTGTTTAAAGGCACACAGTATGACATACAAGGATATGCAAGGACCTGGGTTCAGGTTCCCCGCTCCCCACCTGCAGTGGGACACTTTATAAGCAGCAAAACAGTTCTACAGTTGTCTATCTTCCCCACTCTCTACTCCTCCTCACCCTCTCCTCTCATTTCTCTGTCCTATCAAATAAAAAGGGGGAAAGAAAGAGAGAAAGAAAGACAAGGTTGCCAGTAGCAGTGGATTCATAGTGCCTGCACAGAGGTCCAGCAACTAGAGACAGAAATAAGTAAATGAAATTAAATGATCACCAAATTGAGCAACTTCATCCATAAGCGAGGAGAGGACATATATGAACAGAATAGTTAGCAAAAAAGAGATCCAAAATATCAATAGACATATGAAAAAATGTTCCAATTCATTTCCAACAACAAATGTTACTGAAGTTGCTGGGACAAAGGAACCCTACAGCACTGCTGGTGGGAATTTAAATTAGTCTAACCCCTGTGGAGAGCAGTCTGGAGAACTTTTAGGTTAGAAATGAACCTACCCTATGACCTGGTAATTCCTCTTCTGTGTACATATCCTAGGGAATCAAATACACCCGTCCCCCCAAAAATCTGTGTATACCTATGTTCATAGCAATATAATTTTTATGAGCCAAAATCTGGAAGCAACTTTGATGTACAATAACAGATGAGTGTGGCTGAGTAAACTGTGGTATATATACGCAATGGAATATTACTCAACTATGAAGAATGATGAATTCACCTTCTTCAACTCATTTTGAATGGAGCTTGAAAGAATCAGTTTAAGTGAGATAAGCCAGAAATAGAAGGATGGATATGGGATGACCTCACTCAAGGACAGTAGTTAAGAAATAAAAACAGAAAGGAGAAATAGGGCAGGGGAGATAATAGCATAATGGTTATGCAAAAGGATTGTCATGCCTCAGGTTTTAAAGTATCAGGTTCAATTCCCCTGCACCAACATAAGCCAAAGCTGAGCAGTCCCCTCTAGTTACAAAAGAAAAAAAAAAAAAGGGAGAGACACAGTTCTACACAAAGTTGAACTGGTAGTGGGTTGGTATAGATGACCCGAACTGCCCCTGCGGCTACAGACAGACTATGACCCACATAGTCAACGACTGCCACCTCTCCAGATTCAAAGGAGGTCTCGAAACTTTACATCAGGCTCAACCTGACGCTGTTGACTGGCCACAGAAGAAGGGCAAACGCTAGAAGAAGAAGAAGAAGAAGAAGAAGAAGAAGAAGAAGAAGAAGAAGAAGAAGAAGAAGGAGAAGGAGAAGGAGAAGGAGAAGGAGAAGGAGAAGGAGAAGGAGAAGGAGAAGGAGAAGGAGAAGGAGAAGGAGAAGGAGAAGGAGAAGGAGAAGGAGAAGGAGAAGGAGAAGGAGAAAAGAAGTGCACAAAATTAAAGCATTAGGGGGTGCAGGACACTGGTGGGGTAGGGTGTTGACTTTCAGGTCTTGATGCATGATGGTTGACGAGGACAGAATCTGGGCGTGAAAGTGTGATTGTCCCCCAGATCACATCAAATCGATGGGGTTTACAGTCAACAATATTTATACACCTTTCCCATATTAGGGAGCTACTCTCTTCCCTGATCCAGCTTTCTGGTCCTTTTTCCAGTCATGACATCATCTCCCCAGACAATAACTTGGATCCACCTGCTTATCAGATTTAAGGCTCAGGGGAAAAAAAGAAACTAGCATAGCCACAGGCCTGTTGGAATATAACTAAAATATGACTACTAGCTATCTACAAAATGGAGGACCCAACCCCAACTCTTTATCTGCACTATTCCAGCCTTTTGGTTCATGACTCGTCAACAATTTGTTTGACTTTGTATGATAACTCTCTTTTCAGCCACCAGGTTCCAGATGCTACCATGATGCCAACCAGACTTCCCTGGACAGACAACCCCACCAATGTGTCCTGGAGCTCTGCTTTCCTAGATCCCTGCCCCACTAGGGAAAGAGAGAGGCAGGCTGGGAGTATGGATCAACCTGTCAACACTCATGTTCATCGGGGAAGCAACTACAGAAGCCAGACCTTCCACCTTCTGCATCCCACAATGACCTTGGGTCCATACTCCCAGAAGGATAAATCCCCTCCACTTATAGGAAAGCTATAAGTGGAGGGGATGGGATACGGACTTCTTGTGGTGGGAATTGTGTGTAGTTGTACCCTTCTTATCCTATGGTTTTGTCAATGTTTCCTTTTTATAAATAAAAAAAAGTATGTTTGTCGAAAAGACATTTTATATTATTTTTTAAATTCATTCCCTTTTGTTGCCCATGTTGTTTTATTGTTGTAGTTATTATTGTAGTTATTGATGTCATTGTTGTTGGATAGGAGAGAGAGAAATGGAGAGAGGAGGGAGAAGACAGAGAGGGGGAGACAAAGAGAGACACCTGCAGACCTGCTTCACAGCCTGTGAAGCGACTTCCCTGCAGGTGGAGGAGACATTTTATTTTAATTTATTTATTCATTTATTTAGTTTTTCCTCCAGGGTTATCACTGGGGCTTGATGCCAGCACTATGAAGGAATCCATGGTTCCTGGTGGCCATCCCCACCCCCTTTTCCACCACTGCAAGTGAAGATCTGGTACTCAAACCCTCGATCCTTGCAGGGGTCCTTGTGCGTACTGGGTGCACCACCAACTGGCCTCAAAAAATGAGAAATTTACCCATGTACCAACAACTGTATTAACTGTAAAAAAAAAAAACAAACATGAAAAACAACATATCCAGCCAGGCACTGGCTTCATTGCTCCACTACTCATGAAGCCTCCCTACTGCAGGTGTGGAGTGGGCATTGAAATCAGGTCCATGTCCATGTATAATTATTCTTGTCAAATATTTTATTCTGTTCGTTGTAGTTACTTGCTGTTTTTCTTCATAGAATATTCAATATATATTGCTTTTTAAACAATTAGGGGCTAGGTGGTGATGCATCTGGTTAAACGCACACTCTACAGGGCACCTGGGTTCAATCCCCTGGATTTCACCAGCAAGGGGAAAGCATCAGGGCATCAGGGATGGCTAAGTAGAGCTTCAGGTATCTCTCTACTTATCTATCTATCTGTCTATCTATCTATCTATCATCTATCTATCTATCTATCTATCAATCATCTATCTATCATCTATCTATCATCTATCTCCTCCCCTCTCAATTTTTCTCTGTCTCTATTCAATAATAAATGAATAAATACAATTTTTTTAAAATTAAAATGAGTAGGGGTCGGACAGTGGCGCATTGGCTTAAGCGCTTATAGTACAAAGTACAAGGACTCCTGCAAGAATCCTGGTTCCAGCTCTCAGCTCCCCACCTGCAGGGAAGTCACTTCACAAGCAGTGAAGGAGGTCTGCTGGTGTCTATCTCTCTTTTTCCCCCTCTCTATCTTCCCTTCCCCTCTCAATTTCTCTCTAAAAAAAATTTAAAATCTAACAGTTTCCTTTCTCATGAAATTTAAGTGAATGAAATCTGTGCTATGTAAGTTTATATAACGAGTTATATGTTTTTAGGTTTTTCCCTGAATACTACTGTTTTCTTATAGAGTATTATGAGAAATTTAATTCATAAATATAAATGTAAGGGCAAACACAGAAACATGCATATATTTTTACTAAGAAATGTAGCTTTTTAGATTTGGGTGTGTTTATGATTCTCAATAGGAATACTAAGAATCATTTGTGGCTTATGCACTTGGGACAATGATAAAGTGTTAAAATAAAAAGGGGGGCAAAAAGGCATTGTCCTAGAGAAACCATCAGGGATGAGAAGCTATGTGTTAATTCAACATTGGGGGAGGGATGGCAGCAAATAAAGTGATGGAGAAACTGTGAAAGTTGTGAGACATTGCCTCTGGGATCAGAAAGGATAAATAGCCATAAAATTTAAAGGGCGCTAGAAATTTACTCAGATGCCAAAGGGAATCTCTGGGGAAAAAAAATTATTGGATTCTCTGCATGAGAAATTTAAAGTTCAAGTACAGCATCTCTGGGTTTATTGACTGATATGCTAAATGAATAGGATATGTCTTTGTGTTTTATTTTCTGTAGACAGATGAGTAAAATACTTAGGAACAAGCACAAACCTGTATGCATTGACACACAAATAAAATGTATATTTATGATATATTCAAACACAAAATTCCCTTAATCAAAACCCATATAATTTCTACTGAAGCACTGGTGGTAGATGATTTATCCACACTATCTGAGAAACAAAAACATTAACACTTAGTAGAGTAGTCTACATATTAGAGAATCCCTTCTTCATTTGTAGCATAAATTATTATACAGCACCTATTTGGTGAAAGCAAAACTAAGTCAAACAGCTAAGGGAGACTTGCTTCAAAACTAATGCAATAGGGAAGAAGGCCAGAATTCAGTCTGAGTTCAATTTCACTGAAACGCAGAGCTGAATATGTAAGAGCCAGATGGTATATTTTAGGCCGCTCACTGTGCTACTTAGACCAGAAGAAGTACATTTGCTCATATCTTCATGACAGGAGATTTTTTTTTACAGTTTATTACAAAGGGTCCCACAGAAGCTAGCCTCCTGTTGCCCCAAAAGACTGAGAAATAGGGTATTATCTTCCTAAGTGACTTTATTTCAAAGAGATGAGTGATTCTCAAACCCTTAAAAAAAAATTCTTAGGTTATAAAAATTGAGAAAGCTTTTAAAAAGATTTACATTTGGGGCCCTTGAAAGAGTTCACCTAGTAAGGTGGCTGCATTTTATGCAACTGATCCAGGTTCCACCCCCCACCCCCGAATACCACATGAGAACACTACTGTAGGAGAAGGAGTTTGGGGCTGTTGTTTCTTGGGGTCAGGAATAAGCCTGTTTAAAATTTAGTTCAGATGAAGGAAAGATTAAAGTCATGTTTTCTTTTTTGCTACAAAATAATGTTAATTATTTTTAATCCATTGTTTAGGCATATCTCTTAACTCAGACTTTGTGTTCTATATTGATTTTTGCATTACTTTTAATATTTGACTATATAAAGCACTTTAAATAGTAAATGAAGCTATAACTTTGGGCAGGGGTAGATAGCATAATGGTTATGAAGATACTGTCATGCCTGAAGCTCCAAAGTCCCAGGTTTAATTCTCCATACCACCATAAGTCAAATCTGAGCAAGGCTTTGGTCAAAAAAGTTAAGAAAATATAACCTTATTTGAGATAACAGATCTATAATGTCTGAACCTTTTATATAACTTTCCCCAAATTATTAGGCTAAGAGAATTTTAAGGGTAAAAATTTTTTTTTCTACTCCTGTAAAAAACAAACAAAACTCTGCCTGGTTTCTTAACATTTGGAAGAATTAAAATAAACATAATTCATATTAATTGCGATTATCTGTTTCTCAAAGTGCACTTTGAGAAATATGTTTTTTAAAGATTTTATTTATTTATTTAATGAGAAAGATAGGAGGAGAGAGAGAAAGAACCAGACATCACTTTGGTACATTTGCTGCCAGGAACTGTACTCAGGACCTCATGCTGAGAGCTAGTGCTTTTGATCCACTGTGCCATCTCCTGGACCACTTCCAGGAAATACTTTGAAGTTTAGTTTATTGTCATAAAATAAACTGCTGGTAAAACCTTTCACTAAACACAATGTAAAACAAATATTTTCTTTTATCTGTGAAAATGTCCTTCTTCCTTCTCCTCCTCCTTCTCCTTTTTACTACTACCAGGGTTATTGCTAGGGCATGCAGTAGTTGAGAAACTCACCCAATACTGCTCACTGGCAGTAATTTCCTCCTCTGTTTTGTTATGTATTGATAAACATAGAAATTGAGAGCAAAAGGGAGAGAGAGAAAGATATAGAGAGAGGAGAGAGAGAGAGAGAGAGAGAGAGAGAGAGAGAACTGATTCACTTCTTGTGAAGCTTCTCCCCTGCAAGTGGGGACTAGGATTTAAACTTGGATCCCTGTATGTGAGAACTTGTCTGGCCTTCTGATACATGTGCCCTCCATTCCCTTTCCATCTAAAATAAAAATCAGCAAGGAACAGTGAAATTGTATATGTGCTCACAGATGAACACACACGATTACTTTTCAGATTCTAAGACTGTAGTCAAGTGCATATCTTGAATGTGTAAGATTTGATACCCAGCACTGCATAAAAACAAGAAAGCCAAAACAAACAAACAAACAAACAAAAACCCAGAACATCATTAATCTGTTCTTTCTGCTATGATAGATAATCTTTGAAATTATCAGAGAAGTTGAAGAGGCTTAACTCATTTCATTGCACAAGTATCCAGGTTCAAGCCCCTCGACCCCACCTGTAGGGGGAAAGATTCACAAGTGATAAAGCAGGGCTGCAAGTGTCTCTCTGTCTCTCTCCTGCTGTATCTCCCACCTCTCAATTTCTCCTTGTCTCTATCCAATAATAAGTAAAAGAAAAGGAACCTGGAATTTTATCTTTCCAGCATGTATAGTGGAATAGTAAAAAAAAAGATTCTTTTTTCTTCGAAGATAAAATTGAGGCTCAGACTCTATTTGGAACTGCTGATACAATCAATTCTGAATAGCTCAGACTTGCATAGTAGTCTATTTTTATAAGACAGCTTAGAAATCAGTAAAATACCCAAAATGTTTCCAAGAGCTATGGTAAAAGTCACATAAGTCACAAGGAAGCAGATTATATTGACTGTTATGTCAAGAGTTGTTCATAGATAATTTTTGTAAAAATTTACCAAGGCTGTAGTTGAATGTTTCTCTCATTGTTTTTAACTCTGATAGAATCAAAGTTCCCAAAAAGGAGAAGACGTCTGTGATGGAAACACAACAGTACATAACACAAGATATAGAGGGTTAGTTCTGATTCAAGTAATCACTGTTAAAATAAAAAAAAAATTAGAAGTTGGAAAAAGAGATGTGGTGTGTGTGTGTGTGTGTGTGTGTGTGTGTGTGTGTGTGTGTGTGTGTGTTTCTTTATGGAGTAGGCTAAGGATGCATGGAAATTTGAAGACCTGGAAGGCAAGACAGACACTGGAATGCTAAACTTCTTACTCTCCTTTCTAGTTACCCTACCATATATGATTACAGGGCTGATCAGAGTTCTCTGGAAAGAAAAGATAGTTGAAAAACAGACGAAACACATCCCCTAGCCCCTTTAAGTATCACCTTTTCTCCAGCATGAGTGAGATCATTCCCTATTTGTTCACTCTGATTTTTAACCCACCAAACTAAGCTGGCAGGGAATTAAAAGATATATTTCTTAACAGTCCCTAACTACATACCATTGGCCAATACTTCCTTACACACACTACAGTGTCTTGTGGCAGTAGAGAAAGTTTCAGCATTCTGGTATCTCTTCCCCTCTCTTTCTTCCTTTCTGTTTCTCTATGTGAAACAAAAAGAAGGAAAAATCAGCCCGGGAGTAGTAAAATCACACAGGCAAAAAAAGATTAAAGAGAGAATGACTACTGACTCGTTTATTGCAATTTAATTTAAAATAAAAGAGGAATGACAACCAGCTCACAGGATGGAGCATGTGCCTTCTAATTTGTGCAGCCCAAGCTGACCACAAAGAAGGTGTCATGTCACTGGAAGAAGTTCTAGTGCTGCAATATCCCATTCTCTAGATTGATCTGTCTTACTAAGTGAATGAAAAAAAAATCCCTAGAGTGGTGAAATTGCTCATTTATGAAAAGGTTGATGTACTAATAAGATTTTAGTAAATATACACATAAATGTATTACTTTACCAGAGTACTACCCTTATCTGGCTTTTGGTGGTACTGGAGATTCAACCTCAGACCTCAGGACATCAGGCATGAGAATCTTTTTGCATTACAGCTATGCTATCTCATAGACCCAGTAGAAAAAGCAAACACATATTAAACTAAATTTATTATATATAAAACATTTCACTTGATGCTGAGAAATACACAAAATGGTTTTGATATATGCCCCTTATGTTGTCAAATTTTGAGTAGCAAATAACTGCTTAGTATCATTTAACAATTAGACTTAGTTATTTGCAAGTAATAAAAAGTCCAATTCAAAGTAGTTCAAATGTAAAAGAATGTATCAGAAATGCTAGAATAAGTCACGAGTTAAAACATATCAAACACTGATTAAGTTGGGGGCTGGTGGTAGCGCACCTCGATAAGTGCACATAGCTCCATGAGCAAGAACCTGGTTTGAGCCTCTGCTCTACACCTGCAGGGTTGTTACGATGCCTTGGTCCACCTGTCAAAACTTAAAGTTTATCTGGAATAGAATAGTAGGGACGTTGTGACTTTTGTTTATTTTCTACAGTTGCTTTGTTTTTATGTAGGAGAATGGTCTTGCTTTAGAAAATATGTGTTGGGGGTCGGGCGGTAGCGCAGTGGGTTAGGCGCATGTGGCACAAAGTGCAGGGACCGGCATAAGGATCCCGGTTCGAGCCCCCGGCTCTGCTCTCCACCTGCAGGGGAGTCGCTTCACAAGGTGGTGAAGCAGGTCTGCAGGTGTCTATCTTTCTCTCCCCCCCTCCTCTCTCCATTTCTCTCTGTCCTATCCAACAACGAACAACATCAACAATGGCAATCATAGTGACCACAGCGAGGTTACAACAACAAGGGCAACAAAGGGAGGGGAGAATGGCCTCCAGGAGTGGTGGATTCATGGTGCAGGCACCAAGCCCCGCAATAACCCTGGAGGAAATAAATAAATAAATAAATAAATAAATAAATAAATAAATATTAAAAAAAAAGAAAATATGTGTTAATGGATTAGAGGTAAAAAAAAAAGTCGTCAAGTTGGCAATTTAGTTTCTTTTCTTGCAACTTCCTTAAACAAAAAAAAACAGGAAGAGCTGCAAAACATAAATAGACCAATTACAGCAAAGAAATTGAAAAAGTAATTAAAATACTTCCCTAAAAACAAAAGTCCAGGTCAAGACAGCTTTACAAATGAATTCTACACAACATTTAAGGAGAAGCTATTATCTATACTCTTCAAACTCTGCCACAGTATTGAGGACACAGGAATATTCCTTAACACCTTTATGAGGCTGACTTTACCCTTATAACAAAAGCAGAAAGAGAGATGTAGCTACCAAAGAAAAGTACAAACTTATATTCCTGGTGAACATAGATACTAAAATACTTAACAAAGTCCTAGTCAACCGTATACAACAGTACATTAAGAAAGCTGTCTACCATGACCAAGTAGGTTTGATCCCAAGAATGTTAGGCCAGTTCAATATATGCAAGTCAATAAATGACATTCATCACATCAACAAAAGGAAAATCAAAAACCACTTGATTATCTCAATAGATACAAAGAAAGCCTTTGACAAGACTCAGCACCCTTTCATGATCAAGACACTAAAAAAAAAAAAAAAAAAAAGGATAGATGGGAAATTATTCAAACTAGTAGTGTCTATATACAGCAACCTACAGCCTACCTCCTACTCAATGGTGAGAAGCTGAAAGGTACACAGGGGTGTCCATGATCACCATTACTATTCAACACAGTACTGGATGTCTTAGTCATAGCAAGTAGGCAAAATAAAATAATTAAAGGGATTCAGATTGAAAAGGAAGAAGTTAAACTGTCATTATTTGCAGATGATATGATTGTATATTTAGAAAATCCCCCAAAATCCAGTAGAAAACACCTGGAAATTATTGATCAATATAGTAAAGTGGCAGGCTATGAAATCAACATACAAAAAATAAGTGGTATGACTTTAAGCAAATACTAAACTAGAAGAGGAAGACATCCAGAAATCTATAGTATAACAGCAAAAACAATAGAAATATGTAGGAATTTAGTTAATATTGGAAGTGAAAGACTTGTACACCAAAAACTAAGTGTCACTCTTTAATGATATAGAAAAAAGACACAAATAATGGAAAAATATCCCATGCTTTTGGATAGGGAGAATTAAGATTATCCAAATGGCCATCCCATGCAAAGCCATATACATACTCAATACCATCCACATGAAGATACCACCATCAAGAGCATTTTTCAACTATCTCAAAAAACTGAAATATGAACACACCACCTCAAGGAATCTTTGAAGCAAATGGATGTTGATGAAGACTTAGAAAACAAAGCTATTGGCAGTCAGAGATACAAGTATTTGGATGGTGATGATTCTATCTCTCCTACTGAATCAGGAGCAGAATATATAAACAATCTTGAAAATGAAGGATGTGGGAGATGGGCGCAAGCGCAGTGAGTTAAGCACACATGGCCCGAAGCAAAAGGAGTTGCTTCGAAGCAGGTCTACAGGTGTCTATCTTTCTCTCCCCCTCTCTGTCTTCCTGTCCTCTCTCAATTTCTCTCTGTCCTATCCAACAACAATGACAGCAATAACAACAACAATAACAATAACAACAAGGATAAACAACAAAGGCAAAAAAAGGGGAAAAAATAGTTTCCAGGAGCAATGGAATCATAGTGATAACCCTGGAGGCAAAAAAAAAAAAAAAAAGATGTGACATTAAACCAATGGAGGAGTGTCACTTCACAATAAGATCTGAATACCAAGGAAGACAAAAATGTATTTAGAGAAAGAGTGTGTGAGAGGGGAACTGAGCCATGTCTAAAAAGAGAGCATCAAAATTCAAAAGCATTGAGAAGAGAATGGCCTAAGGAAATGGGAATGTAAACTCAGGCCTTTATTTTAAGAACAATGACTCAACCTAAAGGAGGCCACCTGCCTGGTGTCTGCACTGATCCTTCAAGAATGAATATGATTGATGTTTACTCTTGTTTTCAGGGTGTCTTAGATTAAGAAGCAGACAGGTCCACCCAACCCTTGAAAGTGACTTTAAATTGCTTTTGAGGGTGTTGGATTCTAGCAGTTCAGTTTTCAGATATGTGCAAAACATTCCTAAAACAGGAATTACAACAGGAGTGGACACAACCCAAACTGAAGAGAAACACTTTTTGAGGGAGAGGCGTTCTGAACACTATGCTTTATGAACTGAGGTAATAGCTGTGGAAGGAGTCACAAAGCATGATGCAATTCTTTAGAGGACAGAAGCAATGTCAGGCCTGCTGTATGGTACAGCCCCAGCAGGCTAGGAATAACCATAAAGTGGGAAGTACTGTGACTAAACAGAAGCTATTTTTCCTTACATTGATAATTTGAAGACTTATGGGCGATTGAATATACACAAACGTTACCCAAGGACAGTGGTGGAGACAAGTCAGGCCTGCTATGTGGCACACCCCCAGCAGGCTACGGCTAACTGCAAAGCAGGAGTCTTAACGCCCATGTTCAGCGGGGAAGCAATTACAGAAGCCAGACCCTCTACCTTCTGCAACCCTCAACGACCCTGGGTCCATGCTCCCAGAGGGCTAGAGAATGGGAAGGCTATCATGGGAGAGGGTGGGTTATGGGGATTGGGTGGTGGGAATTGTGTGGAGTTGTACCCCTCCTACCTTATGCTTTTGTTCACTAATCCTTTCTTAAATAAAAAATTAAAAAAAAAAAAAAAAAAAAAAGACTAAACTGAAGCTATTTTCCTTACATTGATAATTTAAAGACCTTCTGGCTATATTGGATATACACAAATAATAAATGGGGGCAATAACATGAAATTTCTGGGGGAAGTACATTGTGACAACAATTATGGCAGTGAGTGTGACAAGACTAAAAATGGCCTAAGAGCTGAAGCTGCTGTACCTATTGGGAGGCTTTCAGAAAAAGAGCCATTTTTGTCACCATTATAGCTTCTCTATTAGCTGGACTTGGACCAAAAACCAGAACTATGGGTGGCTTGTAGCATGAGTGGCAGACTATGGTCTCCATCTCAGTATAAAAAGACCCTATATCGTACCCTCACCCACAAACATATACGCATCCATGATGAATATAGAGGTTGTGTAGTTAAATAGCTAATGTTAACATATATGGGTAGAAGTTAATAAACTTTCATATAGCTAAAAGTTAGTGAACTTTCAAAGATGCAAAGGTTAACCAGAAGAGAGCCCCCATGGTATATACTTACTTTACAGCAGAAGACTTCATTAGGTAGACAGCTTATTATATTATAAAAAACTTGGCTTATGATCTAGTTAGACCCATTCAAGAATGGGTTAAGAAGAAAAGCTATTAGATTTAGTTCCAGTGAGAAATGTTTATTCATATAGAACAGGGAGATGGTCAAAATACAGATGGTCATTTCAAAGGAACTTTCAAGGGAAAATTTAGACTACTCCAGACCAAGGGAACTTTCAAGGGTAGATTTAGCCTACCCCAGACCCAGGAAACTTTCAAAGGAAGATTAAGATGCCCCAGACCTAGGGAACTTTTTAAAGAATACATACCTATAATAATAATAATGCTGTTTAAGGTTATTCTTGATATTAATGAAAATAATTTTACATGATGTCATCTGTATCCTTGATGTTAATGAAATCTTACATGATGTCAACTGTATCCGGGCAAAAAGTGTTTAAAATAAAGCTCTGCAGAGAGACGACAAAGACACTTCTCTCCTGCACCTAAAGCAGATGATGTGTCACTCATTCATCTTACCGACTCCCCCTTTCCTTCAGGGACTCTTAATTATTTTTGCTGGGGCTGACTCCTCGGCACTTACATGAAATTTATTGAGTTTAAATAATCTTGCCTGTTACACACATAATAAAAAGAAACTTGACACATTTTGCTTTAAAAAAAAAAGATACTCCCAACAAAAAAAGTTGTGACAAAAATTACAAAAAATTATCTGGGACCAAAAAGTCCCTAGGGTTGCCAAAGAAATCTTGAGAAAAAAAAACCTCAATACTGGAAGCTTCACAGGTCCTGACTTCAAACTATACTACAGGGCTAAGGTCATCAAAACGGCCTGGTACTGGAACCAAAATACACACATAGGTGAGTGGAATAGAACTGAAAGCACAGAAATAAGCCACCGGACCTATGGACAACTGATTTTTGGACAAGGGAGATCAAACCAATAAATGGGGGGAGGAGAGTCTCTTCAGCAAGTGGGGGTGGGATAACTGGGTTGAAACATGCAAACAAATGAACCTAGATCACTACATATCATTGTGCACAACTGTGGATATAGGGATATAGCTCAACTCTAAGTAGATATATTTTTGCAACTGTCTACATATTCCTGATTACAGCAAAGACTACTTCAGAGATGCAGATTTCTTTCAATAAACACAATACGATGTATATCTTTGAACAATAATATATACGTATTGCATCAATTCACTTAACTAATGTTCATTAAAGACCTGATAATTTCAAGAAATGTTTGCAAGAAAGAGAAAACAGAATGAAAGGAGATGAAAGCACCTCTCCCTCACAGTGTCAAAGGTCCAAGTGGGCTATTACTAAGCAAGTATCAGCTTATAATATTATAATGTAAGGAATAAAGTAAAGAATCTATGCAGATAGAAGGGATCCTAGAGGGAGTCGGGCTGTAGCACAGCGCGTTAAGCGCAGGTGGCGCAAAGCACAAGGACCGGCATAAGGATCCCGGTTCGAACCCTGGCTCCCCACCTGCAGGGGAGTCACTTCACAGGCGGTGAAGCAGGTCTGCAGGTCTCTATCTTTCTCTCCTCCTCTCTGTCTTCCCCTCCTCTCTCCATTTCGCTCTGTCCTATCCAACAACAACAATAATAACTACAACAATAAAACAACAAGGGCAACAAAAGGGAATAAATAAAATAAATATTAAAAAAAAAAGAAGGGATCCTAGAAGCCTACTTTATAGGATAGAAATAATGTAATGACACACAAGTTTATTTGTTTGCTTGTTTGTTTGTTTTAGTTTTTTTTGTCTCCAGGGTTATCACTGGGACTCAGTGCCTGCACTATGAATCCACTGCTCCTAGAGGTTATTGTTTCCCTTTTGTTGCCCTTGTTGTTGTTAGTGTCCTTGTTGCTGTTGATTTTGTTGGATAGGACAAAGAAAAATTGAGAGAGGAGGGGAGGACAGATAGGGAGAGAGAAAGTTAGACACCTGTAGATCTGCTACACTGCTTATGAAGCGACCCCCCTGCAGGTGGGGAGTCGGGGGCTCTAAAAGGGATCTTTGTGCCATCCTTGTGCTTCCTGCCATGTGCGCTTAACCTGGTATGCTACCGCCCAGACCCCACAGCAAGTCTATTTGTAACTAAAGATGTGCTCTAGAAAAATGAGTCATATGATAATAACAGGAGAAATATGGGTGAAAACATAAAGCAAATATGTTTGAAAATTTGAGGCCATTTAATTACAATGTAGAGACATCAATTTCCATCACACCTTTAGAAATTATGGCATAAGTTACTTTCCTGCATATTATGAGTAAATAATATAATTATTTAACACATGGTAAGGTGCACACCCTACCAAGTAAGTTTTCTCCTAGAATTATTCCACTTTAAAAGTAAATGTAGTTTTACTTACTTTTTTCCTTTTTTAAAATACTCATTTATTTGTTTGTTTGTTTATTTATTCCCTTTTGTTGCCCGTGTTGTTTTGTGTTGTAGTTATTATTGTTGTCATTGTTGTTAGATAAGACAGAGAGAAATAGAGAAAGGAGGGGAAGACAGAAAGGGGGAGAGAAAGATAGACACCTGCAGACCTGCTTCACCATTTGTGAAGCTACTTCCCTGCAGGTGGGGAGCTGGGGGCTCAAACCAGGATCCTTACACTGGTCCTTGTGCTTTGCGCCACATGCACTTAACCCGCTGCACTACTGCCCGACTCCCTATTTACTTTTTTATACAGTGATACACACTACAGTGAAATGAACATTGCATGATGATGATCTGAATTGAGAAAGAGGAAAACGGTGAATAAATTCAAAACATCTATGATTTTAGAAATAATCAGAAATTGTGGATGAAGCTAATGGCAGTTCCAGATCTTAGCAGCTTAGACTTATTCCTTATACTGAAATCAGACGAAGAGGATGAATGAGGATGAATTCGACTCTGCATAAGTCTAGGACCAATTCTAGAAAATGCCCCCAAAAGGTTATTGGATACCTAGTAAATGAGAACTCCAAAACTTAGGACGGGTTGAAGACAGACACTGCTGAAAGCTTTTGGCATACATAGGACTCATTCATTGAATAATCATTACAAGCAGAAGAAATTATGCTTGATTAAGTAAGATTTATTAGTATCAGAGGGTACATTAGAGTAGAAAAATATAGCTTGGAAGTAGGGAAACAGATTAAGCAGTTGTTCAACAAATTAGTACATTGATTTTAAGGGCTAACTCAGACAGTACAGTTATAGCTAAAACTCAAAGAGCTCACAAACTCTGCACCACCTCTAAGTTTTGTTGAACCACTTATGAAGATTTGAAAGTCCGTTGCTCGGACCTCAGTTCATCATATTATCAGCTATGCTATGATAACTGGTGAGAGATTTTAATTAGTTTTTCAAATCAAGAACTTTCCTGGAATGCTTACACGCATTATAAATGTCAGAAGATCAGACTGTCAAGCATTCTCTTACATCTAAGGAAAAGTTATCAGTTCATTGTTGCTTTGAACTTGAGAGAAGGAACAGCATTTGGAAGTCAGTACATTGCCAAAACTGATTAGCAATGAGGGTGAAGTGGAATGTCAGGTGAGAGTTCTGTGTTGTGGAGAGGCCTCCGCTGTTGAAAGAAGCAAATGGACTTTGCTTACTCTTTGCTTTCAGACTACTTCTGTTTTCTGATGTAAGAGAGATAAGAAATTATACTCCCTTGATAGCTATCAAGGGAGGGGATTGGATACGGAGTTCTGGTAATGGGAATTGTGTGGAGTTGTATTATGCTATGGTTTTGTTGGTGTTATGCTCTTATGCTATGGTTTTGTTGGTGTTTTCTTTTTGTAAATAAATAAATAAAAGAAATTATACTCATGGGGAACATGTGGTGACACACATGTCTACACGCACATATTACAATGCACAAGGACCCAGGTTCCAGCCCCTGGTCCCCAACTACAGGGGGAAAGGTTCAAGAGTGGTGAAACAGGGCTGAAGATGTATCTGTCTTTCTTACTCTCAATCTTCCTCTCTCTGCTCAATTTCTCACTGTCTCTATCTAATAAAATATATAAAATATTAAAAGAAAATTGTACTCACATTACAATTACCTTATAAAACATTATTTCTTTAATAATATGAGGTTTTCTTTGTAATCACAAAAACTGAGACCAAATTAAGAAATTTTTTCTAGTTACATCAGTGTTGATCTGTGTAGAATCTTAAATTCATTTTTACTCTAAACTTCAGTGCTTCAATTTTTAAAGCCAGCATAATACTTTGTACCTCTCCATAGATACTGTAAGTATTCATAAAATATTCATACTACTGTACAAATACAGATTACTAAGCACTATATAAAGCATCTTAAATACGTTTTTAAACAATATCTACATTTCTGAATGCACTTAGTTCTAAATTAACCATGACTTCTACAAATTTAAAGGGCATGTTTAATATTTCCTTCACAAAATATACTGGAAGAAAGACAAAAATCATCCCTCAGATTCTGTATTCAGCTTGGAAGCATATTATCTAAAATAAATATATTCTTCACTCCCAAAGAGAATGCCAAAAGAATGAGCAAAGCAGTCATGCTGAGTCTTCCTTTTATAATAATAATAAGAAGAAGAAGAAGAAGCGTTCCTACTTTCAGCCAGTTTTGAACATAGGAGAGAACTGGGACCCCCACTCTTCTATCACCTCCTCAGGGTGTGACATGATTGCATAGGAAAACAGCAAATTGACTTTCTAACTTTGGAAAGATAGATCTACAAAGCAACAAAATTAAATGACAGACTTAACTAGGGTTTCTACTTGAGCAATCCAGTAAAATTCACGCTGGTATCAGGAACGTCCCCTGTGCTTTAGGGTTGGAACAAGGTTTTTTCTACGGGCCCTAGGTCAGACAGATGGGGTAAACACTTAGTGGTATTTATATACTTTCCTCATGTTTGGAAGCTAATCTCTGCCATAATCAATCTTTTGAGACCTATTATCAACTCTGACACCATCTTCACAGACAATATTTTTAGTTCACCTGCATGTTA
This sequence comes from Erinaceus europaeus, assembly GCF_950295315.1. Lineage (NCBI taxonomy): Eukaryota > Metazoa > Chordata > Mammalia > Eulipotyphla > Erinaceidae > Erinaceus > Erinaceus europaeus. The sequence goes on along the minus strand of NC_080172.1, from coordinate 16,261,583 downwards.
GTTATTGGGATCACACAACAATGACTAAAGTCATGGGACTCTTGGAACATATCTAAAATAGACTTGCTAACCTCTTCCCACCTGAAGAACCCTTAATTCCATCTGCTCTATTCCTACCTTTGGGTTCCTGTTTATTAAACAATTTATCCTGCTTTATGTCTTATATCTTTATTATCTCTTTTCAGTCACCAAGTTGCAGACACTACTATAATTCCTTCCTGACTTCCCTGGGCAGATAACTTCACCAATGTGTCCTGAAGATTCACTTCTCCAGAGCCCTACCTCACTAAGGAGAGATAAAAACAGGCTGGGGCTGTGGATCAACCTGCCAATGCCCACATCCAGTGGAGAAGCAATTACAGAAGCCAGACCTCCCACTTCCTGCACCCCATAAAGAAATTTGGTCCATACTCTCACGGGGATAAAGAATAGGGAAGTTCCATGGGCAGAGGACCTCACCAATGTACCCTAGAACCCCATATCTCCAGAGCCCTGGCCCTCCAGGGAAAGACAGAAACAGGCTGGCATTAGAAACAGTATGGATCGACCTGCCAAAACCCATGTCCAGTGGAGAAGTAATTATAGAAGCCAGACCTCCCACCTTCTGCACCGCATAATGATCCTGGGTCCATAGAGGCTAGGCTATGGCACACCTGGTTAAATAATCACAGCATCCTGCATCCATACTCCCGGAGGGAAAAGGAATAGGAAAGCTTCCATTGGAGGGGATGGGATAAGGAACTCTGGTGGTGGGAATTGTGTGGAATTGTACCCCTCTTATTCTGTGGTCTTGTGGATCATATAAATCAATAAAAAATAAATTAAAAAAAGAATAAGGAATCTTCCAATAGAGGGGATGGGACACAGAACTCTGGTGATGGGAACTGTATGGAATTATACCTTTGTTATCTTAAAATTTCAATAATCCTTATTAAATCACTAATAAACAAAATAATTCACTTTAATTTAAAAATAAATGACATAAGTGTTATCAGCTAGTAAAAGAGCTGGTAAGGGTTTTGTTCTCCCCAGATATGCATGATTCCATCAGTCCCAAGCTGACTTATTCATTGCTTTTTTTTTCAGACTAAGAAAGAGACAGAGATTGTTGTACCATAACGCTGAGCTTCCCATGATGTCATAGCACATTCTCTGTGGTGGTGGTGGTGGGCGGGGGAGTGTAACAGAGGTTCTGTGTTTGGTAAAGAACATGTCCTACTCTAGATGATGAGCTATTTCCAGGCCTCTGCTTGTTTTGTATTCATTACAGCACTAAGAAGTAACATGAAGAAGGCTCTCTTCAATAAATGGTGCTGGGAAAACTGGGTTGAAACATGCAGAAGAATGAAATTGAACCACTTTATCTTACCAGAAACAAAAATCAACTCCAAATGGATCAAAGACCTAGATGTCAGACCAGAAACAATCAAATACTTAGAGGAAAACGTTGGTAAAACACTTTCCCACCTACACCTCAAGGACATCTTTGATGAATCAAACCCAATTGCAAGGAAGACTAAAGCAGAAACAAACCAATGGGACTACATCAAATTGAAAAGCTTCTGTACATACAAAGAAACTATTAAACAAACAGAGAGACCCCTCACAGAATGGGAGAATATCTTCACATGCCATACATCAGACAAGAAACTAATCACCAAAATATATAAAGAGCTCAGCAAATTTAGCACCAAAAAAGCAAATGACCCCACCCAAAAATGGGCAGAGGATATGAACAAAACATTCACCTCAGAGGAGATCCAAAAGGCTAACAAACATATAAAAAACTGCTCTAGGTCACTGATTGTCAGAGAAATGCAAATTAAGACAACACTAAGATACCACCTCACTCCTGTAAGACTGGCATACATCAAAAAGGACAGCAGCAACAAATGCTGGAGAGGATGTGGGGACAGAGGAACCCTTTTACATTGCTGGTGGGAATGTAAATTGGTACAGCCTCTGTGGAGAGCAGTCTGGAAAACTCTCACAAGGCTAGACATGAATCATCCATATGATCCAGTAATTCCTCTCCTGGGGTTATACCCCAAGGACTCCATAACACCCAACCAAAAAGAGGTGTGTACTCCTATGTTCATAGCAGCACAATTCATAATAGCTAAAACCTGGAAGCAACCCAGGTGCCCAACAACAGATGAGTGACTGAGAAAGCTGTGGTATATATACACAATGGAATACTATGCAGCTATCAAAAACAATGAACCCACCTTCTCTGACCCATCTTGGCCAGAGCTAGAAGGAATTATGTTAAGTGAACTAAGTCAGAAAGATAAAGATGAGTATGGAATGATCCCACTCATCAACAGAAGTTGACTAAGATCTGAAAGGGAAACTAAAAGCAGGAGCTGATCAAATTGTAAGTAGGGCACCAAAGTAAAAACCCAGTGGTGAGGGGTAGACATGCAACTTCCTGGGCCAGTGGGGGGTGAGAGTGGGCAGGAGGGATGGGTCACAGTCCTTTGGTGGTGGGAATGGTGTTTATGTACACTCCTAGCAAAATGTAGACATATAAATAAGTAGTTAATTAATATGAGAGGGGAAAATCAATTGTATGTCTCAAAGTGTCTCAAAACACAAACTGAATCTGTTTAATATATAGGCTGTGTATTTGACATGCGGACTCAAAAGCCTAGACCAAGTAGATTAGAAGCATCCAATAGCACAGCTATATACAAGATACTGGATACTGTACAGCAAACCATAACAAAAGGACTTTTCAAAGTTAACCCAATTACCAAATAATGTGATGATAACATTAACTATCGATTGTCTTTTTGAACCCTAAGACAGCAGGAACCTCACATCTCCACTATAGAGCCCCTACTTCCCCCAGTCCTGGAACCCTTGGATAGGGCCCACTTTCCCGTATGCATCTCCCAATCCAAACCAAATAATATTGCATCCGCCTACCACAACCTAACCAACGCAACGATTGCCACCTCAACATGCTTCACCTCAGACTGTGTCCAGAGACTTCACGTGCGGAATGACAACCCTTCAGCTTCATTACTCGGGTGAGACCTTTCCTTTTATAGTACACTCTAATTTCACCTCAGGTAGTTCACTTTCTAACAAAGTCCCATAACCTAGATATACACCAGTTTCTGTAAGAGAGAGCTTATGTGCACACGTATCCATAAACTACTGCAAAATATATACCTGAAAGCAGAAGTACACTAGAGTTTGCAGTGAGTACCTCCCTAACACTTCCTCTCCACTATTCCAAGCTTGGGGTCCATGGTTGCTCAACAAATTGTTTGGCTTCGTATGTTAACTCTCTTTTCAATCACCAGGTTCCAGATGCCACCAGGATGCTGGCCAGGCTTCCCTGGATTGAAGACCCCACCAATGTGTCCTGGAGCTCAACTTCCCCAGAGACACACCCTACTAGGGAAAGAGAGAGGCAGACTGGGAGTATGGACCGACCAGTCAACGCCCATGTTCAGTGGGGAAGCAATTACAGAAGCCAGACCTTCTACCTTCTGCAACCCTCAACGACCCTGGGTCCATGCTTCCAGAGGGCTAGAGAATGGGAAAGCCCATTCTCATGGGGGAAAGCCCCATGGGAGGGGGTGGGTTATGGAGATTGGGTGGTGGGAATTGTGTGGAGTTGTACCCCTCCTACCTATGTTTTTGTTCATTAATCCTTTCTTAAATAAAAAATTTAAAAAAAAAAAAGAAGTAACAACGTATTTTGTATATGAAAATATATGTCTGGGAGTCAGCAGCGCAGCAGGTTAAACGCACGTAGTGCAAAGCACAAGGACCTGCTTAAGGAACCTCTGTTACAGCCCCCCCCCCCCCACCACCACAGAGAAGTGCTATGACATCATGGGAAACTCAGTGTTATGGTATAACTTGTAGGTTAGGTGTAGGTGGCATGAAGCACAAGGACTGGCTTAAGGATCCTGGTTCGAGCCCTGGGTCCCCACCTACAGGGGAGTCGCTTCACAAGCAGTGAAGAATGTCTGCAGGTGTCTTTCTCTCCCCCTCATGTCTTCCCCTCCTCTCTCCATTTCTCTCTGTCCTATCCAACAATGACGACATTAATAACAGCAATAGTAACTACAACAATAAAACAAATGCAACAAAATGGAATAAAAAAATATTAAAAAAAAAAGAAAAAGAAAATGTATGTCTAGCTATCTCTACATCATATCACTCAGGCTAAGTAGAATGTGCCAGAAACTATTTGGAAGGGTTATTAAAATAATCATTAGTCCTTTTCTCCCTTCAAACCATGGCATAATATACTTCAAAAAATGTTAGTATATTATTTTAGAGGCTTGAGTAGAAAGACTGCTTACTAAAAATTACCCTTATTTTCATATTATAAGTTTCACGTATTCTGAGTATGCCAATCGTGGCCCACAGATATTTGGTGGAAGAAAATCAGTTATCTCTCAGGACAGTAATATAAATCTCAATAAAATCTTCATCTCTCAGCCTGTGTTGATTTGAGTGTAAGGCCTTGGTTTTCACAGTCATTTGTATTCATAAATAATATTATATAGAGGAAAAAAAAGAACAACACCTTACTTCCGTTTGAACTGTCACCTCCTCAAATACTGAGTGACCTGTATGAGAAAAGTCTGTTATAACCACAAATAATTAAATACTGCCCTCTAGAGGCATTATAATGGCATTAAATTAGTTTCTTTTAGTGAGGTTTTAGTAACTTCTTTTCTTTAAATTTAAAAGCATGCTTTTTTAAAAAAGTCCACAAAAGACCATTACTGTAAACACTCTCAGAAAGTTACCTCCATTTCAAATTTAACTTCTCTCATAATTTTGTGCCTAAAATTTTAACATGATCCATTAATATTTATTCTATAATTTATCTTGCTAATTTTCTAAACAGTTACTAACAGTGTATAAATTGAAGTCATCTAGATGTTGTGACTTCTCTGCAAAATCCTAAATAAAGCACATAGAGAAGAATGGCTTACACAGAGAGAGAGAGAGAGAGAGAGAGGAGGAGGAGGAAAATGGGAGGAACATTTGGATCGAGTAATAGAATCATGAGTGGTCTGGAGGGGAAGAGAGGATGGGACCTGGAAGGAAAAGGGGGTTGTTAGCTACAAATGTAAACAGATAGTTGTAGAGATGATAGTTGACCCATGTCTGCAACCGTGGAAGAACTGCATGGTTTACAATGGAGGGAACAGGGATCAGAACTCTGGTGGTTGGAATAGTGCGGAATTATATCCCTGCTGACATGTCATTTTTAAAATCACTAATAAAAAAAAACAGAGAGAGAATGATTAGTATAAAGAAATTTCTCTAATTATACATATTTGAAATCAAGAATTTAGAATTGAAATGATTCCTTTCCTTCAAATGAAAAAAAAGAAAGTAGCAAACTAAAAACAGTCTCTTTAGGGCATGAGAAATTGCTAATTTGCCTAATATTTGCAGAAGAAAAGTAAGAAAAATTAACCTGTTTTTAGTATTGAACCTCTGTAAGACTTTTATATATTGATATATAAACAAAGCAAAGTAAAATTAAATTTATATTAATGGTAGTTACAAAACATATTAATAGAGAATATTCTGCTATTTTAGATTCCTGTAAGGAAATACTCAGGAAGTGCAGACTCTAGAGATAATCCACAGATGTTTGAATACTATAAAACTTGAAAAAACTTTGCCATAAAACACCTGCTTAAAAAAATAAAACTAAAAAGGGTAGGGGTAGATAGCATAATGGTTATGCAAAAGACTCTCACGCCTGAGGCTCCAAAATCCCAGGTTCAATCCCCTGCATCATGATAAACCAGAGCTGAGCAGTGCTCTGGTAAAAAAAAAAAAAAAAAAAGAAAAAGAAAAAGAAAAAAACACCTGCTAACTTGAAAATTTAGGACTGGCTGTGCAAATGTATTGTTTTTAATATTTATTTATTTTGGATATTATGGGACCTTTATTCAGTGAAATACTACTCTTTAATTACAAGATGTGATGTTGTATCTTTCATGACAGAATAAATAGAACTGGAGGTATTTATGCAGAGTGAAATAAGGAAAGAGGTGAAAGACAACAATGGGATAGTTTCACTCTTATATGAGAAATAGATAATTGAAACACAACTTTACAAAATAATAACAATCATCAAACTATTTCTCAGACCTTAAAAGAACTATGGTGGGAGTTGGATGGCAACTGCAGTGGTGGGTGTGGTGTTTGAAACTATGTCCTGAGGCCTTCACAAATGAATCTGAAGAAACATTCAGGGAAAAGCCAACACCTCTATTTCACAAGCTTTTCCAAAATATGAAAGACACAGGGACATTTCCTCCCATCTTCTAACATCACCCTACTACCAAAAGCAGATGGAGATCAAGCAAAAAAACAAACAAACAACAACAAAAAAACCCTACAAACCAATATACTTAATGAGCATAGTTGCAAAGATCTTAAACAAAGTCCTTGCACCAGACTATAAGAGTACCTCATAAATTAGTGAGCTTTATCTCAAGGATGTTAGGCTGGTTCACTATATTTAAGTCAATACAGGTGATTGACCACATCAACAAAAGGAAAGCCAAATGATTATCTCAGTAGATCCACAGAAAGCCTTCAGCAGGATTCAACATCACTTTATAATCAAAATATTAAAAATAATGGGAATAGATGAAAAAAAGCCTCAAACTAATAGACTCAATGTATCAATTTATACAGCATTCTAGTAGTCAATATCATACTTAATGGAAAGAAATTGAAAACTTTCACATATTGAAGTGTTGGATAGTATGCCAGCTCCCCCTGGCTTCTGCTTAACCAAGCACCAGTATGCCTATATAGGGATTGGTTTGATCCCATTCAAAGTGGTCTATTTACATAAATCACTTTTACATTTACATAAAGCACCACACTCCCTCCAGGGCATTAGTGGTTTAGTGGTAAAATTCTCACCTGCTCAGCCCCCTCTCCTTGTCACACCCTGATCTTCCACCAGTCACTTTTCTCTCCACCCTCTCTATGTCACATCCTGTTTCCACCCTACTTGGAGAGTATAAAAACAGCTGCTGTTCTGATTAAACACACTTGGAAATTGCTTTCCGGCTCTGAGGGTTCCAGAGTGTATCTCCTGCGAAGTTAGTGCAGCACGAGTTCCTGATCCCTCTCCCACTCAGCAGCCTAGATCAGCTCCAGTTGAGTTCTCTCCAACCCAGAGAGCACTAGCTCGGGAAGAAGCACCCTCAGGCTATCCCGGCATTGAAGGATGATCTTCTCTACAAAAATTTATAATTTAAATGTTAATATTATCTAAAATATAGCTGTACAAAAGCTTCTATGTTTGAGTGACTATCTAGGTACTATGGCCTACACAAGATTGTATAAATATCAACCATCACCTGGATCTACAGAGTTATGTTGAGCAAGATACAGAAGGGACAATTAATAGATTATCTAACTCACAAGAAGGAATCTAAGAAACGAAACAAAGGTAATAATACAAGGTGAGTCTTCAATGGACTATGGTCTATTAAAATAACTTTGGGGACTCAGAATTGAAGAGAACCACATTAAGGGAAGACAGGGAGGGGCAGGTGGTAATGCACCTGGTTGAGCTCACATGTTATAATAAGCAAGAACCTGAATTCAAGCCCCCTGTTTCCATCTGCAAAGGGAAAAGCCTTTCGAGTAGTGAAACATTGTTTCAGGTATCTCTGTCTCTTTCACTCTCTATCACCCCCTTCCCTCTCAATTTCTGCCTTCCTCTATATAATAAATAAATGAAGGAAGGAAGGAAGGGAGGGAGGAAGGAAGGAAGGAAAGACGGAAGGTAAGTTGGGAACTTAACTCCCTATGGTGGAATAGGATGATGGTTTGGTTGAGAGTGAAGTTTTCTCAGACCAGGGGCTGGTACAGAGTGGAGTTGAACCCCTGTTAGAGCCCCTGAAGCAGATCTGCAGGTGTCTCTCTTTCTCTCTAGTTCTCTGTCTCCCTCTCCTCTCTCAATGTCTCTCTGTCCTGTCTAATAAAACAGAAAGGAAAAAAATGCAGTGAATTCATCATGCAGGTACCAAGGCTCAAAGATAACCTTAGTGGCAATGAAAGAAAAAAAAGATGAAAGAAAAGAAGGGAGAGAGACAGAGAGAGAAAGAGAGAGAGAGAGAGAGAGAAGAAGGAGGAGGAGGAGGAGGAGGAGGAGAAGGAGGAAAGAGAAAGAGGAACTTACTGATAACTATCTTGGGGAAATGTGAATATATACCATGGTGACAATAAAAACTCTACATCACTATTTCCTCAATAAAATGATATTGAAGTTGGGAAGAAAAAAAATTAGCCTTCACCATCCCTAATCACAAAAATTAATTACCATTTCCTGCCTATTTGTATCCATCAAATGTATTAACTGTCTTTCTCTTCCCTTCACTGCTTCAAGAACAGATTATTTCCGGCCTTGACTATCCCTCTGACTAAATCTTTTGCTTTCCAACTCATTCTCATGCAAACTTTAGCACAACAACAGTCATTTCAATGTAATACATTTTGTTACTACTATGCTTGAAATTACTGAATAATTTCCCTTTACTCCATTTACTTTATTCCAAGTCATCATGCTCTGATTTAGAAAAATATCCATCCTTTCCTTCTACTATTTTTCTGCAAACACAGTTCTCTAAATATGCTTAAATTATTTGTAGTTCAGTGGGCAAGGCAGATGTCTTATGCATCATTACATTTGTAATTGTCATTCTTTCATCTTATACTATTTTCTCCAGTGCTTTATTTGCTTGATTGCTCATTATTTATACTTTAATACTCAATTCAATCAGCACCTTGTCCAGGAAGCCTTGTTCAGTGGCTGGCACTGTTATTAAACACTATCCTCTTACTGCCTTGAAAGAGAAGCCTGTTTTCTGATACTAAATAAATTAATATGTGACAGATACTTAGAACAGAATCTGCCATATAACATGTTCTCCATTGTCAGATTATTACTAATGAAAAAATTGTATTTATAGCACTAGTTAAGCTGCAATCGCTGAACAATTTGTAAACTATTTAAAAAAATAAAAATAAAGGTTAAAGTTTGCCTACCCTTTTAACTTGAAGGTAGTACATATAATCCCCCCGCCAAAAAAAAAAAAGGATTATCCTGATAATCAGATAGTTGGTGATGCCCCAAATGATCAAATCATCAGGTAGAACACATATAAAATAAGTATCTGGGTTCACTTTCCAACATCTGATCACATGACTGAGAGGTTCTCCCTCTCCCTCCTTCTCCCCCCTCCCTCTCCCTTTTCCCTTTCCACTTCCTCTCCTGCTCCACTTTCCTCTTCCCTCTTTTCCTTCCCTCTCTCTCCCTTTCCATTTTCCTCTCTGTCTTTTATTATATTTTATAGTATGTTATTGCCTAGACTTTACCACTCTGAACTGACTTTTTCTCATAGAGAACAAGAAAGAAAGAGATGAAAGACACCACAGCACTGAAGTGGGAGTCAGGTTTGAACCCTGGTCATATTTGTCACAAAGCAAGCAAACTATCTAGACATCTTGACAGGCCCAGTATCTTGACAGCCCTGGTCTCTAGATTTCTTTATATTTTATTATCTTATTAAATAAATACATAATGTCCTTTAAAAAACAATTTATGGCAGCTCAGAAGGTGATTCAGTGTATAAATCTTTGGGCTCTCATGTATGAGGTCATAGATTCAACTCCCAGCATCATATGTGCCATGACGATGCTTTGGTGTATATTCTCTCTCTCTCTCTCTCTCTCTCTCTTTCCTTTCCTATTAGTTAATAAATGAGTCTGAAACATTTCTTTGTATAAAATATTACAGACACAATGCCAGATGTCTTAAGCTTCAAATAAATAAAATTTTCAATTTGAATTTACTAAGCTTTCATAAAATCAAACCACACTTCACCACATATTTATGGAATTTTTAACTTTATCTTTTGCTAATCACGTACATATAGAATATGTGAAGTATTACTAATAATACTTCAGGGAATGACTACTGACTAAAATGTCACTGAAATTATTTCAGTTGCTTCTCTGATCTTTTCAGGCAATTAGAAGAACATTTTATTCAAAACCTTACAATGCACATTGTTATTTTCTTTCCACTTCATTGCACTATACTTTTTTATAGGAATCTTCCTGCAAATTGTAATTTATCAATCTTTTTGACATTTCAGTTTTCTAAAAAATAATTCAAGTCAACTTTGCCCTATGCTAACAGTTGGAAGACAGTGATAGGTGAAATGTAGCAAATGATACCTGGTGGTTTTTTTTTTTTTTAATAGGTGAGAATGATTTGAAAAAGTAAGGGTATTTACATTTTTATTGTTATTAAAATCAGATTCTCTCTCTCTCTTTCTCTCACCAGAGTTATGGATGGGAATCTACACCTGCACAATTCCTTTGCTTTAGCACACAAGGTGATAGAGAGGGAGAGGGAGAGGGAGACAGAGAGAGAGAGAGAGAGGAGAGACATCACTGCATTGATCCATCATTGTGAAATTTAAGTTTCCCTCCTATAGCTGCTCTCATGTGATCTCAAGTAACTAAATCCCTGGACTTTACACTTGACAAAACATTCATTCTACTGGATGGGCTATTACCAGGTACCTCAAATTTCCAATGACAGATGAGTGACAAAAAAGTAGTGTTGCGCAACACTACTTTCTTGTCATTAATATGAGAAGGGAAAAATTGATCATATGTCTAGAACTTTTTAAAACACAGACTGAGTCTTTTTAATACATAAGCTGAGTCTTTGATATGTTGACTCTCTCAAAAGCCTAGACCAGGGGAACAGAAGCAACTGGTGGCACTGCTATATACAAGATGCTGGGTATTATACAGCAAACCCTAATAAAAGGACTTTTCAAAGTTAACCCTATCACCAAATAATGTGATGATAACATTAACTATCCATTGTCTTCTTGAACCCTAAGACAGCAGGAACCTCAAATTTCCACTATAGAGCCTATATTTCCTCCAGTCCTGGAACCTTAGGGTGGGACCCACTTTCCTACATGCTTCTCTCAATTCATATCAAATAATATTGCATCCACCGATCGCAACCTAATCAACACAAGTGCCACCCCAGCATGCTTCGCTTCAGACTGTGTCCAGAGACTTCAGGTGTGGAATGACAACCCTTCAGCTTCATCACTCGGGTGAGACCTTTCCTTTCATAGTATTCTCTAATTCCATTCCAGGTGTTCCACTCCCCAATAAAGTCCCCAAACCTAGATATATACCAGGTCCCCTGAGATAGAGCATATGTTCACACGTGTCAATAAACCAGGGGAGAATATATACCTGAAAGCAGAAGTACACAAAAGTCTGCAGAGAGTACCCCCCAACACTTCATCTGCACTATTCCAGCCTTGAGGTCCATGATTGTTGAACAATTTGTTTGGCTTTGTATGTTAACTTTCTTTTCAGCCACCAGGTTCTGGATGCCAGCATGATGCCGACCTGACTTCCCTGGACTGACGACCCCACCAATGTGTCCTGGAGCCCTGCTTTCCCAGAGACCCACCCTACTAGGAAAAGAGAGAGGCAGATTGGGAGTATGGATCAACCAGTCAACGCCCATGTTCAGGGGGGAAGCAATTACAGAAGCCAGACCTTCCACCTTCTGCAACCCACAAAGACCCTGGATCCATACTCCCAGAGGTATAGAGAATGGGAAAGCTATCAGGTAAGGGTATGGGATATGGAGTTTGGGTGGTAGGAATTGTGTGGAGTTGTACCCCTCCTATCCTATGGTTTTGTTAATGTTTCCTTTCTTAAATAAATAATTTTTTTTTAAAAAGTAGTGTTGTATGAACACAGTGGAATACCACTGAGTAATAAAAAAAATGATGAAGTATTATCTTATATCTCTTGAACAGAGCTTAGAGAAATTGTGCAAAGGAAGATAATCAGAAGTATGAATACTGTATGATCTCACTTATGTGTGATACTTAAGAAATAAGACAGGAAAAGGGAAATGCAGGGCAGAACTTTGACTAAGTAGGAGGATTTCAATAAAAGTTGAGGACTCTGGACTCAGGAGCAGGGGAGATGACATCAAGTACCCTGTACATTATGGTGAAGAGAGACTAGGTTGGTGTTGGGTGTGGTGGAGATAAGAACATGTACCCATATGTCAGTAACTGTAAAAAGAAAAAAGAAGAAGAACCATGCTCTAGTTCTATAGACCATGATTTCCCCAATAAAATAATTTGAAAAAATGCTTAAACATACTTTGCATTATTTGTATAGTTAAGTACAGCCATGGAATATTCAGTCTTTATTACACCTGTGTACTCAACTGTTCTTTATAATTTGACCTTAACATGAGTCTAATAAAAAGAAAATATGTAGAATTCTAGCCACATCAGTCAGGGAAGATATAAAGAAATAAAAAAGTTCAACTGGAATAGAAGTAAAACCATTACTATTTGTAGATGGCATGATAGTATGCATAGAATATCAAATACTTAGAAATCATTAGGTAAGACTGGGCAGTGATACACCTGATAAAGCACACAGATTATTATGTGCAAAGACTCTTGTTTCAAATCCCTGGTCCTCACATGAAGGAACAACACATTTAAAGTGATGGAAATTGTTCCATCACTGCAGGTGTCTTTCTCCTTATCTTCCTCCTCCATCTCAATTTCTTCTTTATTCGGAAAGGAAAGGAAAGGAAAGGAAAGGAAAGGAAAGGAAAGGAAAGGAAAGGAAAGGAAAGGAAAGGAAAGGAAAGGAAAGGAAAGGAAAGGAATGGAATGGAATGGAATGGAATGGAATGGAATGGAATGGAATGGAATGGAATGGAATGGAATGGAATGGAATGGAAGTGGAAGGAAGGGGAAAGGAAAGAAAGGGAAGGGAAGGGAAGAGAAGAGAAGGAGGGAAGGGAAGTAAAAGAAAGGGAAGGGAAGGGAAAGAAAGGGAAGGGAAGGGAAAGAAAGGGAAGGGAAGGAAAAGAAAGGGAAGGGAAGGGAAGGGAAGGGAAGGGAAGGGAAGGGAAGGGAAGGGAAGGGACAAGGGACGGGGATAGGAGGGGAGGCAGTGGAGGGGAGAGGTGGGGAGGGAAGTGAAGGGAAGGAAAAAGAAGGGAAGGGGATGGGAGGGGAGGGAGTGGAGGGGAGAGGTGGGGAGGAAAGGGAAGGAAGGAAAAAGAAGGGAAGGGGATGGGAGGGGAGGAAAGGAAAGGAGAGGAAAGGATAGAATGGGGAGAAATAAACATAAGGCAATATAGTAATTGGAGGGCTACACAATTAATATGTCAAAATCATATTTATTTCTCTATCCAGGTAGTAAACATTAAAAGGAAAAAAAATCAAGAACTGCACTGCAGAACAGAAGTTATATATGCATCATATGTCAGACAATAACCAAAATGCATAAAGAACTCCAAACCTTAGCAAGAAACAACAACAAAAATGCATTAAAACTCATTTCTTCCTGTAAAATGATTTCCCATACTCATCCTTCTCTTTGTTTATTTCATTTAGCATGTTTCCTTTAAGCTCCATGCATGATGAGATTAAGAAGATGAGTTTATTTTTGTTTGTTTATTTGTTTGGTTGTTTTTTTTTTATGGAAAACTTCGAGTTTATTTGAGGCCCTTCTAAATTCTTGGAGCATATTTTATTAGGATTTCATTGTAGCAAAATTTTTGTTTGTAATAAATTAATAAATTAAATTTCCCCAACAATATACAAAAAACAACTAATACTATAGTTCTCACAACATCTTAGGAAAATATTTTTTCAGAATGAATATATAAATATTTTTTAAATTTTTTATTGGGGATTAAGTTTACAGTATAGTCTCAACACATAGGTATAACCTCACACCTCCACTTGATTGGTGTTTAGAAGACACAAAAGTATCATAATGTGTCTTTATTCTGTCTCATTCCCTTTTTCCCCCTAAAGCCCTTTGCATTAGTGCAATGCAGCACAGTCGGTCTAAGTTTCACCTTATGTTTTTCCTGACTGTTCTTTGTTCTTGAGTGTGATTTCTGGACATCTGTCTTGTATAATCTAAATTGTACCTATGTGCCAACAATTTTACTATAAACTATTAACCTCCCAATAAAAAGCTAAAGAGGAATCATTTATGGCCAGAGATGTCATGATCATTTAGGAGGCTTGCCCAGGGCAAGGCTTATCCATTGTACTCCAGATGCGCTGATCCTTATAATTTTCCCAAATATGGAACCCTGCTGCATAGTTTGTGCTAGTGGAGGACTTCATTTGTGTTCTTTCCTGTTGTTAGTATCGTTGCTTAATGCGTGTTCACAAAGTTTTACCCCAATGTTTCCTTCTAGGAGTTTAATATGTGTTGCCACAAATATGGGCATACATAATTTCATTTAAATAAGTGCTTTTGTGTTCTCTGAATAGATACCTAGGAGAGGAATTTTTGTATCATATGAAAGTTTCATTTTTTAAAATGATTTAATAATGATCGGTAAGCCCATAAAATAAGAGGGGTACAACTCTACACAGTTCCCACCACCAAAGTTCCATATCCCATCCCCTTCATTGGAACCTTCCATATTTTTTATCCCTCTGGGAGTATGGACCCAGGTCATTATGGGGTGCAGAAGGTGGAAGGTCTGGCTTCTGTAACTGCTTCTCTGCTTGACATGGGCGCTGGCAGGTCGATCCATACTCCCAGCCTGTTTCTATCTTTCCCTTGTGGGGCCAGGCTCTGGAGAGGTGGGGTTCTAGGGTACATTGGTGAGGAAGTTTCATTTTTAATGCTTTGATAAATCTCCAAATTATTTTTCACAGGGTCTGGGTTAATTTACAGTACAATCAACAGTGTAAAACTGCCCCTCTCCATATTCTCCCAAGGATGACAATCACATATTACTTTAACACAGTATGCATAGCAATTAACCAATATCCCTTCAAGTGGAAATAAGAAATAACCAACTCTTAACTTAAACAGAGAGCTTGTTTACTAGACAGGAATAAATGTGGTAACAGGTGACACAGGTGACAAGGAAGTGGGGCAAGTGCATGATGACTGAACTAGCTTTCCATTGACAATATTGATGTATCATATAGAGAAGTCAGTTTATAATGCTGTACACTTTATATAGAACTACAAAGCAATGTCATAACAATAAAATATAATTTTAAAATATGTATTTATTTATAACAAAAGGAGAACCAGGGCACCACTAGGGCACATGTGACCCTAGGGATTAAACTCAATACTTTATGCTGCAAAGTTTATCAAAAACTGTATAGAGTATATTTGGAATAGCTCATAAAATTTGAGTAAAAATATTTTTATGTGTTTTAAAATTAATTTTGTCATTGCTGCTGATTCATCATGCTTAGTTAATTTTTTTCCAGCTATAAAGTGAGACGGATGGACAAAGGGAGAGGAAAAGATACTCCATTCCTAGGTGAGCTAATTTGCCAATTGATGCTGTATTTAATTTTTAACTGTATTTTAATTACTTATTTATTAGAGACAGAAATTTTGTGGGGGTTTTTAATGTTAAGTTTACTGAGCTCTTTATGTAATTTGGTTATTAGTCCTTAATCTGATGTATGTTGTATAAAGATCCTCTTCCATGTTGGGTGTCTTTCTGCTAGGGTGGGGGTATCCTTTGTTGTGTAGAAGGTTTTCAGTTTAATCTGGTTTCACTGATTTATTTTTGTTTTCTTTGCTGCCGGATCTGAGTCTTTGAAGACCTTTTTGTAGCATAGATAATGAAGTGTTCTGTCAATGCTTTCCTCTATGTACTTGTTGGTTTCTGGTCTAATGTCCGTGTCCTTGATACACTTGAAGTTGACTTTTATGCATGGTGATATGTAGTCATTTAATTTCATTTGTTTGCATGTTTCTATCCAATTTTCCCAACACCACTTGTTGAAGAGACTATTCTTCATTGAAGAAGAGATCAAACTTGATGAACTATTTCAAATGTACTCTATACAGTTTTTGATAAGCTTTGATTCATAAAAAAAAATTCCTACATAACTGGGCAGTAATGATACAGAGAATCGTATGATGGGTACAGTATTCAGATCTGCTACTTAATTTATGCAAGAAATATTTACTCTGTAAACCTTAGTTTCCTTACTATAAATCCTGGCTAGTGGTGACACTACATTATGAGACACCATAAGAATTAAATGAGTCACTACTGAAATATTTAGTTATAATAATTTTTATCAAGTATACACTAAATAAAATTGTTTTTGTTCTATAGTTATTACTAGTAGAAAGAAAGAAGGCTGCATTAATGAGAAGACCACTCAAGAAGATAAATAAAAAATTAATAAGTTGCTCACGATAATAAAGGAATAAAATAATATGAACACATAAGGCTAAGAAAACAGTGGAGGAAGTGACAGAAGATAAAAGATGTTAACAAACTTTGGCAGATGGAAAGCAGATGGTTCACTTAGCCAAGTGGAAAAAGTTAAATCTGAGCAAGAATATCTAGAAAAAATGAACAGATTCATGTACTCAGGGAGACTTAGAATTTGAAAATTAGTTATTTTTTGAAAGTTGGGTATTTTTTTTAAGACTGTAGCACATATTCTCTACAGAGATTGAATCAGAGTGCAGAAGGCTTAGAGAGATGTGGAATAGAAAAAGGCAAGGTGAGGTAGTTTACTGAAAACTAAGCGATTAAGGAATATTTGTTTATATGGTGAAAAATTGAGCCTCCTATTCATCACATCCATCATTTGGGCCAGTGCACCCAAATAAGTGGTAACAAATATATGAATATATATATATATATATATATATATATATATATATATATTAATTTTGTATTTATAAAAAGGAAACACTGACAAAACCATAGGATAAGAGGGCTACAACTTCGTAGGATTCCTACCACCAGACCTCCGTATTTCATCCCTTCCCCTGATAGCTTTCCTATTCTTTATGCCTCTGGGAGTATGGACCCAAGATCATTGTGGGTTGCAGAAGGTTAAAGGTCTGGCTTCTGTAAATACTTCCTTGCTGAACATGGGCATTGACATGTCAATCCATACTCCCAGCCTGCCTCTCACTTTCCCTAGTGGGGAAGGACTCTGGGGAAGCAGAGCTCCAAGGCACATGGGTGGGGTTGTCTGTTGAGGGAAGCCTGGTCGGCATCATGCTAGCATCTGGAACCTGGTGGTTGACAACAGAGTTAACATACAAAGCCAAACAAATTGTTGAGCAATCATGGACCTAAAGGCTGGAATAGTGCAGATGAAGTGTTGGGGGGCCATCCATTTTGTAGCTAGCTAGTAGGCATATTTTAGTTATATCTCAAAGGGCCTATACTAGTGGTTTTGCTATTGTTGTTGTTGTTGTTGTTGTTGTTGTTGTTGTTGTTGTTTTGCCTGAGCCTGAAATCTGATATGCAGGTGGATCCAAGTTATTGTCTGGGGAGATGATATCATGGCTGGGAAAAGGACCAGAAAGCTGGATCAGGGAAGAGAGTAGCTCCCTAATATGGGAAAAGGGTATAAATATTGTTGACTGTAAACCCTATCGATTTGATGTGATTTGGGGCCCATAATTAGCTTAGGAGCCTGTGTGAACTCTGTATCCCTCTAGATTTGAGCTCACAGGTAACAAGTATTTTATCCATATTTACTCCACACAGCCATGGAAATAATAGGAAAATTAGCAATGTTAATAAAACATGGAAGACCATTACTGGAAGAAATTTTGCGAAATTTTCTTGGTTCCAATATAATGGCTCAGTAGAGAAGTTCAGAATTGAAAATTTCTGTGATGTCCATACATAGCAGTTCTTAATGACTTTATTGTCACAAAAGAAGTAAAGGAAATCTCAATAGTGAACTTTGGTCACTAAAATACTTGAATTATTTTCTGACTTAAATGTTAAATCTCATTGTACAAATAAAAATGGAACTCAAGGCAGAGAAATGTTACAGCAATATATGATAATTAAAATTCATTGAGGATTAAGAAAAATATTTTATTCATTGTGAAAAAAACAGGATTTGTGAAAAAAACAGGATTCTATAAGAAATAATATTTAGAGACAAAGAAAAAGCCATCGGAAAAAAGAGAAAATATTTTGGTAGAAGTTCACAAGAAAGAATGTAGAAAAAGATAAAAAAGTTTTTATTTGTTTATAATTTATTTATTTTCATTGGGGGAATTAATGTTTTATGTAAATACAGTTGCTAATACAGATATAAAATTTCTCAATTGTCTGCAAAGCACCTTCAACCCCAGCCTAGGTCCTCCTCCATCATCATTAACCATGCCCCTCAGTGTTTTACTTGTAAACAGAAAAGCATAGAGAAAATAGTAATTTGAAAATATCCATACTAATGAACATAGGTTTCATGAATGAAACGTAAACAGCTTTCCAAGACAAAAATATGAATAATGAAAAACATTCTGTTAAGAAATAATTTGGTTGAGACTGGGAATTGGTACAACCAGTGAGTTACTTAGTTACCATGTGTGAGAACCCACGTTCCAGTCCTCAATGAAGGGGGGAAGTTTCAAAAGTGTTAAAGAAGATTGCAAAAGTATCTTTCTTCTCTCTGCGCTCCTATCTTGAACTATTTCTCTATGTCTATCACAGTTACGTGTGTGTGTGTTATAGTTAAGAGTATTGGGGATGAAGCCAACATCACCCTGATACCAAAAGCAGATAGAGACACAACAAAAAAGGAAAACTACAGACCAATATCTCTGATGAACATAGATGCCAAAATATTAAATAAGATCCTGGCCAAATGGATACAGCAGTATATCAAAAAGATTGTTCATCCAAGTGGGATTTATCCCAGGAATGCAAAGCTGGTTCAACATACGCAAGTCAATCAATGTCATTCACCACATCAATAAAAGCAACACCAAAAGCTACATGCTTATCTCAATAGATGCACAGAATCCAACATCCATTCATGCCCAAAACACTACAAAAATGGGAATAGATGGGAAATTCCTCAAGATAGTGAGTCCATATATAGCAAACCTACAGCCAACATCATACTCAATGGACAGAAGCTGAAAGCATTCCCCCTCAGATCAGGGACTAGACAGGGCTGTCCATTATCACCATTACTCTTCAACATAGTTTTGGAAGTTCTTGTCATAGCAATCAGGGAAGAGAAAGAAATCAAAGGAATACAGATTGGAAGGGAAGAAGTCAAGCTCTCACTATTTGCAAATGATATGATAATATACATAGAAAAACCTAAAGAATCCAGCAGAAAACTACTGGAAGTTATTAGGCACTATAGCAAGGTGTCAGGCTACAAAATCAATGTACAAAAATCAGTGACATTTCTTTATGCAAACACTAAATCTGAAGAAGAAGACATCCAGAAATCACCCCCATTTACTGTTGCAGCAAAATCAATAAAATACCTAGGAGTAAAGCTGACCAAAGAAGTGAAAGACCTGTATACTGAAAACTATGAGTCACTATTCAAGGAAATGGAAACTGATGCCAAGAAATGGAAAGACATCCCATGCTCATGGATGGGAAGAATAAATATCATCAAAATGAATATTCTCCCCAGAGCCATATACAAATTTAGTGGGATATCCATCATAGTTCCACCAAGCTTTTTTTAAAGAATAGAACAAAAACTATAATCATTTATCTGGAACTAGAAAACATCTAGAATTGCTAAAACAACCTTGAGGAAAAGAAACAGGAATGATGGCATCACACTCCCAGATCTCAAACTATATTATAAGGCCATCATAATCAAAACAGCCTGGTACTGGAACAAAAATAGGCACAAAGATCAGTGGAACAGAATTGAAAGCCCAGAAATAACTGCCCACACCTATGGAAATCTAATCTTTGATAAGGGGGCCCAAAGTATTAAATGGAGGAAGGAGGCTCTCTTCAATAAATGGTGCTGGGAAAACTGGGTTGAAACATGCAGAAGAATGAAACTGAACCATCTTATCTCACCAGAAACAAAAATCAACTCCAAATGGATCAAGGACCTGGATGTTAGACCAAAACCTATCAAATATTTAGAGGAAAACATTGGTAGAACACTTTTCCACCTAAACCTCAAGGACATCTTTGATGAAACAAACCCAATTGCAAGGAAGACTAAAGCAGAAACAAATCAATGGGACTACATCAAATTGAAAACTTCTGCACAGCCAAAGAAACTATCACACAAACAAGGAGACCCCTCACAGAAGGGGAGAAGATCTTCACATGCCATACATCAGACAAGAGACTAATCACCAAAATATACAAAAGCTTAGCAGTTAGCAACAAAAAAGCAATGACCCCATCCAAAAATGGGCAGAGGATATGAACAGAACATTCACTACAGAAGAGATCCAAAAGGCTAACAAACACATAAAAAAATTACTCCAAGTCACTGATTGTCAGAGAAATGCAAAGGACACCAAAGTAAAAACCCTGGGTTGAGGGTGAGGTTGAATGTTCAGCTTCACAGGATGGAGGTGGGGTGGGGGGGGATAGGATGGGATAGGACAAAATCTTTTGGTGGTGGGAATGGTGTTAAACACCTATTACACTCCTATTAATTTGTAGTCATATAAATCACTATTTAATGAATATGAGAGGGGAAAAATTTATTGTCTCAAACTTTTTGAAGCACAGACTGAGTCTTTTCAATACATAGCCTGAGTCTTTGATATGTAGACTCTCTTAAAAGCTTAGACCAGGGAGAACAGAAGCAACTGGTAGCACAGCTATATACAAATAATGTAAAAGGTAATAAATTATGGTGATGTTGTGTATGATACAGCACATCCTAACAAAGGGATATTTCAAAGTTAACCCAATTGCCAAATAATGTGATTATATTGTCTTCTTAAACCCTAAGATAGCAGGAACCTCCCGCTTCCTCTATAGAGCCTATATTTCCCCCAGTCCTGGAACATCTAGGGTAGGACTCACTTTCCTGCATGCTTATCTCAATTCATACTAAATGATATTGCATCTGCCAATCCTAACCTAATCAATGCAAAAAGTACCACCTCAGCATGCTTCACTTCAGACTGTGTCCAGATATGTCAGGCATGGAATGTCAACCCTTCACCCTCCCTACTCGGGTGAGACCTTTCCTTTCATAGTATTCTCTAATTCCATTCCAGGAGGTTCACTTCCTAACAAAATCCCAAAACTTAGATATAGGCCAGATCCCGTAAGATAGAGTATATGTTCACGTGTATCCATAAATCAGGGCAAAATATATACCTGAAAGCAAAAATACACAATAGTCTGTAGTGAGTCAGTATAAAGTTCATAATGAAATAGTGTCTACTCAGATACACTCCTCACCTGGCTCCTATGACAGTTCTCTCATTCACTCCAAAGCTAACCTCATCAAAGCAAGGACTGCAAAAGCTGAATAAGGGCAAGAGACTGGCATACTTTAACAATGACTCTTTAGTCACTATCAGGCCACCCCATCAGCTGGGGCCCCAATCAGGGAGTCCTGAGATTCCCAAACAGACATGAAGGGGCTAGATCTTGAATAAATCCCTCTCTTCATTGTTTCCAGTCATTTCTATCAGGAACAACACAATATACCTCTTTGTAGGCCCCCATAGGACCTTGCCCATAACTTGGATCAACAATGGTAGAGAATGTTTCATCCTCCAAAGGGAGGCTGGACAATATACACTATGCTATACCTGAGGAAGATGGGTCCTGATATTGGAGCAGCTTGGAACGTTCCCTCTTATGACCACAGAATGTGAGCTCAGATCTACAGGGATGCAGAGGTCACATAGGCTCCTAAGCTGAATATGGGCCCCAGATCACATCAAATAGATGGGATTTACAGTCAATAATATTTATACAGCTTTCCCATATTTGGAAGCTACTTTCTTGCCTGATCCAGCTTTCTGGTCCTTTTTCCAGCCATGACATCATCTCCCCAGACAATAATTAGAATCCACCTGCATATCAGATTTCAGGCTCAGGAAAAAACAAACAAAAATACTAGTATAGCCACAGGCTCTTTGAAATATAACTAAAATATGCCTACTAGCTATCTACAAAATGGAGACCCCCCCAACTCTTCATCTGAACTATTCCAGCCTTTAGGTCAATGATTGGCCAACATTTTGTTTGGCTTTGTATGTTAACTCTCTTTTCAGTCACCAGGTTCCAAATGCTAGCATGATGCCAACCAACTTCCCTGGACAACCCCACCAATGTGTCCTGGAGCTCTGCTTCCCCAGAGCCCTTCCCCACTAGGGAAAGAGAGAGACAGGCTGGGAGTATGGATCGACCTGTCAGCACTCACGGTCAGTAGGGAAGTAATTACAGAAGCCAGACCTTCCACCTTATGCATCCCACAGTGACCTTGGGTCCATACTCCCAGAGAGTTGAAGAATAGGGGATGGGAGGGGATGGGATACAGAGTTCTGGTGATGGGAATTGTGTGAAGTTGTACTCCTCTTATCCTACGGTTTAGTCAATGTTTCCTTTTTATAAATAAAAAACTGAAGAGAAAAAGAGTGTTGGGGAAAGAGTTTAAGTATTTTTCAGAAAGAAAAAAAGTCAAATCAACATTATGAAAATCAAATAGTGTGACTGGACCATAAACTATAAAAAATATAAAAGAAAATATCAGTAAAATATTGCAGGAAGCACAAGCCCCAGAGTAAGGATCCTATTCAAACACCCCATCTCCGCCACCTACAGGGGAGTCACTTCACAGGCCGTGAAGCAGGCCTGCAGGTGTCTTTCTCTCCTTCTCTCTGTATTCCTCTTCTCTCTCGATTTCTCTCTGTCCTACCCAAGAACAACAATAGCAATAACAACAACAATGATGACCTTTGATGCCTAGGCATAAATGTCTATTTACATAAGTATTATGCTATCTCTGTAGTTAATGTGTTGAAATGCTGAAGCATTTTCTTTTTTTAATTTTTTTAAATTTTTGTTTTATTCCCTTTGTTGCCCTTGTTGTTTTATTGTTGTAGTTATTATTGTTGTTGTTACTGATGTTGGATATGACAGAGAGAAGTGGAGGGGGGAGACAGAGAGGGGAGAGAAAGATAGACACCTGCATACCTGCTTCAACACTTGTGAAGCGACTCTCCTGCAGGTAGGGAGCCAGGGGCTTGAACCGGAATCCTTATGCAGGTCCTTGCTGTGCTACCTACCACCTGACTCCCTCAAGCATTTTCTATAGTGTGTGGGGTTGAGAATGTATATGAAGGATTGTTTTACAGGAAAAAAAAAATCACAAACAGTAAGTTAAGTTGAAAAGATCTTCCCACAATCTTGACTGTGTTGTATAAGGTGTAAAAGCAGATTGTTCACTATTTATTATTAGTATATACTTATGATTTTAACTGATGTTAGGTGGTAGGGGTTACTGACCCTTTGTCTTTTTTTGCCCCCATACTTTTAAAGTGCTGATGATACTATTTTTATTAATAATATAATAATGATTGACAAAATTGTAGAATAAAAGGGGCACAATTTCATACAGTTCCCACCACCAGAGTTCTGTATCCCCTCCCTTCCACTGAAAGTTTCCCTAGGGAGCTGGATGGTGGCAAGTGCATGTGACACGATGCACAAGGACCGGCTAAGGATCCCTGTTTGAGCCCCCGTCTCCCCACCTGCAGGGGGGTCACTTCACAAGTGGTGAAGCAGGTCTGCAGCTGTCTATTTTTCTCTCTCCTCTCTGTCTTCCCCTCCTCTCTCCATTTCTCTCTGTCTTATCCAACAACTATGACAACAATAATAATAATGATGATGAGCAACAAAATGGGAAAAATATCCTCCAAGAATAGTGGATTTATAGTCTGGGTACCTAGCCCCAGAAATAACCCTGGAGGCAAAAAAAAAAAAAAAAAAAAAAAAGCAGAAGTAGAAAGAAAGGAAGGAAGGAAGATTCCCTATTCTTTATCTCTCTGGGATTATGGACCAAATATCTTTATGGGAAGCTGAATGTAGAAAGTCTGGATTCTGCAATTGCTTCTCCACTGTATATGGGCATTGACAGGTCCATCCATATTCCCAGCCTGCTTCTACACCTGTCTAGCGAGGCAGAGCTCTGGAGAGGTGGGGTTCCAGAACACATTGGTCGAGTCATCTGCCCAGGGCCATCAGGTTGGCATCAGGGTAGCATCTGTAACTCTGTGGCTGAAAAGCATCAAGATACAAAGCAGAACAAATTGTTCAATAATCAGGAACATAAAGATTAGAGTATAGCAGATGAAACTTAGGGTCTTCGTGTTGAAAGGAGCTAGGAAGTCTTTTGTAGATTTATTCTAAGAGGCCCATGACTTTATTGCCCTTTGTCTTGACAGGGAGGGACACAGACTCAACTTTCTCTCAATATTTGGATAAGTACTTTGAAGGGAAGCATAGCCTACACAGCTTTTTCTTATCTCTCTGTGAATATTAATGGAAAAGAAGAATGATAGCAATGCCAGGATGCTAGCTCAGTGGTAGATATTTTGCTTGACAAGCCTGAGATCTTAGGGTCACAGGGGAAGATGAAAAATGAAATTTTAATAATGTATATATTTAAACATATGTATAAATTGCATAGTGAACTTTTAAAAACAATGTTAAAATCATGCTGTACAACTTTGTAAACCAAATCTACAAAGCTGCTTTTTCTGTAGTCTATAATATACAGTAAAAATTTGAAGAACCACCTTACCAGTAAAAGTCTAGATACAAATATATTAAATTATAAATGTCTTCTGCATAGACCTGAGAACGTTGAGCAAGGTCTAATAACTGATTAGACCGTATCTTATAAGTGCATTATAAGTGAAGAAAGCACTGACATTGTCTTGACAAGAATGTAAGCTCAACTATCCTTTTGGGGGGCTTTAAGCCAGTGAAGAAAAGCATCACCCACACAGCTTTCTCTCATCTCATTAAGCATTAGCGGTTGATTTCGCACTTGGTAGCATGGCTAGCATACTAGCTCAGTGGGTGAGTTCTTGTTTGGTAATCTTCAGACCCCAGAACTGAATCGCAGAAAAGTATAGGGAACATTGAAACACTGTAAATATTTTAAACATATAAATATATTATACAGTGAAATTACAAATTCAAAACCATAGTACACATATTTTGAACTTGCATTGTCAGTTATCTTATGTAAATAAATAACCTGAATTTTGGTTTCATGGTTCCAAATTATTCCATGACAGGGAAATAGCAAGTTTTACAACTTAATTCCATGTTGTACATGTGCTTGTAGCCAACTTTATCTAGGCAATATTTACAAATGTGTTTCCCAATTCCCAGCTCTTCCTTCTTGACACTGATTATAGAACATATTCTTGGATGGAACTTGAAGGAACCAGGTAAAGTGAAATTAGCCAGAAGGAGAATGACAAACACCAGATAGGTGTTGCTTCAGAAGCAAGCCAAGAAAGGAAAAAGAAAAAGGAAAAAAAAAAAATAGGCTGATGATTGTTCAACAATTTGTTTGGCTTTGTATGTTAACTCTCTTTTCAGCCACTAAGTTCCAGATGCCAGCAAGATGCTGACCAGACTTCCCTGGACAGACAACCCCATCAATGTGTCCTGGAGCTCCACTTCCCCAGAGCCCCACCCTACTAGGGAAAGAGAGAGGCAGACTGGGAGTATGGATCGACCAGTCAACGCCCATGTTCAGTGGGGAAGCTGTTACAGAGCCAGACCTTTCACCCTCTGCAACCCACAATGACCCTGGATCCATACTCCCAGAGGGATAGAGAATGGGAAAGCTATCAGGGGAGGGGATGGGATATGGAGATCGGGTTATGGGAATTGTGCGGAATTGTACCCCTCTTATTCTATGGTTTTGTTAATGTCTCCTTTCTTAAGTAAAAAAAAATAAATTAAATTAAATTTAAAAAATAGGCTGGAATTTAGACTGGGTGTAGTGTATTCTAGCAAAGCAAAATATTCTGGACTTAAGGAAAATGAGAGGCAGAGGGCATCAGTTACCTAGGACTTGATGGTGAAGTGGAACTCGGTGTGTGATAGGAGTGATGTGCAAACTCCCATCACAAGAAGGTAAGAAACTGCATTCACAGATCAACAATTGTCCTGTAAAAATTATTTAACCAGTACACATTGGGTGGGAAAAGTCTATATATGAAAAAAGTTCTCCTTCTTTTCTATAAAGTTGCCAGTTATAAACAACACTGGCCAAGATCATTGCAAGACTCTCCCCACCCACCCTCCAGGATTTGATTATTTAATGCTGAAACATTAACATACCCTTTAAGTCTATTGGGTTCTAAAGGTGTAGGACAATTTTCTCAGTAACATTCCAGTTACACTTAAGTAAAATCGGAAATACCTTATATAAAAGTTCTGTCCCATGTTGCACTAAGTACAAAAAGAGTTTAGTTAGGGAGTCAGGCAGTAACACAGTGGCTTAAGTGCAGGTAGCGCAAAGCACAAGGATCAGCATAAGGATACCAGTTCAAGCCCCCAGCTCCCCACCTGCAGGGGAGTCTCTTCACAAGCGGTGAAGCAGGTCTGCAGGTGTCTATCTTTCTCTCCCCCCTCTGTCCTCCCCTCCCCCTCCATTTCTTTTTGTCCTATCCAACAACAATGACATCAATAACAACAATAATAAAAAAAAACAGCAAAGGCAATGAAAAGGAATACATAAATAAATTTTAAAAAAAGAAAAAAAAAAGAGTTTAGTTGGTGTTTACCATCAGTATGTAGTTGTTGTGTTAAATGTTGTGCCTGTTGTGCTGTGAGTATATTGGTTGTTGCATATTGTCCTGACAGGAATTTACACTCTGTTTTATTTTAATCTTTAATTAAGGTCAGTGAAGGAAATCATCAACTATAAACATTCTCTTATACAAAAGAGAAAATTAAAGGAAGATAAAAAATACTTGTAACCAATGGCAGGGTGATAGCTCAGTGGTAGAGCATTTAAATCCCAGGTCTCAATTCTAAATTCTGGATCTAATTGCATCATCCTTTTTTATAATGTAGTTTTAGCCTGGAATCTGTTTTGCTAAACCAATATGTAGAGAGAGCAGTAAGAGAGAATAGAGATGTTTTTGGACAAGTAAGCTGTAAGCAGCTTTCCAGTAGTAAAAAATAGTAGTATGCTGAAAAACTCAGTACATAATTACATCTTTGCATTTGTTTGATTATTTCTTTGGAATAAACAATATATTCTACTAATAAATGTAGTAAAATAAGTGGGTTTTTTTCATGCTCTAAAGTAGCCTAGAATCTGTGACCATCCTCTTTAAGATCTCAATGGACAAACCATTAGTAGAAAGGTGAAGTAATAGAAAATTAAGCAGCCCCAAAGAAGAGATGAATAAGAAAATTAACCTTTTTCAAGCTTGACATTAATAGAAAGAAACAATTAAAAAAAAAAAACTCCCTTTAGAAATTATATCAATCACTTAATGTTAGTGTAACTATTATCTGAAAAATCTCATGAGGAAAATTTCGTTTTAATTGGTCCTTGTTGGACATTGTTTCACAGAATCAACAGAAATAAAAATGAATCCACTTGTAAAAATGTAATTTTAACCCTTGTAGGTACAAACTATAATCCTTGTTAAGTATTAATTTACCTACAAAACTTTCTAAGTATTCAGCTTATATATAAGTAATCATGAGACACAAAATAGAAAATGGTTTCACTAATGACACAGCAATTCACTAACAGAATCACATCCTTAAGGATTTTACATATCAGAATCCTGGTTCATGATGGTGGAAAATGACCTAAACTGGGGAAGAGAATGTTTTGCAGATGCTTGTTACAGGGATATGAGAAATTTTACCAGTGCTATGTTCTAGTAATTTCATCATAAGATATTTAGCCACAAGAAATGAAAATATATATCCATAACAAATTTTGACACAAATGCTTGTTATATCAGTACTTAAACATAATAAAGTCAGTTCTTCTGGATATTGAGTGGCAATTGTGTGGCTTCCTACCTCACAATATTACTCCAAACAATAATAAACAAGAACAGAAAATTAAATTTCACACAGAACTAGGCCCTTAAGATCAGTGAACATCAATACTGAAATATCAAAATAACTATAAGTACAAATAGAGAAATCAACAATTTCCTGTACATCATCTGTCCTCCTCTTACTTTGCCTCTACCTTGTTAGTCCTGTTGTAAAACTGAGGAAGGAAAAAGTAACCTTAGTTAAAAAAAATAAATATTTATTATTTTTTATTTCTTTTGGGGGAATTAATGCTTTACATTTGACAGTACATGCAATAGTTTGTACATGCATAACATTTCCCAGGTTTCCATATAACAATACAACCCGTACTAGGTCCTCTGTCATCCTTCTTGGACCTGTAGTCTTCCCTGCACACCCACCCCAGAGTCTTTTACTTTGGTGTAATACATCAATTCAGGTTCTACTTGTGTTTTCTTTTCTGATCTTGTTTTTCAACTTCTGCCTGAGAGTGAGATCATCCCATATTCATTCTTCTGTTTCTGACTTATTTCACTTAACATGAGTTTTTCAAGGTCCATCCAAGTTCTGCTGAAAATGGTGAAGTTACCATTTTTTTATAGCTGAGTAGTATTCCATTGTGTATATATATATCACAATTTGCTCAGCCACTCATCTGTTGTTGGACACCTGGTTGCTTCCCGGTTTTGGCTATTACAGAGTGTGCTGCTAAGAACATATGTGTACACAGATCTTTTTGGGTGGGTGTGTTGGGTTCCTTAGGATATATCCCCAGGAGAGGAATTGCAGGGTCATAGGGTAGGTCCATTTCCAAATAAATCTTTAAGGGCTAAAATTTTTCAAGGTCTAAAATGTTCAGACGTAATTCATGAGGGAACTAGTAGAAGATTTGAGGCAACATTTTCCAAAATGCATAACCTCTGGGGAGTAAAACAGAATAAAGAAATATGAAGAGCACTTTCTGGCAATTATATAATAAATAGTGAAAGGCAAATAACACAAGCATTTTCCCACAATCCCCCCTCCTCTCCCTCTCTCCATGTATTTCCCATAGGCATCTCTCTCTTCATGTATCTGTGTGCATATATAGTATGCATGCACAAATTTATAGATGCACATATATGTATATATTTTGGGAAAGTTATATATTTTGGAGAATACATACATATATATATATTCAAAACTATACATGATCTAGGATATAGCAAAAGACAACCATGAATCAGCAATATAAAACCCTTCTTCTACCACATTATTGCAAGCAAAATAAAAGATACACAAACACCTGGGTTATTAACAAGTTAGGATGTCATTTAAGTTAAACTAGGTTAGCAGCCCAAAACCAAAGACATGAGGAAGAGGAAGTCTGCAAGTTTATATGAAGCTATTATAAAAATCCAGGAAACCAAATATGACACAGATCAACCAAGTAAGACCTTTCCTTTTCAAAATACATAGAGTAGACCAGAGAGCTAGCTCACTGAGTAGGGACTAGACCTAAGTGAACATATAAGCTAGATTCAGGCATAGGCACCACATGGGTAGTGGTATGGTATCATAGAATCATAGATCATAGTATCCCCCCCCACATCCAAATGAAAAACCTTTCTGGTAATGGTGAAATCCTGCATGCTCAAATCATGAATAGACAAGAGATGACTTAGTGTTATCAATCATGCCTTTAGGGTATAAAAATACTTGAATTAGAAATTGGAATATAAGAAAGAGAGAAACAAAATAAAGGGATATGAGAAAAAGAGACTGAATTCTGTAAATAAATGGAAAAAACAGAAAAAAAATCTTTGGAGTAATAAATTTCAAATTGCATAAATAAATATACACTAAAATTAATATAGAATAAGGCTCATTGAATGTATGCAGAAAAGTAACCAATAAAATGAAATAATGAAAGAAGTAAAAATGATCAGAAAGTACTAGAAAAAAAATATCCAAGAAGGGATTATGCATCACATAGTTCATATTTACTGAGACTTTTATTGCATCATGTTATAGGGTCTATCCTTAAGAATGCTGGATTCACTTGCAAAGAATGTTTATGCTAGTGTTTGTGGTCAAACCCTCAGAGCCACAGTCTACTAGTCTTGTTCACCTAATTTGTTATTTCAGGATTTCATTTCCTTGCTTATTTTCTGTTTGACTGATACGTTCCCAGTGCTGAGAACGGATTATGAAGGTCCCCAACTATTGTTGCATTGCTGTTAATGACTTCTTTTAAGTTTGTTAACATCTTCTTTACATACTTCAGGAATATATTGACACATACCTATTGATAATTACTGTGCCTTCCTTCCGGAGTGCTTCATTTGTTATATAACATCTGCTTTGAGCCATTCTCCGTTGGTTGGGACTCTTCAATCTGATCTAAGAATAGTGGTTCCTTTTCTTTTTAAATTATCCGTTGGTTTCTAGCACTAGCTTTCACCTGGTCATTTAAGTCTATACTCATCTTTATAGTTTACGTGAATCATATAAACAGCTTATAGTTGGGATTTGTTTTGCTTTTTACCTAGTTTTTATGATTTAACATTGGTTTGTAATATTATTAAACTTCTTGGTCTTTTTAACTATTACTGAAGCAACAGTTCACTTTTAATCTATTTTTATTGATAGAGATGGAGAGAATTTGAGAGTTTAAGAGGAGGTAGTGAGGGAGAGAGCAAGAGAGACACACCTGCAGCACTACTTCACCACTAATGAAGTTTTCCTCCCACAGGTGGGGACAGGGTGGGGGAGGGTCTGGAATCCAAATCCTTACTCAACCAGATTTACTCTCAACTGGCTCCTGTAAAAGTGCATTATGTCATTATGCTATCCACCCTCTGCCCAATAGTGTATTATATCTAACATTAAACATTATGTGATACTTCATGGTACATCACTGCAAATCAACATCTGTATATATTGCATAAAGTTTGTCACAAAAAATCTGAATCTGCGGGAGCCGGGCGGTAGCGCAGCCGGTTAAGCGCAGGTGGCGCTAAGCTCAAGGACCGGCATGAGGATCCCGGTTCGAGCCCCCGTCTCCCCACCTGCAGGGGAGTCGCTTCACAGGCTGTAAAGCAGATCTGCAGGTGTCTGTCTTTCTCTCCTCCTCTCTGTCTTCCCCTCCTCTCTCCATTTCTCTCTGCCCTATCCAACAACGACGACATCAACTACAACAACAATAAAAAAAAAAAAAAAAGACAAGGGCAACAAAAGGGAAGATAAATAAAATTACAAAAAAAAAAAAAGAAAAAAATCTGAATCTGCTTACTATTTTACCACAGAAACCCTTTGTTACAGATTTTAATCAATTTAACATTGGTTTAAAATATTATGAACATTAGGAGTATATTTCAAAACACTCTGTGTGTGTGCGTGTATAATTCATCATAACCACTGTAAGTTTCCTTTAATACAACAGAAGAGCTTCTACCTGTCACCCCATTCACCTCCCAATTCCCTCCAAATATCACTACAGATTCAACAGAGTAGGAGAGTGGGTTTGTCTTTTTGTTTGTTTGCAAGTTTCTTTGCTTTAATATCTATATTCTGCAGATAAATGAAACTATTCACTTCTACGTTCATTTAACTTAGCATAACCTCCTTCAGTTTTACCCATTTTATCCTAACGGACATAATGCCATCCATTTTTTTTATGCCGAATGATAGCCCACTGAAATTATAACCCATACCTTTCTTTCTCCACTCATCTGCTAAGGAGCATTTATGTCAATTCCATATTTTTATTTTGTGAATAAACGCCATTAATTTATTGGTGCATATATCCTTTCAGATTCATGTTCTGCCCTTTGGATATGTGCCTAGGAGTGGTATTACTGGACAGGAAGATATTTCCATTTTTATTTCCTTTGTTTCCATAAGGGCTACATGGACTATGCAGATAGGTTTTTGAACAACAGTTTTCATG
Organism: Erinaceus europaeus; assembly: GCF_950295315.1. Lineage (NCBI taxonomy): Eukaryota > Metazoa > Chordata > Mammalia > Eulipotyphla > Erinaceidae > Erinaceus > Erinaceus europaeus. The sequence continues at coordinate 16,229,724 of NC_080172.1, read as the reverse complement.
GTTTGGGGTTTATATGCAGGATGACATAAAGGGACCTCAGTTTGTGGGTGAAAGCACTCTGCAGAGAGCTTTCAGAGAGTAATGAGAAAGTGTACCTGTGTACCAGTGACTCCACTAAAACTCTTTGCCCCCAATAAAAATAATACAAAAAGATAGCCACACAATGTTGATTCTCCCAAGACATGTACACAGCATATCTTCCTATTTCTTTGCATATTCTTTTACCTCTTTAAAAATATCTTATAATTTTCAGTGTAAAGGTCTTTCATCTCCTGGTCAGATTCACCCAAAGACATTTTAAACTTTTTTTTTGTATGTCTGTGCAATTATAAATAGGAATTCTTCTTTGATATACCTCTCTCCCAACTCAGTGTGTGTGTGTGTGTGTGTGTGTGTGTGTGTGTGTGTGTGTGCAACCCAAATATATATATCCTTCTTGCATTAATATCTTCGCAACTATGTAGTATATCTTGGCAGATTACCTCTTTTGAATGAAATTATATGATAAAAGTTCCTGTTCTCTTCTATATTTTGCTACTGTATCTAAAAAAATATCCATTCACGTTTTTACTTGTGACTAAATAATGGCTTGCTGTACGGTAATATTACAGAGGCATAGCTGTACACTGCACCCACCATCAAATGTCACTGTGCCTTCACACACCCCCAAACACACATACAATGACCACACAATTTTCAGAATTAGAGACAATTTGGCTACTTTTTATTTATTTTTTTAAATCCACTTTTTTTTGATTTTTTGTTTCCCTCATGGGGGAAAAAACATTCAGAAGTTACTTTAAATTTTCCTTTTTTTCCTTTACTTCGTTATCTTTCTTTTTTTAAATACTTATTTATTTATTTCATTTTTGCTGCCCTTGTTTTTATTGTTGTTGTAGTTATTATTGTTCATGTCATCGTAGGATAGGACAAACAGAAATGGAGAGAGGAGGGGAAGACAGAGAGGGGGAGAGAAAGATAGACACCGGCAGACCTGCTTCACATCCTGTGAAGTGACTCCCCTGCAGTTGGGGGGGGGGGCTCTAACAGGGATCCTTATGCCAGTCCTGCGATTTGTGCCACGGCACTTCTCTTCCTTCCTTTCTTTATTTTTCTTCTTTCTTTCTTTTTCTTCTTTCCTTCTTTCTTTCTTTCTTTTTTTCTGTCTTTCATCTGGGTCAGCAATTTAAGAATTTAACTAATTTTAGGCTTCTAGCAGGTGGCACTATGATTTTATTTAGTAAGATCGGGTGATTTAATGGTTAGGCTGGGGGTGAAAATTTTTAGCAGAAAACTGAGAAATTTTCCACATGTACCATCAAGATAGACATTTTTTTTTTCTTTCTCTGCTGGTTTCCAGAGGCATTGAAGTTTATGTCCCAATATACTCTGACAACATGGTGGACATGAAGAGGTCTCGCCATTGTCATGAACACATGGGTAGGAGGGATTGGATAATGTTTGTGACATCACTTATTTCTCTTGTCTCAGTCCAGATACAAGACTCTGTAGTAGGTCTGTTGGGACACAGAAGGGGAAGAATAGTTAAGAAGAACTCTCTATTTGCCTATCTGCCAGGATCCTAACCAGGGTAGAGTGCCCCCAGCTACACTATATGGATTCACCTATATCAGGGGCCAGTACTTTCACGTGTCTTACTATCCTTTTCCCAAAACCCATCATTTAGCAGGTATCCCTGCCTAGGAGTTGCCTGGACCAGATTACAGTCTAAGGCATTTCTCTGCACCCACCTATGCAATGAATTATTATTCTCCTCAGTGTCCCTTTTGTAGCAGTCTGGTTGGTCTCTGCAGTACTAGAATGCTTTGTACCAGTGTGATTGATACTTGGTACCATATATGGTCAATTAATTATTAGCTGTTTCTCGGGAGCCAGGCGGTAGTGCAACAGGTTAAGCACAGGTGGCGCAAAACGCAAGTACCTGCGTTAGGATCCCGATTTGAGCACCCTCCCCACCCCGCCACCTGCAGGGGAGTCGCTTCACAGGTGGTGAAGCAGGTCTGCAGGTGTCTTTCTTTCTCTCTCCCTCTCTGCCTTCCCCTCTCTATTCTCTCTGTCCTATCCAACAACGAAGACAACAACAATAACTACAATAATAAAACAACAAGGTCAACAAAAGAGAATAAATAAATATTCTTTAAAAAGTATTCGTTGTTTCACTGGGATAGAAGCAAGGACCTCTTATGTATGGATGCATGTATGTATTTATTTATTTTTATTGCCACCAGGGTTATTGTTGGGGCCCAATGCCAGGACTACCTATATACTGCTTCTGGCAGCCAGTTTACCCCTTTTTTTCATATCTAATTTTTTTTATTAGATAGGACAGAGAAACTGAGAGAGGAGGAGAAGATAGAGAGAGGGACAGAGAGACACCTGCAGACCTGCTTCACCGCTGCGGATGGGGAGCTGGGGCTTGACCTTGGGTCCCTGCGATTGGTAGCGTGCCGTTTACCAGGTGCATCACCACGCAGCCATAAAGCATGTCCTTTAATGGCATTTTGTTGACATTTGGCAACTGAGGTAATTACACATCTTCCCACCTTAGGAAGTCTTGTCAACTCTTCAATCAGTTCATCCTAGTGACTAAAAATAAATGACTTTCTTTCCATTGGGGTGTGGAATACTTTGGTTTCATTCAGTTTTATGTTAAAAAAAGAAAAAGAAGAAAGAAAGAGCAAACCTCATCATCAATTATCACCATTTTATTTCTCTAGCTATTTATAAAATATTCTATAATTACAAAAGTACAAATATTTTCAATCTAGTTGATAGTTCTTTAATTTAGAGAATGTTATGCTGGGGAAACAGCATAATAGTTACACAAACACCTTTTGTGCCTGAAGCTCTGAGTTCCCAGGTTCAATCCCCAGCACCATTCTAAGTCAGACTTGATCAGTGCTCTGGTCTCCCTCTCCCTCTGTCTGCATCTCTTTCATTAAAAATAAATTTAAAAAATAAAATATATATGTTTTAAAAAGTAGAGGGTGCTTTTCCCTTTAAGTAAATGGCTACCAGGTACTATAGCAGATCTTGTTTATGGGCTTTTAAGTTATATTATGGTAGCTTCAGTTTTAAATTAAACATTAAATTCTGCTCTTAAGATACCACAACAGATACCACCGAAATCTAAAGTACCATGTGAGGCTTCTATGAGCTATATGTCACCAAGCTAGAGAATCTGGAAGAAGTAGGAGAGTTCCTAGAAACATATAACCTTTCACAATAAAACCAGGAAGAACTAGAAAATATGAACAGACCAATGATGGCCAAAGAAATGAAACAGCTATCACCAACTTTCCCAACAATAAAAGTCCTGGACTAGACAGTTTTACAAGTGAGCTCTACAAAATCTTCAAAAAAGAGTTAATACCTATACTTTTTAAGCTACTTCAAAATTTCAAAGACAGAACTACTGCCTTTCACTCTCTATAAAGTCAACACCACCCTGATACCAAAAACAGACATGGATACAACAACAACAAAGTGTAGGAAGAAATAAAGGAAAGAATGAAAGAAAGAGGAAAGTACAGACCAGTATCTCTGATGAACATAGATGCTTAAATATTGAACAAAATTCTAACCAATCAAATACAGCAGCATATTAGAAAAGATTGTACATCATGACCAAGTGGGAATTATCCCAGGGATGCATGGTTTGTTCAATATATTTAAATCAATAAATGTGATCTACCATATCAATGAAAGAATAACCAGAAACCATGTGATTATCTCAATAGATGCAGAAATTCAATATTTCTTCATGATTAAGACACTACAAAAAATGGAAATAGATGGAAAATTCCTTAACCTAGTGGAGTCCATATGCAGCAACCCTCCAACCAACATCATGCTCAGTGGTGAGGAATTGAAAGCATTCTCACTTAGATCAAGTACTTGATAGGGCTGCCCACTATCACAGTTACTAATGAACATAGTATTGGACAGTCTTGCCATGGCAATCAGGCAAGAGCAAGGAATTAAAGGGATACAGATTGGAAGAGAAATTAAACTGTCACTATATAGAAAAACCTAAATAATCCAGAAGGAAGCTCTTGGAAATTATCAGGTAATATAATTATCAGTAAGGTGTGAAGTTACAACACTAAGATATAAAAGGCAATTAAAGAAACCAGACCTTCCACCTTCTGTAGCCCATAATGACCCTGGGTCCATGCTCCCAGAGGGATAAAGAATAGGAAAGCTATCAGGGGAGGGGATGGGATCTGGAGTTCTTGTGATGGGAACTGTGTGGCATCGTACCCCTCTTATCCTATGGTTTTTTTCAGTGTTTCCTTTTTACAAATAAAAATTATTAAAAAATTTTAAAACATCAGTGGCATTCCTTTATGCAATCACTAAGTCAGAAGAAGAAAACCAGAAATCAGTCCCATTCATAATAGCAGCAAAGTCAATAAAACATCTAGGAATAATGCTAACAAATGAAGTGAAAGTCTTGTATATTGAAAATTATAAGTCACTATTCAAAGAAATGGGAAAAAAGATACAAAGAAGTGGAAAGATATTCCATGTACATGTACTGGATTAATTAACATCATCAAAATAAATATTATATCCAGAGCCATATACAAATCTCATGCAATCCTCATCAAGGTCTCACTAAAGCTAGAAATGGGCCTGTCTTATGACCCTGTAATTCCTTTCCCAGGGATATATCTTAAGGAACCAATCACACCCATCCAAAATTATCTTTGTATACTCATGTTCACTGCAGCACATTTTTTAATAGCCAAAATCTGGAAGCAAGCCAGGTATTCAACAACAGATAAGTGGATGAGAAATGTGTAGTATATATTCACAATGCAAATACTACTCAGCTATGAAAAATAGTGAATTCACATTCTTCACCTCATCTTGGGTGCGGTTTGAAGCAATCATGCTAAATGAGATAAGTCAGAAAGAGAAGGATGAATATGGGACGATTTCACTCATAGAGAGAAGTTGAGAAATAAGAACAGAAGAGGAAATGCAAAATAGAACTTGGACTGAGTTTAGTGCAATGCACCAAAGTAAAGGACTTTGTGGACAGCCTGGGTTTTCAGGTTCTGGTGCATAATGGCACAGGGGGACATAGGTAGGGGCTTTGCAGAAAACTGAGAAAATTTACACATGTGCAAGTCACTGCATTTACTGTTGATTATAAAGCATTAATCCCTCCAGTAAAAAAATTAATTCTGCTCCCTAATACACTTTAAACCACATTGAAATGTAGTCACTGCCAACAAATTGGCAAAAAGTTTTGAAAGTTTTACTATAATTTCTGACACCCATTTTAGCAGTGTATACTTCACAAGAATTTCTCCAGAATTTTATCAGGAAATAAATGGTATCTAGATAATTTTTTTTTACTAGTGATTTACAAAAATATAAGTAATGGGGTTATAATTCTACACCACTCCCATGACCAGAGTTCTGTCTCCCCAACCTCCTTCCAGTGGAAACGTTAATAGTTCTCCCAAGGTCAGAGATACGGGTTGAATTTTTATCTACTTTTATCTATCTACATCTCTCTCTCTCTCTCTCTCTCTATATATATATATATATATATATATATATATATATATATATTTCCCCATGTTTTTTTTCTTTTTATATTATTTATTTATTATTAGATAGAGACAGAAAGAAATTGAGAGGGGAGGGCAAGGGAAGATAGAGAGGGAGAGGGAAAGAGACAAACATACCTACAGGCCTGCTTCACTACACATGAAGCTTTCCCCCCTGCAGGTAGAAACCAGGAGCCTGAACCTTGAGCACTGTAATGTGAGCACTTAACTAGGTGCACCACCACCTGCCCCCACCCCAATTTTTAAAAATTATATCTCAATTTTGGCAGTCTGTTTGAAGTCATTTGGTAGTAACAAATAATCTCTGAGACCAATGTTTGTTTCACCAACTATATACTCATGTAACAGCTCCATAATAAGTTGGAACTAAAATTTGAGTAGGAATTCCATGTTTATTTCTAGCAAAGAAATGCCAGTTCCTATTTAAATTACCCTGCATGTCAGAGAAAAGGTTTTGGCTTATAAATAAAGTCGATTTTAAATTTAAAATATAACTCAGATTAGTCCGTAAGTCTTATCTTAAAGGGCAGGTCTAAATTTACTGCTAAATACTAGATCTGATCCATTAAATGACATATTATTATCTTAAATTCAGTTCGATTTCTCTCAACATTAACATGGTTTTCTGACTGATATGTTTTCAATCATGTCTATTCTTTTATTTATTCAGACTCAGAAGCTCAGAGGAATCAATTTTTCATTCATGTTTTCATTCTCTGTATTTAATGAGTCCTAAATCCATCAACTGATGATATGCTTCTCTCCTCTGACCCCTTGGTGCGTATTAGTACTACCACTCTGTTTGGCATTGCTTCATTGTTGAGTGGCTAATTTGCTTTCCTACTTTTAGTCTTTTTTCTCAGACAAATTACATGTATATATTTCTACAGATTAACATCAGTGACACCAAATACAAGTTTCCTCTCTTTCAGCTGCATGACGTCGTATGAATACCCAAAATTAAAATCAAAGCCCTGTAGTCCTGGTCCAACCTGCTTTTCACTTTTGTTTTACATAGATTCATCTGTACCTAGACTAGAATACTCATGTAGAAGGACACTATCAATTCGAAGACATTCAGTTATTTGAATATTTAAATCAAAACTAGCTAAAGAGTAAATAACTTATTATCTAACATAAAAATTCTCCGAATATTTCCTAATCATTTTTGTTCTTAAAAGCAAAGTATTTTATTTTATTTTATTTTATTTTATTTTATTTTATTTTATTTTATTTTTGCCTCCAGGGTTATTGCTGGAGCTCGGGGCCTGCATTAAGAATGCACTGCTCCTGAAGGCTATTTTTGCCCTTTCGTTGCCCTTGTTCATTGTTGTCGTTGTTGGTGGATAGGACAGAGAAAAATCGAGAGAGGAGGGGAAGACAGAGGGGGAGAGAAAGACAGACACCTGCAGACCTGCTACACTGCCTCTGAAGCAACCCTCTACTGCAGGTGGGGCGGGGGCTTGAACTGGGATTCTTACGCTGGGGGGGGGGCTTGATTCTTACGCTGGTTCTTCCGCTTTGCGCCATGTGTGCACCATGTGACATGCGCTCAACCCTCTGCACTACCGACTGCCCCCCTCCTTATGGCAATAAGAGGTTCTTTCCACTTTTTCTGCTAAACTATGATTTCCCTACTACAGTTTTGGAGTCCCACAGTCCTTAGAATAGCAAAGGCAACCCAAAGATAAATCAAAAGTCAATTGGCAAGAATGAATGAAAAACCCTGGAGGTGAAGCAGTGGGTAAAGTGTTGGACTTGAAGCCTGAGGTCTTGAGCTTAATCCATGGCCTCGCATGTGGTGGAGTGATACTCCTTTGTTCTCTCCCTCTAGCTGCAATTCATTAACTAATTAATTAATTAAAAGAAGTACCTGTTAGCAGAGGTTAATATCAATTTGCCACTGAATATAACTCTCCCCAGAAATTTATGTATCAATCACACATTTACTGATTAATATTCGTATAAAATAAATTAATTATAACTATTATAAAGGTAGATGACTTACAATAGACAACTTATCAGACAGCTGCAAGAAAAAATAAACTTATTTGATCAAAACTTTATGACCTTGGGTACGGTGGTGGTGCATCAGCTTAGCACATAGCACTTACCACAGAGTACTAAGTGCAAGGAACCATGTAAGGATCAGGGTTTGAGTCCCCAGCTCACCATCTGCAGGAGGATTGCTTCACAGGTTCTAAAGTTGTTTTTCTCTCTCCCTCTCTGTCCCCACTCCTCTCTCAATTTCTCTCTGTCCTATAAAAAAAAAAAATGAGGAAGAAATGGCCAGCAGGAGTAGTGGATTCATAGTGCAGGCACTGAACCCTAGTGATATAACCCCAAAAAGAAAGCAAACAAATAAATAAAAATGAATTTAAGAAAACCTTTATTACCTGTCACTACCAAATTAAATAAGCACACACATACACACACACACACTCTGTCTCTCTCTCTCTCTCTCTCTCTCTCTCTCTCACACACACACACACACACACACACACACACACACCCAGCAACTAAATAAATCAAAAAACCCCACAAATTTACAAATTTGAGTTATGTTTTCAAATCACACTCTGGCACTTTCAGACCCTAGAAGAGTTTACCATGAATGAGGAAACTGGATTTATAAGGGGGAAATGACAGATCAGACACCAGCAGAAGTGCAAGAAAGGCACATAGCAACAACTTAAGACTCTAACATAATTCAAATAACAACTTGATCATTTCCTTTAAAAAATAAATGTTAAACACTTTATTTGAAGATGTTTATCTTTAGTTTCATCTCTTCTACATTTATTCTTTAATTTCCAGGATTGTTTTTATTGTTGTTGTTGCTGTTTTTTGTCTCCCCACCCTCCAACAGGAAACTGAAACAGAGACACAGAGAGGCAGAAAAAAACTACAGCATTGATGTTTGCTCCCCTTAGTATGGTGAGGTTCAGGCTCAGACTTGTATTGCACACATAACAAAACACCCAGGATTGCATTTAAGGAAAATTCAGGAGCTGGGTGGTGGACACCTAATAGAGGTACACCTAACAGAGGTACACTTTACAGTGCACAAAAACTTCCACCCCTACTTTACAAATAGTAAACAGTGCTACAGGTATCTCTTCTTCCAACCCTCTCCCTCTCTGTCTGACACACTATTAAAAGATAAAGGAGGGGGTAAGGAGGTAGTGAAGCAGGTTGAGCTTGTTGTAGGGAGCTAGGTTCAAGTCCCTGGCTCCCCACTTACAGGGGGGTCGCTTCATGGGCTGTGAGGCAAGCCGGCAGGTGTCTTTCTCCTCCGTCCTCCCCTCCTCTCTTGATTTCACTGTGTCCTATCCAACAACAATAACAACAACAATAGGACAGGGATAGATAGCATAATAATTATGCAAACAGACTCTGATGCCTGAGGCTCCAAAGTCACAGATTCAGTCCCTTGCACCACCATAAGCCAGAGCTGAGCAGTGCTGTTCAGCGGGGAAGCAATTACAGAAGCCAGATCTTCCACCTTCTGCACTCCATAATGACCCTGGGTCCATACTCCTGGAGGGATAAAGAATAGGAAAGTTATCTGGGAGGGAATGGGATATGGAGTTCTGGTAGTGGGAATAGTGTGGAGTTATACCCCTCTTATCCTATGGTTTTTGTCAGTGTTTCCTTTTCATAAATAATAATAATAATAATAAGCCTCCAGGAGTAGTAGATTCATAGTGCAGGCACCAAACCCCAGCAGTAACCCTGGAGGAAAAAAGAAAGGAATGAAAGAAGAAAGGAAGGAAGGACAGCTGGTTGAAAGGAAGGAAGGGAGGAAAGAGGGAGGCTGAGAGAGAAAAAGGAAGGAAGGATGGAAGGAAGGGAGGAAGGACGGAGGTTCAGTCCTCTGCACCACTATAATTCCTAAATGGGAAATAATGCATTGCAACTTTTATAGGAAATACTTACATTAAGTTCAAAATATAAACAGATGAGAAAATTGGTTTTTTTAAATTTTTTTTTGTCCCTAGAATCACTGTTTTTCTTTCTTTTTTTTTTCTTTGCTCTTCTTTTTCTGGGAAAATGATAGAAATACTCAAATATGAGATTAAATTTGAGAAACAACAACAAAAATTACTTCAAATACTAATAATGTTAAAAAGTACCCACTCCTTTGAATTCATTCTTACATGTTAGTTATTGCTGTGTAGAAAGACTCTCTCTATCTCTGGCCTACTGTGATTGTAGTGAGTTATCTGTAAAAGAACCAACAGTAAAAACAAAGACCAATAATACGATTCCCACCACTTCAAGCTTCATACAATTAAGTCAATTTGTAAATACCCCACATCTCTGAAGTAATCTCACTTATTTCGATTGCCAGTTGACTTCTTTTTTTATGTCTTTTTCTGTCTCCAATTTTTCAAAATGTCTTTTTCTGCTTACCTGCCTCCACAAATCAAGCTGTTTGTTGAATGCTGCTGTCTCCAATAAGAGAAGATACTCCTGAAGGCTGTTTGCCTGAGCCAGATACAACGGTGGTGTCCACAAATAATTGCTGAAGTCCACTGGATGTTAACTGCACTAAAATTCATCACTAGTGCCCTCTACCTCAGAGGGACAAGTCACACTTTCTGTCTTTTTTAAAATTATATTTAATCAAGACATGTCCCACAGTAAAGTGATAGAGATGTCAAAATCTGTAACCCCTTTAAATCAAAGACAAAGTCATTTTCCAGTAACCTACAAATGTCAACACAGTTGCTGGATCAAGATGAATTTATTTTTGACAACAAAACTATGAATGGATTACCACTCCTTTCATGAACAGTCTGTACCCCTGGAACTTGCTTTGTCATTAGGCTCCTTTAATGGTGAGCCCTTTGTCCAGATCTACACTGCTTCTTTCAGTCATTTGTCATTATACTACCCTTTGAGTAATGACATTTTGCTTTATATCTTAAAACAAGCACATAATTTCTCCCAAATTCTCAAAGATATGGCTGAAATCAAGCTCATCATCAATCATGACCCTGAATAAATTATTTGTTATTCTGAATGCTCATTTTCATCCTATATACATAATAATAGAACAATAGAACATCACTCATGGCACTATCTCTTTATATATATATTTAAATTATCTTTACTTATTGGATAGAGACAGCCTAAAATTTAGAGGGAAGAGGGAAATAGAGAGAGAGAGAAAGACAAAGAGATACCTGAAGCATTGATTCACTGCTCCCAAAGCTTTCCCTTTGCAGGTGGGGACTGGGGGCTCAAACCCTGGTCCTTACACATTGTAACATGTCCTATCAGTCTCTAGCACATTCGAAGTAAAGAATTTGATATATTTTTTGATTCTAGAAGTTTCCCAGATGTCAGTTAAACTTGGTGATTCAACAACAAGAAAGAAGAAAATAAGGCTGTGAGTTATATATTTTCCCAGAAAATCTGCTTAAACTGTACTACAGCAGCAATCCAAAGCATGAACTAAATAATAATAATAATACTTAAATTTTAATTCTACTGGCAGACAGTGTTAACTACTATTAGATCAGATTGAATATAGAAATATTTATAATTTAAGAAACTTTAAGTCTGCCAAGAAACAATATCTTAATCTTATTCGTTAGTTGCTGTGACCTTAAATGTATATTGAAATAGTTTGTACTCACAGAGCTTATGAAAAAAACTATTAACAATAATTACATGTGGACCCACCAAAAGTTCATTTGTTTATAAAAAATGCATGTATGTCGCTAAAGTTCGGGGCACTAGTTGGCTGGGCTAGCTTCGTGGGGTAGACAAAGACTTGGGGACACACAGCTGGGCTCAGAAGCTGCAGTTTAAACTTTATTCATGAGTAGGCAAATCACCACACCATGTGCTTCCACATCATTCTCCTTCAGCGGCTGCTGCTGGGACTCTGGACCTTCTTAGCATAGGGGGCGGGGAGAAAGAGGGGCATGAAACTAGCAGGGGCCAAACCAAATCCTCTCAGAGGTAGGGGGAAGAGGACCAAACCAACACAAAGAATACCAACACATGTATATTGGGAATGGGGTGGTAGTGTAGTGGGTTAAGCGCACGTGGGTTAAGCGCATGTGGGTTAAGCACACGTGGCAAAGCGCAAGGACCTGCTTAAGGATCCTGGTTGGTGTCCCTGGCTCCTCATCTACAGGGGAGTCGCTTCACAGGTGGTGAAGCAGATCCGCAGGTGTCTATCTCTTCCCCTCCTCTCTCTATTTCTCTCTGTCCTACCCAACGACAGCAACAACAACAATAATAAACACAACAATGATAAAACAACAAGGGCAACAAAAGGGGAAAAAATGGTCTCCAGGAGTAGTGGATTCGTAGTGCAGGCAAGGAGCCCCAGCAATAACTCTGGAAGCAAAAAAAAAAAAAAAAAAAAGAAGTATGTATATGTTTACATGTATGCTTGCATTAAACCCTATTAATTAATAAACTTAATGTATTCTATAAGACAGGCAGGCTACTTAAATTGCTAAGGAAAATATATAGTAAGTTGTTTTCATTTTAGTTCTTGTTTTTGTTTAACACACCACTGGGGCATCACACATGCGTGACTACAGTGTTTGTGGGTTGAATTCTTCAGTGTGTTTGCTATAGACAGATCGAGAAACAGAGACAGGGAGAGATACCACAATGCTGGTCCTTCCTCCAGTGTTGTGGCACTTCCACATGGTGCTGGGTCTCAAAACCAGGCTGTATGACATGGCAAGATGGCATATCTCTAGCCTCATCTAACTGCCTTTACAATTAATATTAGAGCCAGGCAGTGGCACAGCTAGTTAAGCTTACACATCACCATGTGCAAGGATCAGGATTCAAGCCTCACTGGCAGGAAAGCAATTTCAGGAGTGGTGAAACCTGGGATACAGGTATCTTTCTGTCTCCCTCTCTATCCCCCACTCCTCTCTCCATTTCTCTCTATACTATCAAAAACAAACAACAACAACAACAAAATCAATGTCCACTGGGAGCGCTGAATTCCTCATGAATACGAGCCCCAGCAATCACTCCAGTGGCAATGTAAAAAAAAAATAATAATAACATTATTATTATTGGAAAATTTAACATTGCTATTATTTGTTGTGATTTGGAATAGCCTGGTTTTGTTTCACAGTCATTTACTAATTTGAACACTACGGTATGTGATAAATCTGGCTTATCTACAGATATTTTTAAATTTTTTATTATCTTTATTAATTAGAGGAAGCCAGAAATTTATATAGAGACATCCAGAAATCAAGAAGGTAGGGGGTAATAAAGAAGGAGATACATAGAGAGACATCTGCAACTCTACTTCACCACTGGTAAAGCTTTCCCCCTGCAGGTGAGGTCCGGGGGCTCGAACCTGGGTCCTTGTATATTGTATCATGTGCACTCAACCAGATGTGCCACTGCCCAGCTCCTATCTATGGCTATTTAAAAGGGCTATTTTATGTATTTTTCATTATAAAATTTTAATTATAAATCCAATATTGGTGGAAGAGTTGAAGTTTCTTATAAGCATCTAAAGTATGAGGCAACCTAAGGAGATCTCAAAGGAAATAAGGGTTTTCAGCCTTCATCTAAAAGGAAATAGAGCTCCTAAAATGTGTATATTTGTCCACTTTTAATCTTTTTTTTTTTTTTTTTGGCATCCAGGTTTATTGCTGGGGCTCTGAGCCCACACTACAAATCCACTGCTCCTGGAAGCTATTTTTCCCATTTTGTTGCCCTTGTTCCCTTTGCTGTGGTTGTAATTATTATAGCTGTTGCTGTTGGACAAGACAGAGAGAAATCGAGAGAGGAGGGGAAGACAGAGAGAGAGAGAGAGACACCTGTAGACATGCTTCACTTCTGGTGAAGAGACCCCCCTGCAGATGGTGAGCCAAGGACTCGAACCGCGATTCTTATGCCAGTCTTTACGCTTTGTATCATGTGCGCTTAACCCCCTGTGTTACCTCCCAGATCCCCAATTTGTCCATTTTGTTATTGGTCCCATAAATTAGTCAATAATCTTTTAACACACGGGTGATGTTAGTATCATTTCTGGGTTTTTTTTTTAAAGAGATTCCATGTATTAAATAAAATACATTATAAATCTGATTATATATTATGAATTGCTTAATAAAAAGTGTTTGAACTATACTTCCCTGACCATTCAGTGCATTCCAAAATGAATAATCCTTTTCTCCTCAGCACTGAATAATATTATTTATGCTCAGTTTAATCAACTGCTACAAAACATGCACGTGTTTATATTTGTGTTTGATTCTGCTGCATAAGATTTACGCCACTTTGGAAGTAAATTTCAGAGTTGTTAAACATTAAATTTTCTCAATTTGCTATGAAAGCAATATTAGCAATTTTAGTTACAGAATCCAATGCAATATGACTATTATTCTCTTCCAACAATCAAAATGTATGTTCTCATAATAAATGCCAATTTAATAAGACTAGAAACATGTGAAATTCCCCTTCATTACAATCACAGAAACATATTTATGCAGCCCTGCATTTTAAAATGCCCTCGAATGATTTCTCTACAGGGTTTGTCACAGTGCTTTGTTAACCCACCCACGACAGTACAGTGTATCAGACAACTTTGCTTTGCATTGTCAATTAGAAAAAAAAAAAAGAATAATAACCAAAGTACTTTGCCTTCCAAATTCTTAGCTGCCCCAGTCCTGAAAGCCAATGATGTGTAGAAAAGAAAAACTCTCATAACTCCTTGCCTGATAAATGAGTAGGGGGAATTTGACAGATCAGAACGAGATGAAGCAGCCTAAAACATTTGGCACAATGTGCGTCTGGCATACAGAGACTGCCTGTCAAATGCCTATGACTCCATACAGCAGCGAGGGACCCTATGGAGCAGCAGATGGGCCATTAAGGTAGTATTAATGTAGATGCCATCAGTTTTCAGTTCTGACTGGGACATACTCTTTAGAACTATGAGCAGCTGCTGCCATTTATTGTGACAGCTTCCTGCTAACTTTTGCCAACTGGCACAATCTGACTCTTTGTACCTGAGCTATTAAATGTGTGACTTCCACCATTTTATTCCTCCAGAGAACACTTTTAATAATCCTCTAAAGAAAGGATGAAGCATTTATCACTGAAGTGAATATACATACCATGCAGTTCTATTGTATGAGACTCCTGGCCAGTGTACTTTATAGACCTTACACTAGTATCTTCTTATTAAAACTAAACATAGATCTTTTCGAATATATGTGCTTGTTAAATTGAAAGTAATAATTCACATGAAATCTAATCTTTAAAGTAAGCTTAACTGCTAACTATTAACTAATGGGAAGTTTCTGCTTTTAAATTATTTTCCTGTATGACAAAACTTTAAAAGCAGATATCACATAAAATAGAACAATACATTAACAAGCCCATAGTAAGTCATTTCACAGCTCTCACAGTACAGATAAATATTTTCATCTTAAAAGGTTTAGATACACATGGCAGTTTATATATGTGTTTAAAGAAACCTTAAGCATATGAATGAATTTTAAAACTATCTGAGTAATGTCTATACTAGATATCACAGACAATGTATTACAAAATTTAGTAACTGTGAATTTGTCACCTGCAGATTAATTTCAACATAATATGCATCCACACTGATGACAGAAGCAGTGCTGTACTGCACTTCTTTCATCTATGCAGACTTCTAGGGATACACTGCATCATTTTTTATTATGTTGAACAAAAAAGCTCACCGTACAGTACAGCACACAGTTTGTCAGACAATAAAAACTGCAACAAGTCATTATAAAAATGGCTGGAAAACATATTCCTTACGCTGAGCTAACATCTTTTCTGCTTCAAATATTTCTACAGTCTGACCGTTAATAAAACTGTGAGACTTGGAATCTTACCCGCTCGGTATCATATTTCATAACGTACAAAGATTTAAAATAAGTGTGAATGCACACACATACACACACACATACACACTCATGTCCATAAATAGAAAACCACCAGATCATGAAGTAATTACAAATGCTAAATTCATTTCAATGGGTGCAATAATAAGACTCCATGTATAAGAATGTGCAATAAAGGAAAGTTTTTAAAATGTTGACGTTAATAATTCAGGTTTTGAAATATTTCTTAAGATATAGGCATATGAAAGAAGCAGCATAGATATGATTTCAGATAACTCATGTTATCTCAAGAGAAAATTCGTGAGGTAAAGATAATATGATAAGGCAAACGATAATCAAAATAATGCTTTGTATATCCCACCAAATTCTTAGTGACTGCCAGATTCTTTCCATACACATAAAATGGAAGAGTATCAGAATCTTTGTGTAGGAATGTTCTTTTTTATGCGTATGTGTATGTGTATGTCCATATGCATTTTTTGGTTTTGCGTATTTAAAGGACTTAGAAAGTATTTTCTTCTGGGAAACTACAGAAGTGAAGCGTTAAATTATAGAAATGCTCATAAGGAACAATATTATTAAGTGGTTGAGATTTACAAGAATGCAAAGAAAACTAAAATGATTATTCTAGTACTAAGAATCCTGAGTGCACACGCAAAATATTTGATTTATTAGCTTAATGTTGGCAGACAATGTATGATTCTATTATTAAAAGTTATGTTTTTTTCTGTTGCTAAGTTTTGCTTTAACATTTAAATTTCCACATTCACTAAAACTATAATCTTGCATTAAATGTTTTTTTTAATAGTGATTTAATATTGACTTACAAAATAATAGGGGGGCAATTCCACACCATTCCCTCCACTGGAGTTCAGTGTCCCCTTTCTCTCCACTGGAAACTGCAGTCGTTTTCCCATATGAATATGTATTTGAGTATTATTTCTGGAACTGCTTATCTATGTTTTTTTCTCTATTTCTTCTTTTCCCTCTTCCTTTTTTTTTTTTTTTTTTGTATAGGACATTGGATTTGTTTTTTCATTTTGCAAAATGCTCATTTTTTTCTACAGCCCTGCCTTCTGTGCCTTTCTAATTCGCACCTATTCCCTATGACTACTTCTGAATGTCCTTCTCATTCTCCTCTCCTTTCTCTGGGTCCTGAAGGAATTGGGTTTCAGAGGCCTCTAGTCATCTTCCCCTACAACTTCTCTCTCTCTGGGAATATGGACCAATATTATTTTTTATTAGTTATTTTATATTGATTTACAATATTATAAGGGGTATAATTGTAATAGGAGTGTAATTCTATACAGTTCCCACCAACAGAGTTCATTTCCTCATCCCCTCCATTGGGAACTTCCTTACTATTACCCCCTCTGGGAGTATGGACCAAAATTTTATTTGGTGCAGACAGTGGGAGTTCTGACTTCTATAATTGCTTTCTGCTGGACATGGGCATTGGTAAGTCAATTCTGACTCTATTTCCTCCTTAACTTGAAGGCAGATCCCGTAAACCTGGTTTAGATACAAAAAAGGACATTCAGTGCCTAAGGAAAGAAAGAAAGAAAGAGAGAGAGAGAGAAAGAAAGAAAGAAAGAAAGAAAGAGAGACAAAAAACTGATGATATGTCTAGAGCTTCTTAAAACACAGACTATGAAATAAAAAAAATAAAAAAGGAAAAAAAAAGAAAGAAAGAAAGGAAAGAAGGAAGGAAGGAAGGAAAGGGAGGGAGGAAGGAAGGAAGGAAGGAAGGAAGGAAGGAAGGAAGGAAGGAAGGAAAATCTAAGCTTGTAGATAAAGAAATAACTACAAAAGCTGGATATGGGCAAGAAACTGGTTCACTTAAAGATGGCCTCTTTGGTGGTCTGGGAGGTGGCACAGTAGTAAATGCTTTGGACTCTTAAGTATGAGGTCCTCAGTTGGATCCCCAGCAGCACATCTACCAGTGATGTAGATTCTTTCTCTCTCCTCCTATCTCTCTCATAAATAAATAAAATATTAAAAAAAAAAAAAAGGATGGCCTCTTTGGCCATTATTAGGCCACTCCATCAACCAAGGTCCTAGACAGGGAATCCTTGAATTCCTCCTTAGATAACATGGGCTTAGAGCTCTGATAGATCTTTCTCTCTTACCATCATTGGTCACACCCACTGGAAAGTCATTGTAAGCCCTTTTGTAGGCGTCTTAAGGACTGTACCCTCACTATGAACTAGCAATGGTAAGGACTGCCTGACTCTCTGAAGGGAGCCTGGGTCACCCTACTCTGCCACTCAAGGTAGATTAAGTTGTGAAATTTGTGCAGCCTATAATGCTCCCAGCTGTGACTATGGACTATATGCTAAATATGAATGGATATGGGCCCCAAGTTAGTTCACTGTGGTAAAGTTAATTGCATTTATATATCTTCTTCAAGTTTATGAGCAACTCTCTGCCCTGATCCTGCTTTCTAGTTCTACTCAATTCTTACACCATCTTCCCAGACAATATTTCTGGTCCACCCCCATGTTAGCTACCAAGCTCAAGAACCAAAATTCTTTATAGAGTGCAGAAGGTGGAAGGTCTGGCTTCTGTAATTGTTTCTCCACTGGACATAAGTGTTGGCAGGTCAATCTATACCCCAGCCTGTTTCTATTTTTCCCTAGGGCTCTGGAGAGGTGAGGTTCCAAGACAAATTGATGAGGTCATCTGCCTAGGGAGTTCAGGATGGACTCATAGTAACATCTGCAACTTGGTATCAGATTACTGAAGTTGGAAGACTGATAGCTCAATATTGATGTCTTTGGTTGTATTGAGTGTTTTATTAGGCACAGTAAGTAGCTACTTCACAGCAGCTGACTTTTACAAGCTTTACAAAAAGGAATATTAACCAAGTCTATAAATATTGAAAATCTAAAATAATTTTGAAAATAGTCCATACTAATTTTAATTTGGTATCAAATATGACATGACAGTACAAGACAAACATTTGGAAGTAACCTAATAATGTAAGGACATTACTAACAAAACTTGAATATTACTAATTTAGCACCTGTGGTAATGTTCCCTGGAGGGGCATTTAGCAGGATGTCATAGTACTGGGGGACTCAGTTTCTTGGGAGGACAACTAATGTCCAATTGGTAGAACTGCCATAGTATATCTCCACCATACTAAAATGAATAGATTCGTGGAAACCAGAGCTGTAGAGCAAATGTCATAATGGAAATTGAGAGCTTTTAACAATGTTATTCTAGTAAACTTGGAACTCATTTGGGAGAATTACAGTATACATATTTCAAAAAAAATAATTTCAGAAAGTTACAAGAAGTTTATACCGTCAGTCTAACTTTAGTGCTACTACTATGGAATGGTGATTTTGTATTTTAAAATATATTATATATTTTTCAAAGTCGGTGCCTCACTCACACATGTGGTTTTACTAGTATTGGACCACTTCTTTTCAGAGAGAGAGATAACAGTATATGTACAAAGGTTTAGATAGGTACATTTCTCACAAAATTAATGTTTTTTTAAGATTTTTTAATAATTATTTTTTACTTTTGTTGTCCTTGTTGTTTTATTGTTGTAGTTACTATCATTGTTGATGTTGTTGATGTCCTTGTTGTTGAATAGGACAGAGAGAAATGGAGAGAAGAGGGGAAGACAGAAAAGGGGAGAGAAAGATAGACACCTGCAGACCTGCTTCATCGCTTGTGAAGAGACTCCCCTGGAGATGGGAAGCCAGGGGCTCGAACCAGGATTCTTACGCCTGTCTTTGCTCTTTGCACCACCTGTGCTTAACCCACTGCGCTAATGCCTGACTCCCAAAATCAATGTTTTTAACTTGCTTGTCCATTAGTCTTCATGGGCATAGCTTATCTAGAAAGCATGCGAACAAAACCACACTCATTTGCAACTTTTTAATGCAGTTCCAAGGAATGAACTCAAGCGTCTTACATATATTTGGTACAACTATATGTGTATTCTTCTCAGTTTACTTTTCAAAAATTTTTAAAAGAGAGAGAAAGAGAGAGACACAGAGAGAGATACAGAGAGAGAGATGGGGTAGAGACAGATAAGAGTAAAGAAAAGAGATACTATAACAATATGCATCACCTGTGGTATTGCCTTGGTTCCATTCACAAAATTATCATATGGTGCTGGGGCTCAAATCATGTTGCTACCATCTGGTGCCTAGACTGATACATAATGCCACAAGCCTGGCAAGAAATGTGCTCCCCTGGGTGAACTATCTTCCAGCTCCAAAAGCAAACATTTAAAGCTATGGTAGTTTTTTGTGTTTTTTTTTTCTTTTCTTTAATTGAAAAACTAAACTTTGAAATTTTGAGTGACTATCCCTTTCACAAACAACAGGGCACTTCTTCCTCTTCTTCTTCTCCTCCTCCTCCTTCTCCTCCTCCTTCTCCTCCTCCTTCTCCTCCTCCTTCAGCCCTCCTTCTCCTCCTCCTTCTCCTCCTCCTTCAGCCCTCCTCCTTCTCCTCCTTCTCCTCCTCCTTCTCTTCCTCCTTCTCCCCCTCCTTCTCCTCATCCTTCTCCTACTCCTTCTACTCCTCCTTCTCCTCCTCCTCCTTCTTCTTTTTCTTTTTCTTTCTTTTTTTTTTTTTACAAAAGGGCACTTCTAAGTGTTTAAATCCAAATAAAGAGGAATAAAATTGCAATGCTCCCAAAACATCTTTACCAAACATTATCTTTCTGATTTTTCATAGTTTTTAAAACTTTGTATTATCTTTAATTCTTAGATATAGACAGCCATGAATCAAGAGGTTAGGAGGAGATAGATAGATAGATAGATGAGAGAGAGAGAGAGAGAGAGAGAGAGAGAGAGAGAGAGAGAGAGAGAGAGACAGTCCTGCAGCACTGTTTCACCACTCACAAAGCTTTCCCCCTGCAGGTGGATACTAGAGACTCACACATGGGTCTCTAGTCCCACCACCCAGCTCCCATAGTTTTTTAAAACTTCTATCAACCATTTTAACTAGTCATGATTCAATTTACACTCAATTGTGTAGATGGAAAAAAAATCTTGCTTAATCTAAAATCATTCTAGTCTTTCTTCTAATTATTCAGTTGGTGGTGATGGAGGGGAGAACAATAAGTAAACATGAAAAATATTTATTCTCAAGGATTATTTTTTTAAATGGCATAAACTAAGAAATCTTTGTTTTATTGAATAAAATTTTCAGCCTCTCTCGCTGTCTTTCTTTGAGATATGGGGTCTATTTGTAAAAAAAAAAAAAAAAAAAAGTGAGATCTTAGGAGGACCACGCACCTGATTGAGTGCACATGTTACAGTGTACAAAGACCCAGGTTGGAGCCCCTCGTCCCCAACTGCAGGGGGAAAGCTTTTTGAGTGGCAAAGCAGTGCTGCATGTTTCTCTTTTTCTTTCCCTCTCTATCCCCTATACCCTTTTGGTTTCTGGCTATCTCTATACAGTGAGTAAAGATAATTAAAAAAAAAAAATTAATGTAAGATCTTATGCAGAGAAAGGAGGGTCAAGCATCAAGTAAAGTATTCACTTTTTCTAGTCCCTTCTAAGGTAATATAGGTGTTTCTTGCCCAGCTCACACTAGAGAAGCTGCTGATGGTATTGTCATAATTCTTCATCTCTTCGGGAAGAAACAGAACTCCTGTAACATAAGGCTTTTTCTAGCTTTATACTGAGTTTTCTCATTTAATATCAGTTTAATCTGTTCTCAGCTCACAACTAGATATTAAAATGCCGTAGCAATGGATAAAGCTCAAGTGCTGTGCTACCCCTCCCTCTTTCTATTTGAAAAGAAAAAGTAGCCCATAACAGTCAGAAGTCCCAATTAAACACACACACACACACACACACACTCACTCACTCACTCACTTCAGTGTACTTCTGAAATGTTTTGACTTGAATAACTCTGTGATTTAGATCTTATCTGATGCTAGAATTTTGCATGGAATTTTCTTATATTTTTAAAATAATTATTTTATTGTTTTTATTTTATAATTTTATTTATAAACAGGAAACACTGACAATAACCACAGGATAAGAGGGGTACAATTTCACTCAATTCCCACCACCAGAACTCTGTATCACATCCCCTCCCATGATAGCATCCCTATTCTTTCTCCCTCTGGGAGTATAGACCCAGGTTATTATGGCATGCAGAAGGTGGAAGGTCTGGCTTCTGTCATTGCTTCCCAGCTGAACATGGGCATAGACAGGTGGATCCATACTCCCAGCCTGCTTCTCTCTTTCCCTACTGGGGTGGGGCTCTGGGGAAGCAGGGCTCCAGGACATATTGGTGGGGTCCTCTGGTTCGGTTGGCATCACGGTAGTATCCTGAACCTGGTGGCTGAAAGAAGAGTTAATATATAAAGCCAAACAAATTGTTGACTAATCATAAACCTAAAGGCTGAATAGTGCAGATTAAGATTTGGGGGGGGTCTCTGTTTTGTAGATAGTAGGCCTATTTTAGTTACATTGCAAAGGGCCCATGACTATACAAGTGTGTTTTTTTGTTTGTTTTGTTTCGTTTTGTTTTCTGAACCTGACATCTGATATGAAGGTGGATCCACGTTATTGTCTGGTGAGATGATATTGGCTGGCAAAAGGACCAGGATGCTGTATCAGGGAAGAGAGTAGCTCCCAAATATGGGAAAGGTGTATAAATATTGTTGACTGTAAACCCATTGATTTGATCTGATCTGAGGCCCATATTCAGCTTCGGAGCCTCTGTGACCTCTGCATCCCTGTGGATCTGAGCTCACATTCTGTGGTCATGAGTAGGAACGTTCCAAGCTGTGCCAATAAACAGACCCATCTTCCTCAGGTGGAAGATAGAGTATGTTGTCCATCCTCCCTTCAGAAGTTGGAACATTCTCTACCATGGTTGATCCATGTTGAGGGCAAGGTCCTATGGGGGCCCACAGAGGGGTCAGTTGTGTTGTTCCTGATAGAGATGACTGGTAACAATGGAGAGAGGTATTTACGTGAGTTCTAGGCCCTTCGTGTCTGTTTGGGAATCTCAGGACTCCCTGAATAGGGCCCCAGCTGATGGGGTGGCCTGATGGTGACTAAAGAGTCATCTTCAAAGTATGCCAGTCTCTTGTCCTTATTCAGCTTTTGCAGTCCTTATTTTGATAAGGTCAGCTTTGGAGTGACTGAAGAAAGTGTAAAAGGAAGTAGGTGAGGAGCTTATCTACTTCTAAGTAGACACTATTTCATTAGGAACTTTATAGTGTCTTTTAAGTCTTTCTACTTGCTTGCTGCATATACTGACTCACTGCAGACCATTGTGCATTTTTGCTTTCAGGTATATATATTTTTCTGAATTGTGTGAAGTTGGACCCCTCTTATCCTATGGTTCAGTGTTTCCTTTTTAAATAAAAATTATTTAAAAAATAAAATAAACAATAAAAAGAATATATTTTAAAATATATTATTTAAATATTATTTCAAATAATATTATTTCTTTTAAATAGTATTGAAATATCATAGAAACTAATTTTGTTAAATAATATTTACTTGCAGGGTAGGAACTTTTCATAATAGAAAACAGAATAGTAGGAGAAGTAAATGGAAATACATGATGCTTTTTTGTGATCAGAACTAGAACATTGCAATCACTGCTACACAAGACCCACTGGAAAAAGAAAATTATAAACCTATCCAAGACGAATAGAAAACAAGAATGTAATTCATATATTCTTTTCAGAGACACAGAAAATTTGTTTGTTAAATGTAAATGAATGCATATTTTTATGACAGATGTTAGTAACATATTAAAAACAATAATTTTATTCTTTTTAATTTAAGCTTTTTTTATTTGACAGAACAGAGAGAAATTGAGAGTGAGGGGAGAGAAGAAGGCAGAGGGAGACCTGCAAGCCTGCTTCACCACTTGTGAAGCTTCCTCCTTGCAGGTGGGAGCCAGGGGCTTGAACTGGGTCTTTATACTTGGTAATACATGGGCCACTATCTGGCCCCCCAGGAACATAAATTTATTCTACAGAATCTACTCTGGGAATGGTGGACTAATTTTCATGTGGTTCATGGTCTTGACTATGTCATAGCAGCTAAGTTAGGTGTTTCTTGATACCTGACATCTAAGAACTACCACAATATGACTGAGTTGCTACAGTCTTCCTCCTCATACTTTATTAAACCCTATTTTATTCACCAAATCTAAAACATGAGAAAGCCTCATACAATTTCCCTTATTTCTCTTCTTGACAGCTTCTAATAGGCCAAAAATAAGAAATTCCTCATGCATAATATTCTCCCTCTCTCTTTTGCCTACTAAAACTTCCTAGGAAATGTATGATAAATAATTATCTATTATATATTAGCAGAATTCCATGACATGGATATACAGGGTCAAATTATAAATAAAAAACAAATTTTGTCATGTTTCCCTCAAGACAGTTGTTTTTACTACATGGCAGGAGACTAAATTCATACATCCTATCTTAAATATCAAAAACTAAAATAACAAGTTTTTTCTTATTTTCCTTATAATGCATATGAAATCCTCTTTAGACATTTGACAATAGAAGAATGTTATTTTTTTAGAAATTCAAAGATAAATAAATCACACTAAATTTTCTTTTCTTTTTTCTTTATTATTATTATTATTTTATTTATAAAAAGGAGACATTAACAAAACCACAGGATAAGAGGGGTACAACTCCACACAGTTCCCACCACCAGCTCTCCATATCCCATCCTATCCCCTGATAGCTTTCCTATTTTTCCGAGATCAGACAAGATCAGACATGTTCAGGGTGGTATGGCCGTAGACAGCTTTCCTATTCTTTACCCTTCTGACAGTATGGACCCAAGGTTATTGTGGGATGCAGAAGGTGGAAGGTCTGGCTTCTGTAATTGCTTCCCCGCAGAGCATGGGCATTGACTGGTCTGACT
Organism: Erinaceus europaeus; assembly: GCF_950295315.1. Taxonomy (NCBI): domain Eukaryota; kingdom Metazoa; phylum Chordata; class Mammalia; order Eulipotyphla; family Erinaceidae; genus Erinaceus; species Erinaceus europaeus. The sequence goes on along the minus strand of NC_080172.1, from coordinate 16,205,336 downwards.
GGTCTATCCATACTCCCAGCTTGTCTCTCTCTTTCCCTAGTAAGGTGAGGCTCTGGGGAAGAGGAGCTCTAGGACACATTGGTGGGGTCATCTGTCCAGAAAATCTTGTCAGCAACATGCTGGCATCTGGAACCTGGTGACTGAAAAGAGAGTTAACATACAAAGCCAAACAAATTGTTGAACAATCATGGACCTAAAGGCTGGAATGGTGCAGATGAAGAGTTGGAGGGGTCTCCATTTTGTAGATAGCTAGTAGGCATATTTTAGTTATATTCCAAAGGGCCTGTGGCTATACTAGTTTTTTTTTTTTTTCCTGAGCCTAAAATCTGATATGCAGATGGATCCAAGTTATTGTCTGGGTAGATGATATCATGGCTGGAAAAAGGACCAGAAAGCTGGATCAGGGAAAAGAGTATCTCCCTAATATGGGAAAGGTATATAAATATTGTTGACTGTAAGCCCCATTGATTTGATTTGTTCTGGGGCCCATATTCAGCTTAGGAGCCTATGTGACCTCTGCATCCCTGTAGATCTGAGCTCATATTCTGTGATCATGAGTAAGAACATTCCAAGATGCCCCAATGTCAGGGACCATCTTCCTTAGGTGTAGCATAGAGTATGTTGTCCATCCTCCCTTTGGAGGATGGACCATTCTCTACCATTGTTGATCCAAGTTGAAGGCAAGTTGTAATTATGGCGGGCCCACAAAGGGGCTTACTTTGTTGATCCTGATAGAGATGACGAGTAACAATGGAGAGAGGAATTTATTTGAGGTCTAGTCCCATCGTGTCTGTTTGGGAATCTCAGAACTCCCTGAACAGGGCCCTAGCTGATGGAGTGGCCTGATAGTGACTAAAGAGTCATTGTTAAAGTATGCCAGTCTTTTGTCCTTATTCAGCTTTTGCAGTCCTTGCTTTGCTAAGGTTAGCTTTGGAGTGAGTGAGAGAACTGTAATAGGAAGTATGTGTGGAAGGTATCTAAGTCTAAGTAGACACTATTGCATTATCAACTTTATATTGACTCACTGCAGACTATTGTGTACTTTTGCTTTCAGGTATATATTTTCCTCTAGTTTTTGGATACATGTGAACATATGCTCTATCTCACGGGACCTGGTCTATATCTCCGTTTTGGGAATTTGTTAGGAAATGAACTGCCTGGAATGGAATTAGAGAATCCTGTGAAAGGAAAGGTCTTCCCGAGTAATGAAGCTGAAGGGTTGACATTCTACACCTGAAGTCTCTGGACATAGTCTGAAGTGAAGCATGCTGAGGTGATACTTGTTGCATTGATTAGGCTGGGATTGGCTGATGCATTATCATTTGGTATGAATTGAGAGAAGCATGCAGGAAAGTGTGCCCCACCTTAAAGGTTCCAGGACTAGGGAAATATAGGCTCTATAGGAGAAATGTGAGGTTCCTGTTGTGTTAGGGTTCAAGAAGACAATAGATAGTTATTGTTATAATCACATTATTTGGTAATTGGTTTAACTTTGAAAAATCCCTTTGTTAGGATATGCTGTATCATACACATCATCACCATATTTTATGTCCTTTGACATTATTTGTATATAGCTGTGCCACTGATTACTACTGTCCTTCCTGGTCTAGGCTTTTGAGAGAGTCAACATATCTAATACAGCCTATGTATTAAAAAGACTCAGTCTGTCCTTTAAAAAGTTTGAGACTTTGTTAGAAAGTGAACTACCTGAGATGAAATTAGAGTGTACTATAAAAGGAAAGGTCTCACCTGAGTAATGAAGCTGAAGGGTTGTCATTCCACACGTGAAGTCTCTGGACACAGTCTGAGGTGAAGCATGTTGAGGTGGCAATCATTGTGTTGGTTAGGTTGTCAAAGTCCCATAACCTAGATATACACCAGTTTCTGTGAGAGAGAGCTTATGTGCACACGTATCCATAAACTACTGTAAAATATATACCTGAAAGCAGAAGTACACTAGAGTTTGTAGTGAGTGCCTCCCTAACACTTCCTCTCCACTATTCCAAGCTTGGGATCCATGATTGCTCAACAAATTGTTTGGCTTCGTATGTTAACTCTCTTTTCAATCACCAGGTTCCACATGCCACCAGGATGCTGGCCAGGCTTCCCTGGATTGAAGACCCCACAAATGTGTCCTGGAGCTCAGCTTCCCCAGAGACACACCCTACTAGGGAAAGAGAGAGGCAGACTGGGAGTATGGACTGACCAGTCAACGCCCATGTTCAGTGGGGAAGCAATTACAGAAGCCAGACCTTCTACCTTCTGCAACCCTCAACGACCCTGGGTCCATGCTCCCAGAGGGCTAGAGAATGGGAAAGCTATCATGGGAGGGGGTGGGTTATGGAGATTGGGTGGTGGGAATTGTGTGGAGTTGTACCCCTCCTACCTTATGTTTTTGTTCATTAATCCTTTCTTAAATAAAAAATTTAAAAAATAAATAAATAAATAAGTTTGAGACATACAATCAATTTTTCCCCTCTCATATTAATTAAGTAGTGGTTTATATGACTACAAATTAATAGGAGTGTACATAAACACCATTCCCACCACCAAAAGACTGTACAACACCCCCCCACCCACTGCCACCCCGGGAAGCCAAATATCCACCCTCACCCTCACCCCAGGGTTTTTACTTTGGTGATCTACCTTTTTTTTTTTTTTTAACCAGAACACTGCTCAGCTCTGGCTTATAGTGGTGCAAGGGATTGAATCTGGGACTATGTAGCCTCAAGCATGAGAGTCTGCTTGCCTAACCATTATGCTATCTACCGCTGCCCAAATTTTTAAGTATATATATATATATACTATATATATATATACTATATATATAGTATGTCATAGTATTTTATATTTTATATTAATTATATTAAGTATGTAAATATATTATATTCAGTATGTATTTTATATTATATTTATATATAATTAAAGTATGTAATAAGTACATATTGTATTTATGATATTGTGTATTTATATTATATTTAAGTATATATAAATTTTAAATCTATATATATGTACATATATATATTAGATTACTTTTCTTTTATGTCAACTGACTCCTCAAAGTTAATATATGCCAAGTGTGTCATATACAGGTATTTTTTTCCTTAAAAATATTTTGAATAATGACTAAAGAAGGAAATTAAATGACATGAGTAACACTCATGATAAAGAAATAAAGACCCCTGGTAAAGAAATATTGACTAAAATTTCATTTATATTTTCTTTCTGGCAAAAGATATGCAAAAGGAGGAAGGAAAAGAAGATGGAGAAATGACTGCAGAAACCCTATTAGGGTAACAGGTAAAGAGGAATGGAGTTTGTGGACTTGAAAGTACTGTTTTAAAAAATGAATAAAAACAAAATGAAGTCAACTCTAATCTGTATTTGTAGCAGAAGTCAACTCAAATATGATAAAGGGGTGGTGAAAATATACTTTTTGATATTATAATAGTGGATGCATTTCATTACACGTGTCCAAGGCCACAGAATGTGTAACTCCGAGATAATAGAAGTTAATGTAAACTATGAATTTTGAGTGATAATGATGTGTTAATGTAGGACCATCAATTTTAACAAATGTACCACACTGTTCTAAAAAAAAATAATAATAGGGGAGAGAGAGAGAGAGAGAACATCTCCTTAACACAAAGGTCAAATAAAGACCAGTCTAAAGACATAAATGCTAAGATCTATAAATAATAGGTTGTGATTTACATTTTTCCATGTTAAACATTTGGGCTTGTTTTAAGGGGAGATAATTCTTTTTTTTTAAATATTTTATTTTATTTATTTATTCCCTTTTGTTGCCCTTGTTGTTTTATTGTTGTAGTTATTATGGTTGTTGTCGTCGTTGTTGGATAGGACAGAGAGAAATGGAGAGAGGAGGGGAAGACAGAGAGGAGGAGAGAAAGACAGACACCTGCAGACCTGCTTCACCGCCTGTGAAGCGACTCCCCTGCAGGTGGGGAGCCGGGATTCGAACCGGGATCCTTATGCCGGTCCTTGTGCTTTGCGCCACCTGCGCTTAACCCGCTGCGCTACAGCCCGACTCCCGGGGAGATAATTCTGTAGAGATCATTAGAGAGTATATCCAATTACCCTGGTAATAAAAGGCATAGTCTGGGAACCATAACTAAGAGAAAACAGCCTGATTTGTCTTATAATAATATTCATGAATAAAGTACAATGATATTTTATGATACAAATATTTCTAAATACACGGCTAGATTACTCAAGAAATTTCTTCTCACTAATAATGAGTTATTTAATAATAGTTAATAAGATTATAAGAGTATGGTACCACACTGCACCATACATGTTACCTAAGTTCTGTGCCCCACCCCACCCCAAAACACCATAGATCTCACAAAATCTTAGCCAGTTTGGCTATTCCATAGATACAGATAGATAGAGATAGAGATGAGATAGATAGAGAGATGATATAGATATAGATGTAGATGTAGATAGATATGCTCATATGGTTCAAATATCCATATTCCACATATATACAAGAATCACTTTTATGGTGCTGAGCAGTGGTGCTTTGAACACAAATGTTACCATATATAAAAATATCAGTACCTGTCCCATGTTTCACTTGCAGGAGAGAAGATTGTTGAGAAGTGAAGTAGGTCTGCTCTTGTCTTTCTCAGTCCCTCTTTTTTTAAAATTATTTTTATTATCTTTACTTATTTATTGGACAGAGGCAGCTGGAAATCAAGAGGGAAAGGGGAGACAGAGATGGAGAGTGATAGAGAGACACCTGCAACCCTGCTTCACTACTTGCAAAATTTTCCCCCTGCAGGTAGGAACTAGGTCCTTACACATTGTAGCATGTGCGCTCAACCAGACGCGCCACCACCCAGCACTTCAGTCCCTCTCTATCTTCCCCCTGTCTCAATTTCTCTCTTTCTTATCAAATTAAATCAAATAAGCTAATTTTTAAATAAAAAAATGGCCACCAGGAGATGGGGATTCATAGTATAGGCACCAAGCTTCAGTGATAGCCCTGGTGGCAATTTTTTAAAAAAAATCATTTTTAATTGGTAGGATTTCATATGCTACATAGCTACAGAGCTTTTCTAAAAAATATATATATTTTTTTATTTTAAAATGGATTTTCTTGAAATACACAAAAGTTCAGGTGTCATTAAAACAAGGGCAGCCTAGAAGATGCCCAAGACCCCAAGTCTGATGTCTATCACTAAGAGATAAAGCGGAGAAGTTGGTGCCTATTTTAAAAACTCTCTTTGTTTGTGTGTTTGTTTTGGGCCAGGACTTCACTACAGGGCTGTTAATTCAAAATGATAGAGAGACAAGAGTGAGAAAGACACTTCAGCACTGAAATTTCTTAAGGCTGGACCTGCTACTGGGGTCAGGCAAAGCAGGCTCTATCAGGGTGAGCTGTCTTGCTAATCCAGGTGCCATGTTTTAACAGTGCATTACTTTTTTTTCAAAGTTATTTAATAATGATCGACAAGATTGTGGGATAAGAGGGTACAATTCCATACAGTTCCCACCACCATAAAGCCTTCTCTCCACTGGAAGGCTCCCTAGTCTTGATCCTTCTAAGAGTATGGACCAAATTGTTTTTTATATATTTATTGATTGACTTTCTCTTTTGTTGCCCTTGTTTTTCATTGTTGTTGTAGTTATTATTGTTGTTGTTATTGATGTCTCCGTTGTTGTATAGGACAGAAAGAAATGTAGAGAGCAGGGGAAGATAGAGAGGGGGAGAGAAAGATAGACACCTGCAGACCTGCTTCACCACCTGTGAAGCGACTCTCCTACAGGTGGGGAGCCGGGGGCTCGAACCGAACAGGGATCTTTATGCCAGTCATTGTGCTTTGCACCACGTGTGCTGAACCCTCTGCACTACCACCCAACTCTGGACCCAATATTTTTTATGGGGTGCAGAAGGTGGAACATGAGGCTTCTGTAACTGCTTCTCCCCTGAACATGGGCTTTGACAGGTCGATCTACACCCCCAGTCTGTTTCTATCTTTCCCTAATGGGGTAGGGCTCTGGGCAGGTGGGGTTCCAGGACAAATTGGTGAGGTCATCTGCCCATAGAAGTCAGGTTGGCATATGGTGGCATCTACAACTTAGTAGTTGAAAAGCATTAAGATATAAAGCAGAGCAAACTGTATGATAGTCAGAAACCTAAAGGTAAAAATAGAGCAAATGAGATTTGGAGTCTTTATGTTGAAAGAAGCTAGGAAGTCTATTTTAGGTATATTCCAAGGTGCCTATGACTTTACTAATTTTTGCCTCAGCCCCACAGATAACATGCCGGTGTGCTAAAGTATTATCTAGGGAAATAGTGACAGAGTTGGGAATAGGACTAGAAAGCTGGGTCAGGGCAGAGAGTAGATCCCAAATATGGAAAAAGTGTATAAGTGCTGTTAACTGTAAACTCCATTGACCTAACCTAGGGCCCATGTCTTATTCACGTTTAGTACAGGAGCCTGTGTAACCTCTGCATCCCTGTCAGTCTGAGGTCGCTTTTTATGGTCTTAGGTAGGAACATTCTAGCCTGCACTCATTTCAGGACCAGTCTTTTTCAAGTGGCAGAATACCTTGACCAGCACGTTACTTTTGTGTTTTATATTTTAAATAAATTCAGCTATTTTTCAAGAGTTATTTTTAATACTCCAAAATTTCTTGGCACTTAGTTTGTACTGGTGACATTAAGTTATAAATAAAAAATGTTCTGTTGAAAAAGGCAAAAATGTAAGTACAAAGACAGCAATCTATCTTAAAATAGTAGTGTTTTGATGCTCCAATCAAAATAGGAATATTTTTGTTACTTTTTTCAAATGAAAGTTTTATTATAATCTCTGACACCTATTTTTGCAGTGTATACCCCAGAAAAATTCTCCATACTTTTATCAGGAAAGTAATGAAGTCTAGATAAGTGTCTTTATTGTTTATTAATTATTTAATAGTAATTTGTAAAGTTATAATTCCACACTGTTTTCCATCACCAGTTCTCTGTCCCCAAACCCCTCTAGTGGAAACTCCAATAGTACTCCCAAGGTAAGAAATAGGAGTTGATTTTATATCCATTTTTATTTATCTATATCTGTGTGTGTGTGTGTGTGTGTGTGTGTGTGTGTGTGTGTGTGTGTGTGTGTATTTCCCTTTTTTATTTTGTGGGCTGCCTTCACTTCCTTACTAAGTCAGACTTATACCTATCATACTGCTGAGTGACCCTCGTATTTCCTTTTCTTTCTCAGATTATTGAAACAGTGTCTGACTTCCTCTGGTGTTTTCCAGATTTGTGCCCCTTTCATTACTGGTATAAAAACAAAGATTCCTCTTGACATATGTCCAGGTTCCAGTGGAACTGGAGTCCAGAGTCTTTGGTCATCGTCCCCTAACCCTGCACCCCCTGCCCAGCCAGGAGTATGAACCAAAATTCCTTTGGGAGTGCAGATGAAAGGAGTTCTGATTTCTTTAATTGCTATTCTGCTGACATGGACATTGGCAGGTGGATCCATAGCCCCAGCCTGTTTTTCAGATAATGCCTTTATATACATCTTTGGTGCCAGAATACGTTCCTCTAATGATGAGTTTCCTAAATTTTAAGATGTTTATCTCTTCCCAAACAAGCATACTTTTACTATTCAAAATGTATTATAGATCCTCCCTGCATGTATGCTAATGGTTTTTATCACTGCTTTCACAATTTCTTAATAAGAGAAAATGTTCATACTTTATTGAGCATTTATTATATTCTAGACACTTTGTCAAATGTTTAATATGGCTTATCAACTTTAATTACCATAAATGTCTCAGGAAACAGGCAACAAAAATGGAAATGTATTATGCTACTGTAAAACTAGTGAATCATTTTAGACTGTATTCTTTTTTTTTTAATATTTTTTATTTTATTTATTTATTCCCTTTTGTTGCCCTTGTTGTTTTATTGTTGTAGTTATTATTGTTGTTGTCGTCGTGGTTGGATGGGACAGAGAGAAATGGAGAGAGGAAGGGAAGACAAAGAGGAGGAGAGAAAGATAGACACCTGCAGACCTGCTTCACCTGCAGGTGGGGAGCCGGAGTTTGAACTGGGATCCTTATGCCGGTCCTTGTGCTTTGCGCCACCTGCGCTTAACCCGCTGCGCTACAGCCCAACTCCCTTTAGACTGTATTCTTTAGAATATCTTAGGGTGGCCAGGAAGGTGATTCACTCAGTAGAGCTCATGTGTGAGGTGTCAGATCTGACTGACGCTTGACATCACATATACAAAGAGGAACAGTGCCTTGACATCTCTCTCATTCTATCTCTCAGAAAATAAATACATTTTGAAAAATAAAAAGCTTTAGTGATACCTAAAAGACATTGCAACAGTGGTGAATGTACAGAGCTAGTGCAAAAGAGAGGAAAGCACTAGGAAAATAAGACTCTAAAAATGAGAGACTATCTAAAAGGCAGAGTGATCTTGATAGGGAAAGCCCTCTCTCTCTCTCTCTCTCTCTCTCTCTTCCTGATACTGACAGAGAGAAATTGAGACAGAAGGGGGAAATCAAGAGGGAGAGAAGGAGAGACACCATAAGCAATGCTTCACTTACTTGAACTCTGCCTTCTGCAGGTGGAGACTAGCAGCATGAACCCGGGTCTTCATGCATAGTAACATGCGTACTTTACAGGTTATACCACCTCCTGGCCCTACCTTCTCTTTAATGATCTAAGCCTCTGCTAATGACCAAGACATTAAATTGCTAGAACCCAGTCAGTGGTGGCAAATCAAGCAAAGTACATACATTACCAGGTGCAAAGACCCAGGTTCAAACTTCTAGTCCCCACCTGAAGAAGGAAAGCTTCGTGACCCAGGAATTACTGCTGCACATATCTGTCCCTCCCTACCTCTCTATTATCTCTTAATGTCTTTCTATCTTTATGAAAGGATGGTAGAAGGAAGGAAGGGAGGCAGGGAGGGAGGGAGGGAGGGAGGAAGGAAGGAAGGAAGGAAGGAAGGAAGGAAGGAAGGAAGGAAGGAAGGAAGGAAGGAAGGGAGAAAGAGAGAATGGTAGAACTTTGAGAATGTTAGATTCATGATCTAGGCACTGAACTCAAGCATTAGCCCTGGGGACAATTAAAAAATAAGACAGAGAGGTTTACATTGTCAACAGATATGTATCTCAACATCTGTACCTAGATTTCTTTCTTGAAAGTCATTAGAGAGTTTTCATTTAAAATATGACTTTCGGGAGTCGAGCCGTAGCGCAGCGGGTTAAGCGCATGTGGCGCAAAGCGCAAGGACCAGCGGAAGGATACCAGTTCGAGCCCCTGGCCTCCACCTGCAGGGGAGTCGCTTCACAGGTGGTGAAGCAGGTCTGCAGGTGTCTGTCTTTCTCTCCCCCTCTCTGTCTTCCCCTTCTCTCTCCATTTCTCTCTGTCCTATCCAGCAACAATTACATCAGTAATAATAACTATGACAATAGAACAGCAAGGGCAACAAAAAGGGAATAAATAAATAATATAAAAAAATAAAAATAAAAAATAAAATGACTTTCTCATATTGGGGTTGTGTGTTTGTGTGTGTATGATAAGAAAGCAACAAAATTCCTGTAACGTAGGATGTGGTAGAATGCATGCTTTGCATATGCAAGGCCGTAGGTTACGTTTCCAACACTGCCATACATGTAAAAAGGAAAAAAAAAAGGTGGGGGGACTTTATTATCTTGTTATTCTCTTAATCAAAAGTGCAGCAAACTAAGAATCAACTATAAGAAAACCAGGATGTCGGGAGTCAGGTGGTAGCTCAGCGGATTAAGTGGAAGTGGTGCAAAGAGCAAGGACCAGCATAAGGATCCTGGTTCAAGCCCCCGGCTCCCCACCTGCAGGGGAGTCACTTCACAGGTGGTGAAGCAGGACTGCAGGTGTCTATCTTTCTCTCCTCCTCTATGTCTTCCCCTCCTCTCTACATTTCTCTCTATTCTATCCAACAATGACGACATCAACAACAACAACAAAAAATAAAATAAGGGCAACAAAAGGGAAAATAAATAAATATTAAAAAATTAAAAAAAAGAAAACCAGGATGTCTAGCCTATTCAAAATCAAAGTTCATATCATGAATTTACCCTTCTAGCAAAAACTCGACAACTTTCATGGCCTTTGAGACAATTAAATCTCAACCTTTCTTACATTTTGAGAAACTAAATGACTCAAAATCTAAAATGAACAAGTAATACAAAATCTAGATAAAATTTTATAGATAATATATGAGTAATCTTATGAGAGTGAAACACTGGGAAAACTACACATTCATAATTAGGGAATGACATATACAAGCATGCCTATATATATATATATATATATATATAGGCATGTTTGTGAAGAACATTAAAGGTGCGTTAGAGTCTTAAATTTATGTACTATCATATAATATTAAACAGAAAGCACAAAATTCAATATTGCATGAATACCAGATAATCTCACTTACAAAGAAAGAAAGGAAAACACAGAGTGAAACTTGCTGCAGTCCTTAGCAACTAAGCTAAGAGTTCTGGAGGTGGGAGGTAGGGGATGTTGAGGATAAAGCATGATGGTGGAAGACTGAAGTTGATGGTGAGAGTGATAGGCAGACACCTATCAAAGGGAGATAAGAAAATGAACCTATGTTACAACTATCCTATAAATCATTATTTCTCTAACAAATGATTTGAAAAAAATGATATGATTATAAATATATAAAATGAAGAAAAAAATAGATAAAACATGTATAGTTTGAGTGATCTCTAGTTAACAAGATTGTTTTCTTCTGTGCTATAGTTTTTGCTTTTTGGAAAATGATAAATTAATATTTTATTTTTGGAAAAAAATGGAGTATTCAAAATAATAAACTTATCCTGACTCCCATATATTGGTAGGTTATTAAACAAAATAAAATAAATTTTGACTAAACAGGAGTTTATGTTTTGAAAGCAATTAGGTCATTTAAGTAAAAGACTAAAGAATTACGTGATCTGGGGTTTAAACCAGAGTATCATTTAAAATTATTTCAAAGGCATCCAGTTCAACCTCCCTGCCCCTGAGACTGTGGGCTCTGAGAGACACAGGCTGGCTGCCTGGGCACCTAGAGGTTACCTAGTGCATGAATGCTTAGTGCCATCCGCTGCCCCACCGGCCAGCAGCCACTCTCCCGCCAGCCCATGGGCACCTGGCAGCGAAGGACAGGAGGCACAGTCTAGCTCTCAGGTGTGCCCCTTGCTCCTGAAGCTGTGGAACTAGGCAAATGGTGTCCAACATGGACCAGGTGATGATCCTGGCAGATTTTCAGGCATGTACTGGCATTGAAAACATTGATGAAACTATTACATTGCTTGAACAAAATAATTGGGACTTGGTGGAGACATACAAAGAAGTGGAAAGATATTCCATGTTTATAGGTTGGAAGAATTAACATCATCAAAATGAATATACTACCCAGAACCATATACAAATTTAATGCTATCCCCATCAAGATCCCAAATACATTTTTTAGGAGAACAGTACGAACACTAGAAATGTTTATCTGGAACCAGAAAAGACCTAGAATTGCCAAAACAATCTTGAGAAGAAAGCACAGAACTGGAGGCACCACACTCCCAGATCTCAAATTGTATTATAGGGCCATTGTCATCAAAACTGCTTGGTACTGGAACATGAATAGGCACACTGACCAGTGGAATAGAATTGAGAGCCCAGAAGTAAGCCCCCACACCTGTGAACATCTAATCTTTGACAAAAGTGCCCAGACTATTAAATGGGGAAAGCAGAGTCTCTTCAATAAATGGTGTTGGAAAAAGTGGGTTGAAACATGCAGAAGAATGAAACTGAACCACTATATTTCACCAAATACAAAAGTAAATTCCAAGTGGATCAAGGACTTGGATGTTAGACCAGAAACTATCAGATACTTAGAGGAAAATATTGGCAGAACTCTTTTCCGCATACATTTTAAAGACATCTTCAATGAAATGAATCCAATTACAAAGAAGACTAAGGCAAGTATAAACCTATGGGACTACATCAAATTAAAAAACTTCAGCACAGCAAAAGAAACCACTACCCAAACCAAGAGACCCCTCACAGAATGGGAGAAGATCTTTACATGCCACAAGTGTTTAATAACCAAAGTATATGAAAAGCTTGCAAAACTCAACCCCAAGAAAACAAATAACCCCATCCAACAATGAATGGGGAGAGGACATGGACAGAATATTCACCACAGAAAAGATCCAAAAGGCTGAGAAACACATGAAAAAATGCTCCAAGTCTTTGATTGTCAGATAACTGCAAATAAAGACAACAATGAGATATCACTTCACTCCTGTGAGAATGTCATACATCAGAAAAGGTAGGAGCAAAAATGCTGGAGAGGTTGTGGGGGTCAAAGGAACTCTCCTGCACTGCTAGTGGGAATGTACATTGATTGGTCCAACCTCTGTAGAGAACAGTCTGGAGAACTCTCAGAAGGCTAGAAATGGACTTACCCTATGATCCTGCAATTCCTCTCCTGGGGATATATCCTAAGGAATCCAACACACCCATCCAAAAATATCTGTGTACAAATATGTTCTTAGCAGCACAATTTGTAATAGCCAAAACCTGGAAGCAACCCAGGTGTCCAACAACAGATGAGTGACTGAGCAAGTTGTGGTATATATACACAATGGAATACTACTCAGCTATTAAAAATGGTGACTTCACCATTTTCAGCAGATCTTGGATGGACCTTGAAAAACTCATGTTAAGTGAAATAAGTCAGAAACAGAAGGATGAATGAATATAGGATGATCTCACTCTCAGGCAGAAGTTGAAAAACAAGGTCAGGGGGCCTGGTGGTGGCGCACCTGGTTGAGCGCACATATTACAGTACACAAGGGCCTGGGTTCGAGCCCCTGGTCTCCACCTGCAGGGTGAAGGCTTTATGAGTGGTGAAGCAGGTTTGCAGGTGTCTCTCTGTCTCTCTCTTCTCTATCTCCCCTCCTCCTCTCAATTTCTGGCTGTCTCTATCCAATAAATAAATAAAGATAATAAATTAAAAAGAAAAACAAGGTCAGAAGAGAAAACACAAGTAGAACCTGAACTGGAATTAGCATATTAAACCAAAGTAAAAGACTCTGGGGTGGTTGGGGGGGGCAGAGAATACAGGTCCAAGAAAGATGACAGAGGACCTAGTGGGGGTTGCATTGTCATATGGAAAACTGAGAAATGTTACGCATGTATTGTATTTACTGTCGAATGTAAAACATTAATTTCCCAATAACGAAATTTAAAAAAATTATTTCAAAAACCATTAAATTGAGTAACATTCTATGCAACAAATTTCAAAATCATTTGGTAAAAGTTCTAATAATTAAATTTATTTAAGACATGAAATCATTTTATTGTGAGGAATACTAGATAAGAATAAATATGATAAACTATATTTAAATATACACCATAAATGAGTGGTAATGGCTTAATAGTATACATAAATACATATAATTAATACCTATGTTGAGTCCTTTTTCTGTATTAAACCATTATAGAAATGATCATTAGAAGAAAACTTGCTAGATGGGCTTAGAATACTTACTTAACCCTTGAACCTAGAGAAAGTATATAATGAAGAAAGAACATGATTTTGAACTTGAATACTGTAATGATATCCTTTAGCTTTATAGTGTAAGTGATTCTATAAATTCTATTTATTTTGCACCTAACAGCAGTTTGATGTACACATGACATAATGTTATTTGAAAATTATTTTATAGTCCATAAGTCTCAAAATATGTATTATGACATATATATATATTCCATAATTCCCACATATAATTACACATTTCAGATCTCATAATCTTTTTTTGTTCTTTACTATAACTTTTTTTCCATAAAGGAATTTTTTTTAATCCAGGTAGAAGATACATTTGAGGTAGTAGACATTCATTGCATGATTCAAATATAATCAGGTAAGTAACACTCTTCACTGTCCAAGTGTAGCACAAAAGATTAAAACTGAATTCTATTTGTGTATAAACTTGCCTATGTCCCTCTAGTTCCTATCTCAGCTAATTTGATCCAACTCTATCATTACAGTGCAATTTATCTAGAGTGTGTTCCTCAGTAATTCTCACAGTGTAGAATCTCATCATAACGCCCTTGGCATTTTATATCCATGAAAAGTATTAACTAATATTTTGCCCAAGAATTCCCAATCAAGATTTTTTCCAGGCACTTTCAACATGTATACTCATTAAATAAATAATAATAAAATAAATAAAATAATTGCATGCTGTATTCAAACAATGCTCAGAAATCTATTCCTCACCTTCAGATAATACATGATGCATTCAAACATAAATAAGAAACTTTATGGGGCCAGATGGTGGCACATCTTGGTGAGTGCACACATTACAATGCAAAGGACCCTGGTTCAAGCACCCATCCCCCACCTGCAGCAGGGAAACTTCATGAGCGATGAGGCAGTGGTACAGATGTCTCCCTATTCTCTCTCTCTCCCCTTTCCCGTTCAATTTTGCTGTCTCTATCCATAATAAATACATAAAATATTTTAAAGTAAACAATACATACTTACCAAAGAAAAGAAAGAAAGAAGATTTATTGGGTTATTTTAGTCTGAATATATGTTCTCCCTTGTGCTAATAAAAAAATTTGAAATTTGTCCTGTTTGTGAATATTAAATGTTCTGATAAAATACCATTTACATATATTCTTAACTAAAATAAACTGAGTCACAGATAACAAATTCACAAAAATTGTGCTCTTGACATTTTACAAGTCTGAGATGTCAGTCTTTGCAAGTATAGACCTTATAGATCAGTTTAATAAATTTTCAAATGCTTTATGACTCTAGTGATTAGGCATGAGAGCTAATTACTCTAAGTTTCTTTTTTTTTCTTCAAGGCTTACTTCCTACTTGTACTCATTCAACTGAAACAATTAGATTCACCAAGAGAAATGGGTAATGTCTTTTCAAACCATATTTCCCACAACACTTAGTTTCCTGCAGCAAATCATTAAGCACTCAACAGATGCATTTGGTTTTCAGTCTCCATACAACTTCAAGCAATTATTTTGAAGGGCAAAAATGACTTTTTGATTTGTTGTTGTTGTTGTTGTTTACTACCAAATAGTTTCTCCTGTTTCCAATTAGAAAGATCAGCTATCAAAGAAATGTTTTGTTTCTGTGTAACTTGCATGCAACTTTTCTGTTTCAAAATCCTAAGGTCTTGGAGCAAGTAAGTGAAAAGATTAAAAGTTCATTTTGTGATGAAGGAAATGGCTGACTGTTGACACATACAGGAAAGAAAGCATTTCTGTTAAGAGCAGTGAGTACCTAACAATACAACAATGATATCACCAAGGAAACTCAGTAGTCCAGGGTTTACAGATTATCAGGGAACCTCTCCTATGTCAACTATCTTTTGTCTCACCTCACCCCCCCAACAAAAAAAAAGCAAATATACTTTAGTGACAAGAGTTTTGTTCCTGGCACCTTTCCATTGCCAACTCCATTCATGCAGAAAAAGGATGAAATTCCATCATTCGAGCATGACATCTCAAAATTCAAACTTAATGAGAGCTTTGGCAGCTTCTGTCTAAGGCAGACAGTGATTAACAAAACACTTCAGAGTACAAGGCACAGCAGTGCTCAAAGAAAACAGTGATGATCTCCACTTAATTGTAGAAAAGCCCAAAGCATCTGCCAGCCAAGGAGAGCTGGAGCCATAAGGAGCTATTGCTCAGATAGGCTGTCATCTCCAGAGATCAACAACCATATGCTCAGCTCAAGCACAAACTCCAGAGAAGTTAATTTTCTGACAAAATACAGGGATAAATATGACATTCAAACAAGTGTGCTCACCCATCCTGAACACACGTTCATCTGTACGCATCAGATTTATGCATCGTTTAAACACAAGCAAATATAATTTGTTTGGAACACAAACATTGCTGCATGAGTACAGGTGTAATTAATCTTTGTTTGCTCCATAGGTTCATGTGTTCTCCTGCTTGAACATGCTCTCAAAAAACTTCTGATGAGAAGAGACACTTGCTGCTTCCTACCTAGATATATGCCACGTTATTCTAAAATTTCCTAATTAATGCAACTTACTTAACTAAAAGTAAAAAAATTAAACCTCATTGCAAGTTATGGTTTGAAAATATGTTAACTTCTCTTTCTGTCTTGTCCATCCATCCACAGACCAACCTATCTCTAAAACTAAATAGAAAACTTATCAAAGCCTATTTGGGGTAGAGTCTTGAAAACAGAAATAATTATATATTTCTCAGAAGAAGTCAGTCAAGGAAATTGTTTCTTGGTACTTGTGACCATGATATGCACTTATTATAAATAATGTGAAATTAAAAAAAAGAATAGACAAAATTGAAGATTGAAGATAAAAACCACAAAAACTTGTTTAAAAAAAGAAAATCAGAAGTTACATTTGAAAAAAAAATGAATAGAAGAGAAATCTTCATGTTTTACTATCATTTAAAAATGGAGATTTCCTTTTGAGGCATTATCTCCTCAAAAAAAAAAAAAAAAGCGCAAACCATAACATCAGACGAATTAGTTAACAGACTATCAACTGTGCATGTCTTAAAGCAGGTGTTTGATCTAGCCTTTGCACACTAGCCAAACAGTAGTTAATTTCTCAGAGGTAAATAATCACAGTCTTTATAAAAACTAAAGGGAAGCATCTGGTGACAAAGTGCTTCAGTAGAAAGTCTAACTTCTGGTTAAAAATAAGCTCCCGCACCAAAAAAAAAAAAAAAAAAAAAAAAGATTTTCCTTTGTATCACCAGTTTCTTATCAGTATCTTAGAAGCTTACACATTAAAATTTACATGTCTGCTGCAACTTCTTCCTCATGAAAATGACTGTGAAAAAAAAAATCACAATCTCTCTCTCTTTAAAATATATGGTATTTTAATTTGTTACCCAGTGATACTGTCATTATGATTGCATTGTGTATTCATTATTTTAATCTTAACTTTTATGCTTATAGAAGTCATTCGTAATTATAACAGAGACTTTGTAAAATGCAGACAGGTACAAAGAGAAAAGAAAGTGCAAAACACACACACACAAAATAAAAGAAAAAATGTTAATTTTGAAAAACGTATTAACAAAGAATTGTTACACATGTACAAACTACTTTATGTTACTGTTGACCATAAACCATTAATCTTCCTGATAAAGAAAAAATAATAAAAGAGAACTTAAAAAAAAACTTCATGTACATGTATAGTTATAAAGATCAGTATCTTTACAACCCTGAACTCCTATTAAGATACTTTTTTTTTCTTATTTTCATCTCTGTGTCTTGTATTCTGTTAGGTATGACTCACTAAATTACCAGGGCTCTACTCAGGGTCAACTTTTTTTCAGAAACAAAGTGAAATTAAAGACAGAGGGAGAAAGGGAAAAACACCACAACATCAACATATTCCTTCGTACAGTGAGACAAAACTTGAACCTGGGTCACCTACATGGCAAACCAAGCATCCTCCCAGATGAGTCATCTGTCTAGATTATATAGATACTTAATTTACTCTTCATTCATTTGCAGTATTTCTAATTTAAAAAAATAAATAACACTTTGGTAAATTATTTTATATTACTTTTTAATTTCTTTACATGTCACTAAATTTTCCTTTAAAATATTAATAACAGTACCTTACCATTTGACATGAAGATCAGCATTAAGTGACATGTACATGGACGGGTAATTCTCTCTCCCTTTTTCTGTTATTGCCACCAGGGCTATCATTGGTGTTTATGACTACATGAAGAATCCACTGCACCCAGTGGCCATTTTTCTTATTTTATTTTATTTTATTTTATTTTATTTTATTTTATTTTATTTCATTTTATAAGACAGAGAAGAACTGAGATGTGATGGAAAGGTAGAAAGGAGAAAGAGAAACACTTGAAGACTGGCTTCATTGCACATGTAGCTTCCTCTTTGCAGGTGGGGACCAGAGGGCTGGGACCAGGGTTCTTGCACATGGTAACATATGTATTCGACCAGGTGTGCCACTTCCCAAGTCCCAACAAGTAATTGTCCTAATTAGACCATTTTCTGGATTAATAAATCAGAAAAGAGGCTAGTGATCTGGACATGAAGGTTAAATACTACAAGATTTAATAAAACAGAAAGAATATTCACAAATAGATCTCAAATAGAATTGTAATATATACTCTGTTTCTGAGAAGCCACCATGCTACAGAAAATTATACAATCAAGTCATTACACTTGAGGGACAAAGAAGATTAGGAGTTCATTATCAATAAAGTAATATGTAGTTATATAAAGATGTATGTAACATTCTTCTATATGTGTAGCATTATTTAACAAAATCAGCAGCACTGTTTTATACATGTAAGATGCTTAAGAAATACAGTAAATATGTCACTTTTTATTAATTATCACCTGAAATCATTTACGAATGAGTGAAAGTAGGGTTGTAGCTTATGAGTCATTATGAGAAGGTGAGAGGAGAGGTATCTGAAGCTAGAGGAAACAATGCAATGCCAGGTGTGAATGGATGTGGCTTATAGAACACAGTGAACTGCTATAGATAACAGATGTTACAAGTCTGGGAATAACAGGATAGCTCACTTAGATATTGTGCCTACTTTGTCATGAGCATTCCCTGGGTTCTAGTCCCGCCTCTACCATACTGGGGTATCTTCAGTGCTTTGGCCCCTCCCATTCTCCCCCATGTCTCCCTATCTCCATATTTCTCTTTCTACCTGGAAAAATATATATATATTGATACAGAGCTATGAAACATGGTAACAAGGGGGGAAAAATATAATGTTTGTGGTGTGTGTGGTAGGAGGATATTATTTCTGTTTAAGCAACTCAGTTCATTCTGTTGAATTCAGTTCTCTGCATTTACTTAGTCTTCCCTTTTTTTTGTTTTGTTTTGTTTGCCTCCAGGGTTATTGCTGAAGCTTGGCACTGTGCATCCACTCCAAATCCACTGCTCCAGTGGCCATGTATTTATTTATTGATTAACTGATAGGACAAGGAGAAACTGAGAGAGGAAGGGAAGATAGAGAGGGAGAGAGAAAGATACTTGCAGGCCTGTTTCACTGCTTGTGAAGCCTCCCCCACTGAGGTGGGCAGCCGAGGTCTCAAAATGAGATCTTTGAGTGAGTCCTTGCTATTGTACTATGAACGCTTAACTTCCTGCGCCACAACCTGACCCCCCCCCCCTTAGTCTTCTTCATAATTATAAAGGAACATGAAATTTGCATTACATTCAAAATGTTCTCTCATACAATAATAGCAATCGGAATTTGTGCTTTCAAAATGTTATATCAAAACAGCATGGACAGAGCACATTTTGACCTGCTTTTTATTTTCTTATCCCAAATACTAACTTCCCCCCCAAAATAGACAGCTCTGAATAGATCTCAGAACAAGAAAAGTCTTTGTTGAAGTCTAAGGATTAATATAAGTGGTCATGTTTAATAAGTATTGGTTCTCATGCACCAGTGTGAATTACTGGTGTTTCCATAACTGTGATGGATTGGTTTGGAGTTGTTAAGCAAAAAAAATAACAGCACATTATTGTACTTTAGCAAAAATCACATCATCTGCAAATAATAATTCTTTGAGAAACCCTTTACCTATGAAACAGCAAATATCCGCGTGCTCTGTCTTCGCTCTGTTAAAACTCATGAACACAGAAACACCTTCCATTTGTTGAGTGTCAGTGCAAGTTTACTTACTGTAAAGATTAACAGTGTGTAAATATACAAGTAACTTGCAGGAAAATTTGACTTACACTCTCAATGTGATCATTCTTGCCATGTTTCTAACCTCTCAATCCATACTTACGGACACACAAGAAGTTTCCTAAAGTTGGTTAAATGAAGACAAAGCAACTGAATTTGTCTTTCAAGAGATTTTCAAACTATATTCTGCCTCCATCAAAATGCACCTAAAAAACACACTTTGAAACACAGATAAAATCTTCTGTGGTGTAAAACTCTTACGACACACATCATAGAGTTTTGTCACGCTTTTGGCAAAGAAGGCATTATCTGAGTTTATACATTTTAGTTTCATGGAGAATAGCTACAAGGGCTGGGATTCAAAATATTTGAGTATTAAGAACAAACTGACACAAAGTATCCAGGCATATTGCTTATAAAACTTATATACTTAAAATATAGGAAAATGTTTCTGGGGCCAGGTGGTGGTACACCTGGTTGAGCTCACATGTTGCAATGCTCAAGAACCCAGGTTGAAGCCCCCACCTCCAGTCCCCATCAGCAGGCGGAAAGCTTTGCAAGTGGTGAAGCAGTGCTGCAGGTGACTCTCTGTCTCTTCTCTCTCTGTCTCCCCCTTCCTCTCGACTTCTGACTGTCTCTGTCTAATAAATGTATAAAAATAATTTAAAAAATTAAAAAGAAAAATGTGTTTTCCGTTTTACATACTCACCTCCACCATTCTCAACATTCAGAATGACAAAGTACTCTTTTATGTGAATGCAAATTAGCTTGCTTTCCCATATGTAGGGAGATTGTGGGGATGTGGTGAAGCCTGGAAGGGCTTGACCTGAGAGGTGAGTCCATCCTGTTAGTCCCTCTCTCTATGGAGGGGTTGAGCAAAAGGGGGACACAGGAACCTCAAAAGGTTGCCTGCCATATCAGACTTCCCTGCCTCACAAAACACTGCATCTTCCTGCCTCCAGGAGCCTGCATTCCTTAAAACATTAAGCCTGTTCCACCCTGCATTCCTTGCTACTATAGCCTGTCCTTTCAGTAACTACATATCAGTCTTCTGCTTTGTGTAACTAATGACTTAAGGCCTCCACCCTATTCCCCCATCCATTCTGCTCACTTAACATATTCCTTTTCTACCCTCAAGACCACAGGGTATTATTAATTCTATCAGTTAACCCCTAGCAACAGTTGCTAAGGAAGCCCCTACCATTTCCAGACCCTTCCACCTTTCTCTACCCCTTTCCTGACCATGTATGGTATTGTCAAGCCACTTCCTTTTCTGTTGTGTCTCTTCAGTTTTCCGACCTGGAGGAGGGCGGGCGTGCAGACCACAAGGCTGACTCTGGCCATTGCGGATTGCACCACGCGGCTTAACCAGGTGTGCTGCCGATTCTGGGGCACTCGGATGAATAAAGATTTGAATTGCCTTGCTGCCATGAGCTTGGTTCCTGGGTCATCTCTCTCTCTCATGTCACTAGCCTGACACCCATAGTGATCACCTCATGCCAGTACTTTTACCAAGGGAAAAAAAAATGACGAATGTGGTAAAGAAAAAATTTTTTGTTTGCTTGCTTGTGTTTTGTTTATTTATTCTTTTTTGTCTTTGTCACCAAGGTTATCACTGGGGCTTGGTACCTACATGATGAATCCACCACTCTGGTTAGCTTTTTTTTCTTTTCTTTTTCTTTTTCTTTCTCTTTGCTTTTCTATCTTATTTTCTCCCTTCATTTTCATAAAACAGTTATTGATAAGGGGGAAGAGAGGGAAAGAGAAAGAAAGATACCTACAGCTGTGCTTCACTACTCATGAAGCTTCCCCCATACAGGTAGGGACCAGTAGATTGAACTAGGGTACTTGTGCATAGCAACAGTGTGCCAGTAACCAGCCCCAAGACAGAGGTTATCTATTAATTCAAATAAAAGACCTTTCATTCCAAATGTTTTTGACTACTATTGCTGCTAAGTGTCAGAATTTCAGGATGATAAATCAACCTGAAACCCTCAAGTCGCTACAAACCCTGGAGTCAGTCATCCACTTGATTATTTGCTAAACAATTTCAAAGACAGAAAGAAAAAAAAATTGCTCAATTAAAATTAAAGTTGCTTTTTGGATTTCATTCTTCCTTCTCTACATACATTCTTTCTACTGGCAAAAATCATCTGGCCACTTATTAGGTATCTTACTCATCATCATAAAAAATGGTCTTTGTAATTAAAAAAGTAAGCATTTTTGGTGGTGGGAATGGTGTCTATGTACACTCCTAGCAAAATGTAGACATATAAATCAGTAGTTAATCAATATGAGAGGGGGAAAATCAATTGTATGTCTCAAAGTTTCTCAAAACACAAACTGAATCTTTTTAATATATAGGCTGTATATTTGATATGCGGACTCTCTCAAAAGCCTAGACCAAGTAGATTAGAAGCATCCAATAGCATAGCTATATACAAGATAATGGGTACTGTACAGCAAACCCTAACAAAAGGACTTTTCAAAGTTAACCCAATTACCAAATAATGTGATGATAACATTAACTATCGATTGTCTTTTTGAACCCTAAGACAGCAGGAACCTCACATCTCCACTATAGAGCCCCTACTTCCCCCAGTCCTGGAACCCTTGGATAGGGCCCACTTTCCCATATGCCTCTCCCAATCCATATCAAATAATATTGCATCCGCCGACCACAACCTAACCAACACAACGATTGCCACCTCAACATGCTTCACCTCAGACTGTGTCCAGAGACTTCACGTGTGGAATGACAACCCTTCAGCTTCATTACTCGGGTGAGATCTTTCCTTTTATAGTACACTCTAATTTCATCTCAGGTGGTTCACTTTCTAACAAAGTCCCAAAACCTAGATATACACCAGTTTCTGTGAGAGAGAGCTTATGTTCACACGTATCCATAAACTACTGCAAAATATATACCTGAAAGCAGAAGTACACTAGAGTTTGCAGTGAGTACCTCCCTAACACTTCCTCTCCACTATTCCAAGCTTTGGGGCCATGATTGCTCAACAATTTGAAAACTAAGTAAAGAAACTGTTTCAAGAAGCTATGCAAGTATACCCGTGTTGCTACAAGGTAAAGAAGAGCAAAATTAGACTGTGCAACATGGGGTCACTGTTACTAATGAAGCAGCTTTTAGTGGATTAGTAGGAGATGCATGGGTACAAAAGAAACTATCCTCCATTACTTTTGATTTTTTTAAAGACAACTAATGAGCAAGTTGTTGGACAAATAAACAGGAACATCGTATGTTACTAGAAAAAAAGTGAGAGGAAATTTACCAATAACAAACATATTTTTTTGTGTACATGGGATAGAGATACAGAAAGTCATAGAAACCCCCCACATACGGCACCAAATGTTATCTTTAAGCAAGTTTAACAAACAGCAAAAGGTATGGAAAGGAAAAGAGGCAGGTTGATTAAGAAATTATCAGAGAGGACACTGTCAAACAAAGCATGAAGACTTGGGTCTTCTCCCAGAAAAATAAGTAGAGAGATTTAATCTGCCCTGGTCAAATGAGGGAGAGCATTTTACAAGTGAAATTTACACCACCAGAGCCCTGCATCTCCATTCCCTCCACTGGAAACATTTAAATACCATCTATGGATGTAACATTATTAGTGCCTACAGGGATCCACCCATAAAATGAGTCTTTTGACAAAGATATATTTTGGATGGCCCACTTTTGCTCCTCTTAAATAATGATTTTAAGAGAGTTTGGATGCAGAATTATTGATAATGAGTACATGTAAAGTTTTGAAGAAGCTTCACTGTAAAGGTTACAGGTTGGTTGACACCTAAAGGTGGCACATCTGGCTAAGTGCACATAGTACCAAGTACAAGGACCTGAGTAGGGATCCAGGTTCAAGCTGCCCCCTTCCCACCCACCCTATTCCCTACCTGCTGGGCCAACCTACACAAACAGCAAAGCAGGTCTGCTGATGTCTTTCTCTCTCCCTCTCTATCTCCCCCTCATCTCTCAATTTCTCTCTGCCCTATCCAATAAAACAGGGCAAGGGGACGAGGAATGGCTGCCAGGAGCAGTGAATGCATAGTGCCCAGAGTAAGCCCAAGTGATAAACCTAGAGGCAAAACTAATAAACAAAGTCAGAGGTTGGGCATAGAAGAAAGAGCGACTATTTAATGAAAGTCAAGAGAAAGCAGAACACAGACATGTGGGCAGTGCTTTAGAAGACATGAGAATCTGAGGAGAGAAAATATAGTATGAAATAAAAGCTGTTGGCAGGGAATATGAGAAATGGACTTCAGACAAGAAATAACTCACAAAGAGATACAAGACAGTAAATACTTAAATGAAATTAAGAAAGAATATTTTCCAAGAGAGCAGAGGAAGAGAGCAGAAAATAAGGAAATTTATGTACTTCTAGCAGAGTAAGGTAAATGTGTTTTTCATCTCCATCTTTCTTGGTTTAGACTGAAGACATATTTGGCCTTCTTGAAGACATATTGGACAGGGTATCTAGGAGAGAATAAGCAGCAGCAGAAAGGTTATAGAAAGTTTCTTGGAATAAACAGATTAAGAAACAGTCACCAAGAGAAGGGTGGACAGTAAAAAGGAGCCATCTGCATCAAAGCTGAGACAGAGGGAAGTATGTCAGCAAGGACAGAGCCAAGAGAGCCAACTGCATGATGCTGGGCAGGCATGCACTGGCTGCCTACCTTTCCCTGAAACACTGGGTTCTATGGGAAAGCAGGATGAAGCAGTGTGTGTTAGCCACTCTGGCATCAGGGACAGATTCCTGTCCTATTCAATTGCCTCCTTCTCAATTGCCAAAGCTGTGGAAGCTTTGTATTTTGATATTCAGAATGACTAGAAGCTGACTGTGAGGTTTTGCACTTGTAAATGCCTTAAGCCTGGGGGTTTTCACTGGCTTAGCTCTGAATGGTTGCTATTCTCTCAGACTAGCAAAAACCTTATTTTAATTGTATGCCACATCATATATCCTTGTTTGTTGTTTGTTTGTTTATTTGTTTTTGCCACCAGGGTTATTAGCAGGACTCCATGGTCTACACAGACCCGCTATTCTCAATGATTTTTTTTTCACTTTTTCATTCTATTTCTAATAGCTACTGAGAAACAAACAAACAAAACAATAGAAAGAGAGAGTGTGTATGTGTGTGTTTCACTGCTTATTAAGCTCCTCCCATCCCTGCAGGTGGAGATTGAGAGTCTGATCCAAAGTCCTTGCACAAGATGATATGTTTGCTTTACTGGATGGATGAGCTCCCACCTGGCCCTATACTTGCATCGTTTTGTACTGACTTCCTTTGAGCTTCATGGGATAACAGTTTGTTTTTATTCTAGACTGATCCCCAATCTTTTATAATAGAGCTCCTCTAAAATACAATTTATACTCATTGTCAATAATCCTCCTCCCAAATTCTTTCAAAATCATTCCCAAGGGAATTTTATTCTAAGTATTTGAGACATGTAACACTAAGGACTTAGAACCAGTCACCTTAGAAATATTCTCAGGACCAGAGTAAAGATCCCGTGCAAGCCCCTGGATCCCCACCTGCAGGGGGTTCACCTCACAAGCAGTGAAACAGGTCTGCAAGTGTCTATCTTTCTCTCTTCCTCTCTGTCTTGCCCTCCTTCCTCAATTTCTTTCTGCCTTATCCAACAACAATGACAGCAATAACAACTGCAATAATAATAATGATAAAAACAACAATGGCAACAAAAAGGAAAAAATAGCCTCCAGGTACAGTGTGTTCATAATGCAGGCACCACAATAACACTGGAGGCAAAAAAAAAAAAAAATCTAGCAAGAAATATTCTCTAGGGCCTGGATGGTGGTGCACCTGCTTGAGGGCACCCAGATTCTAGCCCCTAGTGCCCACCAGCATGGGGAAAGCTTTGTGAGTGGGGAATCAGTGCTGCAAATGTCTCTCTTTCTCCCTTTCTGTCTCCCCCTACCCTCTATTTCTGGATATCTCTATACAATAAATGAAAATAAATTTCAAAAGGCAAATAAGAAATTAGAATTATTCTCTAGTCTCTTTCAAGAAAGGAATTCATGGAGCAAATAGGGTTTGTTTAAAAAAAAGAGGATTTATCTAAACACTAAAGATATGAAGAGAGAGAATAGGAAAGGTATAAAATAATAAGTAGATAAATAAGAACTTAAAAAAAATAAAAGGAAAGATACAAGGATGTGGTGAGAATAGTGATCAATTCAAGCTTTGTGAGGAAAAAATGAGGATGAGAAAAACACTTATTTCACTCCCCCAGAAATACTTAAACTGCCTTTCAGCCACTAAGTTGCAGATGCTACTATTATTTCATTCTGACTTTCCTGGGCAGAAGGCCTCACCAATATGCTCCAGGACCTCACCTCTCCAGAGCCCTACCCCAGTAGGGAAAGATAGAAATAGCTGGGGTTATGGATCTACCTGTCAATGCCCCTGTCCAAAAAAGAAGCAATCACAGAAGCCAGAACTCCCACCTTCTGCACCCATAAAAGAATAATGGTCCATGCTTCCAGAAGGGGAGGTGTTAGAGGAAGGTGATCTGAGAGTTCTAAACTCCAGTTCCATCCCAGAAAGAGAAGAGGAAAAAAGGAATGGCATTTGCAAATAGTAACAGGTGTAGGTGTGACTTAGAAAGGAAGAGAAGGCAGGACCATAGAAAAGATGGGCAAATATATATAAATATAGATAGTTATAGAAATAATAATCAACCCATGTCTGTAACCTCAGGAGAACTACCACACTTCCCCAATGGAAGGAATGCAGATGCAGATCTCTGTTGGTGGGGGCTGTGTGGAATTATATTCTGTTGTCTGCTATCTTATAAATCAATATTAAATCACTAGTAAAAATTTAAAAATAAATAAAAATAAATTCCCGTTTTTCTTCTATATCATATACATATATATATATATATATTTAGACAAGATTATACTTTACAGTGCAGTCATTGCCACAGGAGTATAACTTCATTATGTACCAGTACCCCAAAGCTGTCTCCCACCTACTTCTCCCCTCCTCAGACCCAGAGTTCCTTGTGTTGATGCAATGAACCATGTCCCGTTTATGACTAACTTTGCTTTCTCCCTCGTTATCCCTATTTATCAAGCCCCACTGATAAGTGAGATCATTCTGTGTCTTTGTGCTTCTCTTTTTGACTTACCTCACTTAGCATGATGTTTTATTTCTCTAGGCCCTTAGCAAACATTGTTTCTAATTGTCATTTAAGCATTACTTTGTATCTCTTGAACAATGAGTTCTTTCAAGTTGTAGAGATATAAGTGGTCATGAACCCCACTTTATTCAAGAATTTAATCATTTACTATACTTTAGAAAATGAAGTGTTAATAAAAAACAAGTTAACTTTAAAGATATACTTGGGCAGCATCTCAACTAGCAAACCGAAAATCTTTGCAAGAAGTTGTACAAAAATGGAATGTTTTTATAGTCAGAAAAAAAGAGTAGGACAAAGTTATTCACAAAAGAAAGGGAAGAAAATTAGTTAAAGCAAAGCCTTTCCTGGGGGTTGGGGTGAGGGGGGGACTGGGAGACTTTAGGACTGGGAAAGCAGCATACAGTTATGAAAATAACTTCATGTCTGAGACTGAGCTCCTAGGTTCAATCCCTAGCAACACCATAAGCCAGAGTTAAGTAGGGCTCTGGGGAAAAAAAAAAAAAGATATACAGAAATCAAAAGAGAGTGTTCTTACAGCATATATAACCTCACTACTGCTGACTGGGAGACTCCAGAGTGATTAACTTAACTTTCCACTTTGGGGAGTTTGAAACTGCTACCAGGTCAGATCCAACCTTGGCACAGCCCAGCATGACATGACTCTATTTGGGGTCTATTGCTTCTACTTTAAAAATAAATAAATAAATAAAAATTAAAAAATAAAAATAAATTATGAGGTGACCTTAACTATCCAAAAAAACTTTTTTTTAAGAGAGACAAATGAAAAGGGTTTTCAGGACTTTGAAACTGCATGATCAGGGCTTGAATTCTGATCTAGCTGTGCATACAGTTTTATTCACCAATGAAGCCTATTAATCTCTAAACCTGGTTTTCTCAATCTTTTAAATGAAGTTTATACTGCCAGAAAGTACCAAACCAATCTTAAACAAGATAATAATATACCAAAATAATATTGTATAATAAATAATATACAAAATCATTTGTAGGCAGGTTTATTTTAAAATTCTTCTCTCACTATTAGTTGATAAACCTCAGTTCTATGGTCTCAAATGTTAGTTCTACAGTGTTTTGTGCAATGAAGTGGTTGGTACCATGTGAAAATTTATTCCATGGTCAAATACATTGTGTAATGCTGTGTAAAACATGGGTGTTGTGGCATAAGATTATAAATCTTATAAGAATCTTATTCTTTCAGTTAGGCTGAAAGAATAGCTACAGTTCAAAGCTAGGCCAGTAAAAACCCCCAGGCTGAAGGCATTTCAGAGTGCAAAATTTCACAGTCAGCTTCTAGTCATTCTGAATACCAAAACTATAAGGCTTCCACACCTGGCAATTGAAAAGGAGGCAATTGAGTAGGACAGAAATCTATGACACAATCCTTCCCCCTGCTTTCCTACAGAACCCAATTTTCATTGAAAGCTATATAACCACTGCATTCTTGCCTAGCAAGCAAGCATTTGACTCTCTCCTTTGTTGACATGATTCCCTCTGTCTCAGCCCAGAGGCAAATGACTCCTATGTACTGTTCACCCTTCTCTTCCCTTGGTGACTATTTCTTAACTTGTTTATTCCAATATACTTCCTGAAACTGTTGCTGTGTGTTGCTTTATTCTCTCCCAGGTCCACTGGGCATCTCCACCCAAAAGAAGGTCAAATATATATATATTCAATGGTCAGTTTTCTTGATTATAAAATTTTTCATAGATATTTTTCTGTGTCAGTATGCTTTTGAAATTTATAAGAGGGTTTTAACATGTAAATTTCCCCATGTAGGGAGCCAGGCAGCTGAGTGTACATAGTGAGAAGCACAAAGACCCTTGCAAGGTTCTGAATTCGAATTCCCTGCTCCCCACCTACAGGTGTCTGTCTTTCTCCTTTTCCATCTCTACCTCCTCTCTCAATTTCTTTCTGTCTTATCCAATAAAATGGAGAAAACGGCCACCAGGAGCAGTGGATTTGTAGTTCTGACACAAAGCCCCAGCAATAACCCTGGAGGCAAATAAGTAAATAAATAAAATAAAGTTCCCTTGCATATTTATTAGTAGTGTTGCTGATTTCTCCAGTTTGTGTGATGATCTGTGTGTCCAAGAATAGGTGGTAGCCACGGAAGTTGGTGAATGGAAAGAGTAAGATATTGAGGTTTTACAGGGTAAGTTTATGAAAGGCAGAGTAGCCATGGAGGGAAGGGATAGTAGGGAAAAAGACAGCGTATGTAAAGAACTTCATTATCTTATTGTATCTTTATATAGAGAGAGCTTCATTATCTTTTCAGTCAGGGTGGAGATTTCACAGGCTATGCTCATATGCACTCAGTCAGCTTCTGATATGGTGCCTCTAAAGTTTGTACGAGAATCTTGTTTTCTGCACAACTGAGTGTGTAGCATCTTCTGCAGCTTCCTGAGTGTTAGCTGCTTGACTGACTGGAACATCTTGAGCATGATGACTTTTGATGTCATGCTGACCAAAGAGTTCTTGGTCTTCTGCCTGGGGCCTGCATCTCTCTCTCTCTCTCTCTCTCTCTCTCTCTCTCTCATTTAATTCTTTCTATTATTTATTTATTTATTTATTTATTTATTTAGTGGATTGAGAGGGGAGGGAAAGAGAGACAGAGAGACACCTGAAGCCCTGCTTTACTAGTCATGAAGCTTTCCCAACTGGAGGTGTGGACCAGGGTCTTGAATCTGCACCCTTGTACACTGTAATGAATGTAATGTGTACACTTAACCAGGAACACCACCACCTGGCCCTAGGGCCTCTCTCCCTGACAACTGCCACTGTCACTTTTCTGTCTAGCATCCATTCTTCCCAAATACTTTAAATGGTCTACGATTCACAAGATATATTACTGTAAGAAATTGTTCTAAATATTTCTCTACCTGACTTTCTACTCTGAGAATGCATCTGAGGATAAGCAAACTCGACTTTAGTAGTAGTCCTGATGACCTGGTCACACTTTTAAAGATTCAATGGTTATTTTTTTTTCAAGGAAATAATCATACAATGGCACATAGAGATACTTTGGGAAACCCAATCTTAAGTAGTTTCCTGTACCTAGAAAAAATCCTATATATTTCAAATTCAGTCAAATTCTCATACTTAATATAACTATTTGGTCTCATCCATAAATTTGAAAGCTGAAATGCAAAGCATTTCATATCTTCATTATTTTATTAACTTAGAAAGTCTTAATGTGTGAGTTGGGCGATAGCGCAGTGGGTTAAGTGTAGGTGGTGCTAAAGCTCAAGGACCAGCCTAAGGATCCCGGTTCGAGCCCTTGGCTCCCCACATTCAGGGGAGTCACTTCACAGGCAGTGAAGTAGATCTGCAGGTGTCTGTCTTTCTCTCCTGCTCTCTGTCATCCCCTCCTCTCTCCATTTCTCTCTGTCCTATCCAACAACAACAACAATAACTACAACAATAAAACAAGGGGATAAATAAAATTTTAAAAAATGTCTTAATGTATTATAATATAGCAAAATATTTTTGATTATTAATAAAGTTGAATAAATTTTGTGCTAAGTTTTACAATTCTTCACATAGAGAAGTCAGGTAATAATTAGGTATATATCTAAGTATTTGAGTTATTTTTAAATACTCCAAGAAGGGAATTTATGTGATACTATATTAGAAGAAAAATACAAGTATCTGTACATTTTTCACAAAAATAGCATCACTCATTAAACAGTCACATGACTAACCTTTAGTTTTTTACTAGAAATCCATTTTCCATTAATTCCTTTTAAGATGTAGCCTAGCATCCTACAAAAATCAGAAAGTTACTCTTCTTGCATCTTCCTGATCTTTTACACAGTTAATCAAGAAGTGAGCAAATAGCAAATAAAGGATCATCACTCTTTTACATAATCATTTTTTTTCTGAGACTACACACACTTCTATGGTCTGTCTAAAACACTGAAAATTGACATTTCTTATATACTCAGGTTAGTTTGACATTAACTGGAGCATCACATGCTGCTAGTATCTCTTTCCCTTATTATTTCTATGCAATTTGTGCTATTTTTAAAGTCATACTGTTGAACATGTCATGACTGAATATAAATGAATCCAAATATCAGACCTTTTAATATGAATACAAATGCCAGATTGTAAGCAAGCCCTTGTTGGTTGAATTTGATAATAGAGCACATCCCATGTCCAGCAAATACTAAAATGTCATATCAATCTGGTGTCCTTATAAAAGTACAGGGATAATGGTACTGACAAATTTTAAATGAATTCAGGATACATCTTCTAAGTTATATTTGAGAAGAAAATAAAACTTGAAATGAATAAATCTAATGCCAACCTAAGTGTCATATGAAAAAAATATATATATATATATGAAACTGTATCTTCTTAGGTAAGTTAACAGTCAGATTTAGATTAGTACTAGTTTCATTGGGATAATCTGAAGATTAAATCATACTCATCTGCACCTTTCTGTTGTTAGACTTCACATTTATCCACCTTATTGGGTAGTATAACCAAGTAATTTAAATTTTTATTTCCATTTCAAAAAGTCAACACAGGTGACAGAGACATTTTGATATTCATCTGATGTGAACAATTGCATAAGTAGCTCTGTGAAGATCAGAGGACCCTGGGATCCTGGCCCTTGGACACAATATATTTAGAGCAACAAACTCAGGTGCATGCCAGTCAGATTCTAATAGTGTTTTTCTGCTTGAAAGAAGCCCTCTTTTTGTTTCATTTTGGGCTAACCATCTTTTTGCTCTTCAACTGCATTTAATGATTCTTAATGTGAGCTATAGAAAGACTTATTTTGCCTTTGCAGCCTCCTGCGCTCTGAATAATGTCAATCGATACTTTTTTTTTTTTATTGAGAGAATCACTTTCTCTTAGTCTGTAGAACACCAGCAGAGGGAAGGATACTTAGCAGAGTCATAGTATATAAATAGCTCTTCTGAGAGCATTCCAAAGGCTCTGTTGTGCTATCACACAGCAGAGCCAATAATGTACAATATGAAAAACCCCTGCCAAGTACACAGAGAATACAGACAATGTTTGCCATTTCTCTGATCAGCTGTTTGTTACGTGTTGCAGGAGTTTATAGCAATAGAGTAACAACAATCTACCACACCCCAATGTCTTTCTAATTAGAACAATGATAAAAACAATGGTATAAACCCTAAGCACACACACATACCCTTAAAGACAACAGAACAGCATCAACTATGAAAGGACAGGTGGAAGTGAACTGAAATACCAACATTGCAAGAAAACAAAAAGGACTTTTCACAAAGCACCTAAGCCTTCCATAACCATCTTCTTGAAGATGGCTTATGTTTTCTGAGAGCACATCCATCCATCTATTTGTAATGGGTTAACACATTAGGATTGAAAACATACATATTCATTTCTTTTCTTTTGCTTTATATTGTTCAACTTCCCTACCCTCCAAAGAATGCAAGAAGCTGTGAAACTAGGACCCCAGTGGACCAGGAAATTTGAAATGGCTCTGGGGGGAAAGGAGGAAACCTGAAATTGACAAATTGGGCTGAACTGAACTATCAGTGCTCTGATGGCCATTAATATGCTAAAAGTTGAATTTAGAATACAAAGGGAGACTGTGGGAGACTCAACTACCCTGCTGCCTTGTCTCCTAAGAATACTAACTTTTACAATAGAGTAAGGTCTTGGTTTTAGGAGGAAGATTTTAAGGTTTGAAAGTTTCAGAGACCTCCCTGCATGCTCCTAAATCCAGCTTCACTTGTCTAGCTCCAGCCCCTACCACCACACCTGTTGAAGTGCACTGCTTGGCCTTTAGAAGGAGGGAAAGGTGTGATTCATAGCACCTGCCACCATTATGAGTTCAAAGACAATTTCTTCTAGCGTTTGCCCTTTTTCAGTAGTCAGTCAACAGCGTCAGGTTGAGCCTGACGTAAAGTTTCGAGACCTCCCTTGAATCTGGAGAGGTGGCAGTCGTTGACTATGTGGGTCATAGTCTGTAGCACCAGCCATGGCCTGTTCGATAGCGATTGAGGAGGGCCCAATCATAACGTGCTAGGTCAAAGCCGGGTTGACGCTTGCAGGGGTCTGTGATGAGGTGTTTGTTCTTTACCTCAGCTGACTGCCAACTCTGTTTCCAAGAGTCTGGAACAGAGAAGTTCAGTGTAGGCATAGGGGACCAGATTGGGTGACGAGACATCAAGCGTTGGACAGGGTGGGCGAAGATATCCGCGTATATTGGCAGGTCCGGTCGAGTGTAGATGTGGGAAATGAACTTAGATGATGCCGCATCTAATAAACAATAAATAAGCATCTAATAAACAATAAACAAGCATTTCTCAATTTTTTGCAAAAACACAATGACAATTTTGGCTTTCTATGTCACATGGCAGTGGGACCTCCTTTGGCTTCAACAGTAGTAGATAATTTTTGAAATGGTAACTTGTAAGTATCAAGTTGGAGAGGGTAAAATGTTCAAGCTGAACCACTTCATGTTTGTGAAGTTGCACTAGTGGGAATCAGTCATATTATATATTCCAACTCAAAATTCACCTCCACTGTGAAATGTCACTCTCCTTCCTTAGGATTTTTGTTTTGCTATCTGTTTCCACAGTTCTATTGATATTTAAAAACTATGTACAGTCTTATTTTAGAGTTTGTCATGATATAAGGTGTTTTATACATTAATCTGGCCTAATAAAATATGAACTTCTTTGTTGGAAAATAGATGACTTGTATAACTTCTTACTCTCTATACCCATAATAATAGCCTAGAGCCAATAGATCTCAATAAATACAAGTTAAATGAATGTATGTACACAAATAGTTTATAGTCCTGCTTTCCATTTCCTGGGGAAGTTACTTAATCTATACAAATTCAGGTTCCTAGTCTGTGAATTATGAATTATTATTTCCTAAGCTGATGAGGCAACACATTTAAATCATTTTGCAGAGGACCTGATCTATAATGATTGAGAAGACAGACCTCTTTGGGCATCGATAGTTTTTCTATCGGTTAGGATTTTACTTTAAATAAAATGGCAATTTTTCCCCCAAATAACTTTTTATGGTCATCATCATTCTGCATACGTACAACTAGATGTCACATTAAATGATACACAGATTCCCTAAAGGTGAAGCTGAGAAGTTGAAACTTTCCTGTAATGGGCATCACTAGGGAGGAGGAACTCCAGATGGTTTATGGCAGAGCCACCTGTCCATGGAGCTTTTCTTGATGAGAATTGTGGTTCAAACAGAACAGTGGAAAGATAAGACCCGATCTGAAAGTTTAACTCATTGATCAAAGGTAAGATTGCAGGCAGAGAGAACACGGGACTTGCATGTGTCACTGGAACTCTGGATTCTATCTTCCTCTGTCTCATGTGCAAAGTTTTCTACCACATACAAAACTGATAAATTCATTATTTAAAAAGATTGAATGCACAACAAATACAAGAATCCATCATTTGAATCCTTTACAACCACTTCTATTATTCCATTCAATAAGTTACATGATTATTCATAATGCAGTAATAAAAGTGTGCCACCTGATGCTTACTTTATATGTAGCCATCCTTTTCTGAAGTTTTTTTTCTTAATGTCCCCAAGGGGGTATTTTAATTAACAATGAAAACAGAGGCATATATTCGGCTACTGCTATTGAAAATGCACAACCCCATTTAGAATGCTCTGACGAAAGCCAGATGGAGAGGGACAAGGTTGTGCAGATCTAGTAGGAATCCACCTGTAAGGGGGGGCTGAGCAGTAGACAGGGGGTTAAGCGCACATAGCTGGCACTCAAGGACCCTGCAAGGATCCCCACTGGAGCCACCAGCTCCCCACCTGCAAGGGTGTCCCTTCACAAGTGGTGAAGCAGGTATGCAGGTGTCTATCTTTCTCTCCTCCTCTCTGTTGTCCGCTCCTCTTTCAATTTCTCTCTATCTAATAACAATAGCAGCTATAACAATAACAAGGGCAATAAAATTGGAAAAATAGGTTCCAGGAGCAGTGGATTCATAGTGCAGGCACCAAGTCCTATGATAACCTGGAGGCAAAAAAAAAAAAAAAAAAGAAAAAGAAAGAAAAGAAACCCAACTGTAGAAACCTGTTAACGCAAAATAAACGTAGTTCTCAGGCCTCCATGCTGTCTTGGAATCATATTTTGGTTACCTTTGAGCTGTAACACTGCAGGGTCATATTACAGAATTTCTCAAAACCCTAGCACAGAAAAGATCTTTACCAGCCAACCAACAAACACACATTTCATGAGAAGTTAAGCAAAGGATTATCCAACATATTGCAGGAGATTTCAAGGGGTTTTGAAAGGAAATAAAAAATGGAAAGTTTATAATAACATGCTTGATTTCTGAATCTGTTGATTGATTGTTTCTGAATGTTTTTATATAAATTGGTGTCTTGTGAGAGGTTAATGGTTTATAGTAAAGTTGTTAGTGCATGCATACGGTTTCTTATCTCACTATGATAGGTGCAAAACACTCTCACCTCCAACTTAGATGTTTTTCATCACTATATACCTGGACCTGAAAACCCCCCAATTCCTGCTCCTCTCCAGGTCCTCCTTCCCAAGATCCCTTGCTTTGGTGCAGTACACCAAATCAATCCAAGACACTCATTTGTTGTTGGACCCTTAGGTTGATACCAAAAACAGGCACACAACAATGAAAGAAAACTGCAGACCAATATTTCTGA
Source organism: Erinaceus europaeus (assembly GCF_950295315.1). Taxonomy (NCBI): domain Eukaryota; kingdom Metazoa; phylum Chordata; class Mammalia; order Eulipotyphla; family Erinaceidae; genus Erinaceus; species Erinaceus europaeus. Next base: position 16,169,700 of record NC_080172.1, on the reverse strand, counting down.
TGAACACAATTGCTCAGATACTGAACAAAATTCTAGCTAACTGGATACAGCAGCACATTAAAAAAGAACTGTACATCATGACCAGGTAGGCTTTATCCTAGAGATTCAATGGTGGTTCAATAAATTTGAACTACCACATCAACAAAAGGAAAACCAAAAACCACACAATTATTTCAATAGATGCAGAGAAAGGCTTTGACAAGATCCAAGACCCTTTCATGATAAAAAGATTTCAGAAAATGGGAATAGATGAAAAATTCCTAAATCTAGTTTTATCTATACACAAACATACAGCCAGAATCGCACTTAACAGTGAGAGACTGAAAGCATTTTCACTTAAGATCAGGTACTAGACAGGGCTTCCCACTACTGCCATTACTATTCAACATAGTGTTAGAAGTCTTAGCCATAACATGTAGACAAGAGAAAACAATTTAAAGGATACAGGGTGGAAAAGAAGTCAAACTATCATTATTTGTGGAAGATATGATAGTTTACATAGACAATCCTAAAGAATCCAGCCAGAAGCATCTGGAAATTATTAACCAATATAGTAAGGTAACAAGTTACAAAGTTAATATACAAAAATCTGTGGTATTTCCCCACACAAACACTAAGTTCAAAGGAGAAGAAATTCAGAAATCTATCCCATTTACTATATCAGCAAAAGCAATAAAATGTCTAGGAATAAACATAACAGAAGTAAAGGACTTGTATACTGGACTTTACACTTTACAGGAAATAGAAAAAGATGTACAAGTAATTTTAGACCGTGAACCACATTTATACATTGCTATCTCAGTTAATAAGAGAAAAAAAAATTGAATGATGAATAAAATTTCAAGTAAGATAAATGATAAAGGGGCAGTATCTTTCATTTATCTCTAACTGTTTCCTATGCTTGTAAACTACAGACTTTGGAGTGGGAGTGTAATTATTAGACAATTTTTATGTTTCTCTTCATTGAGCTGAAGATCAATAGCATATGAGCTAAGGGAGAATTTTACCAGAGTCAGAGAGTATTAGTAAATATCAACCTGATAAAATCTAGTGGAAATTTAAATTGCTATTTACAGTTATAGAAAGAAAAAAATGTTATTCTTTAAAAGTGTATTTGAGTATCAGATATGATAATGAACAGTGCATTGATTTGAAATTATGTGAATGAAAAATGCATTTTTAAACTCTATTATGAAATAGCTTTTAAGGTATTCCTGTGTTCTATTAAATCACTATAATCAAATATCTAGCAAAATATTTAGCATGTAGAGGCACTAAGTATTTTCCCCAAAAATTGATGAAATCCATCATTTGCACTGATTTTTATCTGGTAGTGATGATATAGATTAATTTTTTGTTAAGTGTTTACTATGTATGAACTATTAGAACTAGTACCTAGAACAAGTGTTTTTGGAATAGATCGATACTCAAACTAAAATATGAAATAAGTGAAATTGTGATCCTCAGTTTAAATGTAAAGTAGATGAGATAATAACAGATGAAATAACTTGCCCAACAAGAATCATAGTCAGGCAGATAGATTTCAAAATCTTTACACTTAAGCATTATGCCACTTTTTTTCTGCATTATCTGACATTTTCTGACACCATTATTTATCTAATAGTTTGAAGTATTTAAGTACTAAGCACTATAGCAAGAACTAAGAATAAATTTTAATGAGACAGTGAGAATTTATGATCTCATTAATCTAACTAGTATCAGGGAAAGGATACGCAAATAAATGATTTAAGAATTGTATTTTCAATATGTTTAACATGTAAGCAGGCTGGTGCATGCTGCTGGATAAGGGCCTATGATCAGGGTGATAGTGTTTTGTGAACACCTATCATGGTGAGATGAGAAATTTTCCCATGTGTCAATAGCTGTACTGCAATTAAAATTACCCCCAGTTAAAAAAAAATCCAGAAACTGTCAAATATCTTGAATAATCAATTCACAGAATAAGAAATTTGATCAACCTTTGTATTAATAAAACAAATTCAGCAAAGTATTGTTCAAGAGTATATCAGATTAGATGATGCACACCAGATTAACAAAATAGCAAAGTTATTCCATGTTGGCAATATCAAATATTTCTAGTACTTGATACAAATACAATATACATTCATAGGATATACACTACTGGTTATATAAACATTTCAGAACAATTTGCTTTAAACTAGAAAAATGAAAGAACAATGTTCTATAGTCCAAAAATTCCTTAGGGTAAGGTATGCATATGTGCAGTATTTTTAAGACACCTAACTTGGAAATAAATATCTAGAAACAATAAAATACGTAGGTAAATATTTTGTGGTATTGTAATATAATAGTGCAATATCCTTTTTAAAAACAAAATGTTGTTTTATATATACTAGCAAACAGATTCAGTTCAAAAACATAGTTTAGCCCTAAAAAGCATAGCACAGAAAAGTACTACAATGTGGCTCCTAGAGTTATGTATCAAATAGGTTAAACTGAACTCTTGTGGTTAGTAATATATAGTAATAAATCAATGAAGAAAAATATGTGGTCCTGGAACATGATGGTGGAGGACCTAGCTAAGGGGTTAGAGTGTAATGTGGAAAACTGAACAATGTTACATATGTACTAGATGCTGTATTTTACTGTCAACTGTAAACTATTAATCCCTCTAATAAAGAAAAAAGATAAAAAAACTGAGGAAAAAAGACAAAAAATAAATGTCAGGCTACCTTATTATGACAAATAAAATGTATATGCTTAAGAAGAGATATATGAGATAAATTTAACTGTTACTAGCACTCAATTCATAGAAATATTACATATGACTTCCTATGGATTTGGCAATTCTATTGTCATGTGAATGAATTCATGGCATAAGCCTTTCATTATATTTTTGAATGAATTATTGTTAGGGCAAGAAGGAGTAAGAGAAAGAGTAAACTGCCCTTTTATGAATCTGATGAAAAGAGAAAGGATATGAGGTCAAAACTAAACTTTTTAAAATGAAAGAGATTCTTTCAATGCCACTAAGTAAAAGAAAAAAAAAACACAATTACAGATCCATGAGAGAATGAATAGAATGATTTCTGAAGCAAAAGATTAATAGTGAGATGAGAACATAAATCAAAAGAAATTTGCATGGGTTCCCTTTTTAACTTATTAATTGAAGAAATAATTTTTCATACAAATATTTGTAACAAAGTAGTTGAGGACATATATGATAACAGCTGTTAGACAGATGTAGAGACTGAATTCAAATCATGCTCCTTTTGGCTTATTATTTCATTTTCCTCTCATAAAATATTTTATTGAAGAATATTTTAAAGGATATAAGATACAAGCATAAATAAAGAATAAATATGAGCAACTTCTATGGAGAGGGTGTGGGTGAAGAAACTTAGTCAGTTACCAGGGACCTAAGATTAGATGCATCCCAAGGTTGGAGAGTGAATGATCACAGCCAATCACCATACAGTTCATCAGAAGAGGTAAGGTGGGACACAAAGCAAATCCCCAGCTGGGAGTGTCAAGTATGTGCCTGTCTATCCCAAACTCCTAGGAATACTTATCTATAAAATTATGCACTATAGAAAAAAAAAGGGAAGATTAAAGATGCTTTTTCAAGTAAAATATACATCAAGAGTAAATGTTAAAGACACACTTACCAACTGATTAAACATCACATAGATAAAGATAAGAATACATTTCTGAAGAGGAAAACATTAGGATAAGAGTGTTCAGAACTGTCACAGTCCACATGTTGATGCCATAAGATATTGAGTGTATTCTATTTATCCTATGCACAATCTCCAGACCCTTAGGGCATACATCAGAGTTATGGGTGATTTGCATATGGCAATACACTCTTTCTCTCTCACATGGCCAAGAAAAGTCTCTGATATATTCAGACTTTTCCATAGAGTAAGATTCTTGTAACAAGGTGCATAGCCTGAAAAACAGGCCTCAGAGGAATGTACCTGGCAGACAGACAATATATATTTTGCAAGTATAGAGGCAAAAGTAATAATCAACAGGATTTCTAATAGTGGGTTATGAAAAAGTCTGGGAGCAGAAAACTTTTCAACAAACTTCCATGTATCCACTTTTCAGATTAAAGAAATATCAACACATGGCAATTTTATTTTATCTGTAACCTGACTCATTTCTTTCACTCCTCAAATTACTTTAAAGCAAATCCTAACTATATTATCAGTTAATCTTTAAACAACTTCATACTCATCTCAAAGAACTGACCAGTACTTAAATGTTTGGTGATGGATGGAAACTAAATTTTTGGTGGTTGTTATATGAAGAAAAGGTTGGGTTAGCAAAGTGGGCTTATGGGTCCATTGTATGATGATAGATGATAACTAGACCTTTGTTGGAGATTGTAATGTAGCACTTAAGCATTATCACTGTATAGTTAAAACTTTATACATACTTTTACACTGATATTACCTCAAGAAAAAGTTAGTATAAAAATAGAGATAAGAGATAGCTAATTTCATAGGAGGTGTGCCTTACTTTTGAACTGGTTAACAGAATTTTTCAGACAGAATATTCCCATGTGACATACTTATAATAATAAGCAGGTGGTAATGATGTTTTATGATTACTGTTAAGGAAAGAAGAGAATGTTTCTATTCTTTCACTGTCAATATTAGGGTGAGATTACTGAATATGTGGTGAGATCTGAGGTTCAAGACCTGACTGATGCGCATAGACATGCCACAGCACCAGGAGAAGCTCCATGGATCTTTATAGACCAAGGGAGCAGGGCTGTGATCTCTCCCTTTATCTTTCTCCTCCTGTTACATTCTCTATCTAAAATAATGATGATGATGATGATGATGATGATGATGATGATGATGGTGATGATAATAATTGTGATGATGGTGATGATGAAAAGTTATTGGGCTAGCAAAATAGATTGTTTCTGTTATGTGCTTTCTTTGAAATGGACATGATCCAGGTTCATATACACCCAGCTTCACTGAGGCAAAATTCAGTATTGTGGTGTGTTTCTCTGTTTCTAGCTTTCTATCTAAAAGAATCAGCCAAGAATGGTGAAACCCCAGTTACAACAATAAAGAAAGAAAGAAAGAAAGAAAGAAAGAAAGAAAGAAAGAAAGAAAGAAGGAAAGAGAGAGAAAGGAAGGAAGGAAGGAAGGAAGGAAGGAAGGAAAAAGGAAGGAAGAAAGAAGTTGTCCTGGAATAGTGGAATCATACATAAATAAGATCTCTGCAATGAGGAATAGAAAGCAAAAAGAGAGAGGAGAGGAGAGGAGAGGAGAGGAGAGAAGAGGAGAGGAGAGGAGAGGAGAGGAGAGGAGAGGAGAGGAGAGGAGAGGAGAGGAGAGGAGAGGAGAGGAGAGGAGAGGAGAGGAGAAAGGTAAGACGGAAGGAAGGAAATGTTAAGTGATATTTATAGGACATACTCTGAATCAAGCAGGCTCCATCTTGTCTCTAACTACCATGCTGAAGCTTCTAGGTGTAAAACAAAATTATGTGACTTAGCATCCTGACTTAATTCCCTACCACTTACTAATAAAAGCACCCATTCGGTGATTTCACCCTATTCATAGCAGTGAAAGGACTGAAACATTCTGTTCTTTCCTTATCAGTGATTAGAAAAGTCCAAGACCACCTGCTTATTTTAAGTATCTCACATTGTAATTTTCTGTCTGAAAAATTCCATTAAGTAATTCAAAATGACAAGCAAATGACCACACATTAGCTAGACCTATTAGTTCTTTAAAATGTCCCTTACTTGGGTTGTCTAAACCCAAAAGATTGTTCATATAATCTATAGAATATCACTTTGGCTCTGAAACTAAATGCCATCCAAATCATTTAATTTTACAAGAAATTATTAGCACTCTAAAGCAACAAATAATTTGAAGGGGGGAAGACAAAGACAAAAATAAAAATAGTTCATTTAGATAACGAGCTATTTTGTCATGTATAAACAGCTCAGGTTTGAGTACAACCCCAGTCACATCATTCCTGCATATGTGGTGCTAGGTATATAACTCCAGACCTCAGGTTTTTTTTTTTTGCCTCTGCAGGTCTAGCTTCGTGGGCAGGAGAGAGATGACTAGGGACTCATGGCTGAGTGGGATGCAGTTCAATCTTTATTGATGAAGAATGCAGTGCAAGCTAGCTATCTCTAATCACAATCCTGTCCTATGTATCTCCTGAGGCGGAAGTGTCAGGAAGAGGAAGTACATAGGATAGGGGGTGGGGAGAAGGAAAAAGCCTGCAAACCAGTGGGGATTAAATGGTGGAAAACAGGAAGTGACTAGGAGAGGGGGTGGAATGGAAAAGAGCATGAGCCAGTGGGGATTAAACCAGTGCGAACAAAACAATGATTATGTAAATAGACCACAGTGTCAAGCAATGCAACAGAAGGGGTCTTAGAAGCAGAATTTAGAAGCAGACCAACATGCCTCCAGGGTTATTACTGTGCTCGGTGCCTGCACCACGAATCCACTGCTCCTAGAAGCATTTTTTCCCCTTTTGTTGCCCTTGTTTTTTTAAAAAATCATTGTTGTGGTTATTATTATTGTTTTTATTAATGTTGTTGTTGTTGGATAGGCCAGAGAGAAATCAAGAGGGGAAGGGAAGACAGAGAGGGGGGAAAGAAAGATACCTGCAGATCTGCTTCACCACCTATGAAGCAACCCCCCCCTGCAGGTGTGGAGCCAGGGCTCAAACCCGACTCCTTATGCTAGTCTTTGCTGTGCTACCACCTGATCCCCCTTTTAACTATATGTTTTAAAGGGAAGAATGAATCCTCCCAAGTTCCCTGTTTTCTGAGTCACAATTTACGCAATCAGCATCTATTCCAAGTAAGTGGGTGCCTTGCATAATGGTTATGATCACAATAGTAATTAAAATAGCATTTTATAAGAAGGGTGAAAAAATATTCAAAGAAAATGATCATGTCAGGCCAGGAGATGACTCACCTGGTAGAGTACACACATTACCATGCTCAAGGATCCCGGTCACCGCAGAGGATACCTGCTAAGGGAAAGATTTCCTCTTCTCTTCCTTCCCTTCCCTTCTCTTCTTGTCTCTCCTCCCCTCCCCTCCCCTCCCCTCCCCTCTCCTCTCCTCTCCTCTCCTCTCCTCTCCTTGCCTCGCCTCTCCTCCCCTCCCCTCCCCTCCCCTCCCCTCCCCTCCTCTCCTCTTCTCTCCTCTCCCCTCCTCTCCTCTCCTCTTCTCTTATTTTCTTTCTCTTTTCTCTCCTCTCCTCTCCCCTCTCCTCCCCTCCTCTCCTCTCCCTCTCTCTTTCTCTGTTTTTCACTTGTATCTAAATATTAAAAAGACTTTGCTGGAGTAAAGAAATCATGCAAGCCTAGAGTTTCACTGATAACTCTGGTGGCAAAAAAAAAAAAAAAAAGAGAGAGAGAGAGAAAGAAAAAAATGACATGGTGTACTAAAATAATTAAGTCTTTATAAAAATTCACAGTGGAGATTAAATTTTGAATTTTCATTGTGGTGCAGAAAAAGAATTGAATGCATACACAAAAAATCTTGTCAAGACTTTAATTTATTCCCAGGGCTTTGACACCAACCAGTTGGCTTCGATTAAACAAAAGTGAACTAGAGAGAATCGTTTTGGGTATTGGTATGCAAATGAATCTACCAAATGTTTCTTCCTATGACTTTGGAATCTCCATAGCCACATCTACAATGAAACACACATTTTAAATAAAGTTGTATACAATCAAGCATTTATATGGCTAAAATTGTACTTTTATGGGTTAGGTAAAAATACTAATGGAATGGATTGTTTGTTTTCAAGAGAAACAAAGATAGTTTTAAATATATAATTTTTAAATGTGTTTTCAAGACTGACTACAAAGTCCAGCTGTGAAAGATCATGGCTATTAGATACACAGTCCAGGCCAAGCCTGGCCCTTTAGCGCTATATAAAATTTTAGCATTGTGTTGTCTTTCTCTGTCTCTCTGTATCTGAAAGTGTTGGCCAAGTGTAATGAAGACACTGGTGAGGGCAAATACAAACAAACAAAAAATTTTCAGAAATACAGGATGGTCAGGGAGATAGTATAAGAGTTATGCAAAACAAGTTCCAGGGCCAGGCTGTGACGCAACTGGTTGAGTGCACACATTACAGTGCACAAAGACAGCTTCAGCCCCCGGGGTCCCCACCTACAGGGGAAAGCTTGTGAGTGGTGAAGCAGGTCTGCAGGTGTCTCTGTGTCTCTCTCCCTTTCTGTTGCCGCCTTTCCTCTCGATTTCTGACAGTCTCTATCCAATAAATAAAGATAATTAAAAAAAAAAATTCATACCTAAGGCTCTAATGTCCCTGGCTTAATTCTCAGAACTCCCATAAGCCAAAACATAGCGGAATTCTGATAAAGATAAAAATAATAAATAGGTACATATTTACATGATACAACCTTTAATGCACAATTCCAGCCTTAATGACATTCTCTGAATTGAGAGTTTTAATCTGAGTACCTTTAAATAAAAAAAATCATAATTGTCAGGTGTACTGAGAACTATTTGGTGATAACAAAAGATTGTTCATATGATCTATACAATATCAGTTTGGCTCTGTAACTAAATGCCATCCAAATCCTTTAATTTTACAAGAAATTATTAGCACTCTAAAGCAACAAATAGTTTGAAGGGGGGAAGGTAAACACAAAAATAATCTCTTCGGTACAAAATTCATATAAGTAATTTTAAAATATATCTATACTTGAGAACTCTCAATTCTCCTTACTGTAAAGACATGAACTGTAATAATGGCTTAGAGAACATCTTAGAGTAGTTGTGCTTTAATAATGTGACACTGCATCTTGATTTTTCTTCATAGTGTTTAACTCTACCTTTTCATTCCCCCCTACTGCCTTAAATTAAATAGTGTTAAATTCTAAAATTATAAACTTAATTGCAAAGTGCACAGCACATGCCATCCTTTTCTGTGTAAGCCAAGATTACTTTGCAGCATCCCTCTGCAGGAGACCTAAGAGGGAATTTCCCCAAACATTAATGTATTCAGAAGAAATGTCAAAATAAAGAAAACCTATAAACATTGTCTGTGAGAAGCCTTTCTGTGCCCTTCCTAAATGCAAAGCCAGCTCTCATCTTCCCAGAAAAGTAGAATCTGTTTCTGCCATCTAGTGACGATATGGCCAATGGGTGCTTAGAAAAGAAATACAGTTTCTGAAGACTCAAAAAAAGAAAAAAAAATCAATCCAAAGCAACCAAAATTTTATGTGCACACATATGCACAAACATATGCACAAGTTCTTTAGAAAGGAGCTTTGAATAAAAGTGTCCAGAATGTATGAGGGCTCCAGATGTTCCTGACTAGTTTCTGAAATAAACAAAAAGAATGATAAGAACCTGTGTGTGCAGATTGATTTTGAAGGCATCGAATAACATTCAAATGTATTATCTTCAAGAGTGCAAGAAGCAATCTGAACACTGGTTGAAAGTATGAGTTCTACAGTTAGAGTCTGTGAAGCCAAAGCTTGTCAGTCTGTATATTAGATCTCGTTAGCAATTCATTCAAGTATGAGGTTTGTTTGGATCTCGCGATAACTACCTATTTACTCATTGGTTATATATCATTTCATTCTACACATTAAGTGTTCTTGTTTTATGGTGATAGGGAGTAAGATGAAAATTTGCTTTTATTTCAAATATTCTGATTATGGAATTTTATAGGAACATGAATATCTATAAGCAGATACAGAACTATTTGGTGATAGAGGCTTCAGTGGTCAGAGAAAGCGAGGAGAGAGGTTGATATCCTGAGGACCTAAATGACTGCTTCTGTCATTCAGTGACACAAGTTCAAATCTGGGATTGAAAGCTTTGAAAGAAAGGAAGTAAACACAGAATGACATGCTTTTAATTCTAATGTATTATTCATTTTCATATTGTACCTATCTAGCTCAACCCTTTTTTTTTTTTTTTTTGCATATCAGAGAGGATGGGGGGATATAGAAAAGGGAAAAGGGAAGATAGACTTTTCTAAAATTTGACTTCCATATCCTCATTCAACTCAGGGATTAAGTGTATAAAACAGAGTCTATCACAGCAGAATCTGAGACTCATAAGTGGAAAGAAGGAGGTTCTAAAGGGAAGTGGATGATCTGAATCCACATGATGCAACAGGAAGGTTTGGCTGAAGTTCTAAGGGGAAGTGGATGATCTGAATCCACATGATGCAACAGCAAGGTTTGGCTGAAGTTGAAATGCACTGATATCTATTTGGAGAAATGTGGATGCACCCTTGTGATGACAAAAAATCCTATAAATCAATGCTTCCGCAATCAATTCATGCTGAAATTGATAAGAATATTGACTTATATGTACAGGCAACTGGAAAGAAGGCTGAATATTGAAATGCAGACACAGACTAGTGGAGGAAGACTGCAGAAGCCTTTTGTCTTTCCCTCATTTCATTTTTCGTATTTATATAACCTTTTCCTATTTTTTAATTTAATTAATTTTATTGTATTGATTTAGCAATGATTGACAAAATAAAATAAGAGGGATATAATTCCCACCACCAGAGTTCTGTATCACATCCCCTCCTTTGGAAGCTTACTTATTCTTTATTCCTCTGGGAGTATGGACCCAGTATCATTATGTGTGGGAGGTGTGGCTTCTGTAATTGCTTCTCCATTGAACATAGGCAGTGGCAGTTCAATCCATACTCCCAATCTGTTTCTATCTTTCCCTATTAGGGCAAGGCTTTGGAGAGCTGAGTTGCAGAACACACTGGTGAGATCATCTGCCCAGGAAAGTCAGGTTATCATCATGCAACTTGGTGTCTGAAAAAGCATTAAGATATAAAGCCAAAAAAATTGTTTAATAATCAGGAACTTAAAAATAAGAATACAACGGGTGAGATTTGGAATATCCAATTTGCAAAAGCTGGTAGGTCTATTTCGGGTGTATAACAAGGGGCCCATGACATTATTAATTTGTGCCTGAATCCAACAGGTGGGATAAAGGTGTTGTCTAAAGAGATTTTAATTAATTAATTCATTCATTCATTAGTTAATCTGTGATAAAGCCAGAGAGGAAGTGAGAGGGAAGGAGGAGGTAGAGAAGGAAAGAGAGAGAGAACAACACAGAGAGAGAGAGAGAGAGAGAGAGAGAGAGAGAGAGTTCCAAAGCACTATTTCAGTTCCAGTGAAGCTTCCCTCCTGCAGGTGGAGGATGGAGACTAGAGACTTGGATCATTGTGCACTAGAGCAGATGCACCATCACGAGGCTCCATTTTCCTAAAGTTTATCCTACACACCTATGACTGTGTGTTTGATTGTTTGGTCATCTCTAGGACTTCACAATTCCCACCACCAGAACTGTATCCCCTCCCCTCCCCTGATAGACCTAAAATAGACCTACTAGCTGTTTCCAAAATGGAGACCCCCCGAATCTTCACCTACAATATTCCAGCCTTTAGGTTCATGATCAGTCAACAATTTGTTTGGCTTTACATCTTAATTGCTTTTTCAGCCACTAGGTTCCAGATGCTACTATGATGCCAATCTGATTTCCCTGGACAGACAACCCCACCAATGTGTCCTGGAGCCCCACTTCCCCAGAGCCCTGTCCCACTAGGGAACGAGAGAGAGAGACTGAGTATGGATCGACCTGTCAATGCCCACATTGTGTGGGGAAGCAATTACAGAAGCCAGACCTTCCACCTTCTGCACCCCATAATGGCACTGGGTCCATACTCCCAGAGGGTTAAAGAATAAGAAAACTGCATGGTTTTCATACTATTTATCTATTAATAGCTCACAAATTTCTATTTAGAGCCTAGCTAATGTCCCCAAATTCTAAATTCACATAGCCGACTCTATTATCAAGATTCCCATCTTCAGATGCAATTATAATTTACATTAATATTAATATGTATAAAACAAGGCTCCCCATTCTCTCTGAATTTTATACCCTCAGTCTACCTTTTTAGACAATTCTAATCTTTCAACTGTCCAGAATGTGTATATCAGTTATGATAACATGATTTAAGCTTCTGGAAATAACTAGACTGTGATGTCAGGCACATAAATTTGTATGCTAATACTGAGTTGTAGAGTAGATTTAATGATCTATTTACTTATTCAACTGAAAATTTCTGAGGAGGAAGACTACATTTGTGTTCTTTATCATGGAATCTCTTGCAAAGCACTTATTACATACTTAATAAATTTTAATCCATGAGTAGTGAGCTTTTATTCTATGTAGTAATTTATACCTTAGATGATACAAAACTAAAACATAAGTAAAATTACTTAAAAAATAAGAAAGGCTTCAATCATATATAACAAGAATGCTGTGATTGCAATTCAGTTTTATGACTAGTTGGACTCGTGGTTTAACAACATAATCAAGTACTTTAATGTATGAGATTTAGATTTGCTCTTAAAAGGATAGCTCCATGTCATGGTAGAGTTGTAGTAACTGCAAGCATTTTGCCCAAACATAGATGACATTTAAAAGAAGCAAAATATGAGCTCTTTCTTGAGTCTGTTTGGAAATCTGAGAGAGAAGAAACCTTTGCCAGATGTGTCTTCTTAATCATAATAGTATTACAACTTCCAAAATCTAAATTTTCCCAAGCTCTTTAACAGTATCCTAGTAAATAACCTTTCCAAAATACAATACTGGGAGCTAAAAGTTCATCTGGGTAGTTGGGCAGTAGCGCAGCAGGTTAAGTGCACGTGGCGCAAAGCACAAGGACAGGCCTAAGGAATCCAGTTCAAGTCCACCTGCAGGGGAGTCGCTTCACAGACAGTGAAGTAGGTAGGTCTGCAGGTGTCTTTCTTTCCCCTTCTCTGTCTTCCCCTCCTCTCTCCATTTCTCTTGGTCCTATCAAACAATGATGACATCAACAACAATAATAACTACAACAACAATAAAAACAAGGGCAACAAAAAGGAAATAAATAAAATAAAATAATAAAAAGTTCATCTGTCCTAACTCTTAATGACTCATATGGATTTAAAAAGAAGCAGAATTATTGAAGTGGTACCTTATCCATCCCTACGTTTTAATTTAAGGTATGTGAATAAATAATGTATATGAGATATTCCAGAAAGCATAATTACAAGTACTTTTCTGGCATATATTTCAAGTGGAATGTTGATACAAGAATCCATGTCCAAATGCTCTGCCATTTGGGAAAAAAATGGCCTCTAGAAGCAGCAGATACGTAATGCAGGCAATGAACCCCTGTGAAAACCCAGGTAGCAAGGAAAAAAAGAAAAGAAAAGAGAATAGAAGAAGGAAGGGAAGAGAAGAGAGGAGGGGACAGGAGGAAAGAAAGGGAGGAGAGGAGAGAAAAGGGGAGGGTTCATTCCTCAGTGTTACATTACAAAGAAAAAAGATGGATGAGTGTCCTATAGGGATCTATCACAGGGAGATAAGGAATTGTACCCACATATCAACAACTGTATTATAAATCATTTGCCCTCAACAAAATGGTAAAAAAATTAAAATCTCATCTTCTTGATTACAGAGTAGTATTCCATTAAATATATATCTCATAATTTCTTTGTCTTGTCATCTGTCATTGGACATTGTGCTCTTCGTTATTCAAAAATATCTAACTTTAATGCATAGTTGCATGTTATCTTACAAAGAATTATTGTTACTACACATAGCACTTGTAGTCTAGGTTGACTATCTCAGAAGCACAGAGAAAGGATAGATAGGTTTCACCTGGACCCCTGTAAAATGTATGGCACTTAAATAGGATCCAAATCTCTCTAGCTGTTGCTAAAAGGTACTTTCTTAGAGAGGAAATGTATTAAGTTTTCTCAGATTGATATGCATCAAAGCAGAGGGTATCTATTGTACCCTGATTTTAATTCATTTGTTTATATGAACCCTGTTAACCTAGACAAATAAAGAAGAAAGAATTTTCATCATTTTATTATTTTGGTTTGAATCATTTATTTCTAGGTGATGTTTTGAGTAACAAACATATGCATTTAAGTCTTTCAATTTTTTTCATTTGTTTTTTTTAACAATTTTTTTAATTGTTAAAGTATTATACCTTTTAAACAAACATGTAACTTTCTTATTTTCTTTCTCTATTTTTTTCTTTCCCTTTCTTCCTTCCTTCCTTTCTTCTTTTAAATCACTGGTACTTTCTTATACTGACCTGATTTTTTCAGATAGCACAAGTGAGAAAGAGATAGAAAAAGAAAGATACCATTGCAGAGAAGTTTCCTCTAGAGTGGTGGGGATCAGATTTGGACTTGGGTGACATGCATGACAGCGTAGGCACACTACCCAGGTTAAATATTGTTGTCAGCCATCAATAATTCAGTCCAATATTGTAACAAAAAAACTATTTTGATAACATCTACCTTCATATGACTTTATTATGCAATCAAAAATCTTGCCCCAACTCTTAAGTATACTTTCTTGTGTTCAGAGTGCTCAGAAGATATTTGAGAACAGTGGATATTAAAATTAAAGTCCATCATCTAAAGTGGGGGAAATATGCAACAATAGTATAATATTCATGCTTTACTAACAAAAATGAATCAGAAATATTGTTTCAGTCTGGTAAAAGATAGCACATTAAACATGACAACATTCATGGTTTAAATGATTTTTAGTTTAAACAATTTTTAAAATAAAACTAAAGTTCACATTTTTTATACCTTATATCTGAAGGTCTAGCTAAACATACTTCCTTATGATGAAACTATTGATTGAATGTCCTGTTCTATCTTAGCTAGGGTTTAACAGAAACAGTGTAAAAGGTGGTAGAAGTGATTTATTAATGAAGAATCCACAGGAGAAATTCAAAGGGATTTAAGAAAGCAGGGCATAAGAAAGAAAAGTGGTTAAGTAAGCATGAGATTTCAGGCAAATTTCCACAGATGGTAGGCTTAGCTAGGCATTCTGAAGTGTAAGTTGATCTCAGTTTGACCTCTCTGGAGAAAGAGATTCTGGAAATTCATAAGCCAATTTCTACCTTGTCTGCTTCTAAAAGTGGCTTTTCTATTTTTCATACCATTAACGTTTTTTTTTTTTTTTGGAGGGGGTGGGAAAGAGAGAACTTAACTACATACCAAGGTTTTCCCCAGTGTGGTGACCAGGCTCAAATTTGCAGATGTCTTCCCAGTTGAAATATCTTGCAAAGCAATGTCTTAAAGAAGTTTATTTTTACTCAGTACATAGCAATAGTACAGAATTCTAACCACTGAACTGATTCAAGGATATACATTTTGACAGACCTGTCATCATCATATGTGTTGTCACCACTTGTACCATGGAGTAAGACAATTCTGAAAGACATGTACTGAGAAGAAAATATTTCCACACAGAAGTGGAACATATTAATTTACCCCAGGTTTTCTTGGGAAGAACTAGTCTCATGTTTTGCTCCTCAGGTCTCTGCAACAGGGCCTTGAACTAATACACTACTGTTCACCTGAAAAATAAAGTGTTGAAATAATTGCCAGGCTGATAATCACCATAATGATCAAGAAGTTACTTTCCCAAAACATCACTTTTGAAGAGCGGAAGGCTATAAAAAAGCAAAACTTTTAAATAAACAATAAAGTTAAGAAACATACAATGGCTCAAAGAGACCAATTAATTTCTCTAGTATAAGAAGTGGAATTTAACTCTAGTAATTTAATCATATGTTACAAAGTAATAGATTGGTAGTTATATTGAAATGGGGAATTTAAGATGGTTTTTTTTTTTAATTGCCACCAGGATTAGTGTTGAGGTTCAATGATTGTGCAATGAATCCAGTGTTGCTAGTGGCCATTTTTTTCCTTTTTTTTTCCCTTCATTTCCTAGGACAGAGAGAAAGTGAGTGGTGTTGGTATTCTTCATGTTGGTTTGGTCCCCTTACCCCTACCTCTGAGAGATTTGGTTTGGCCCCTGCTAGTTTCGCGAGCCAGCTTGTCCCCGCCCCAGAACCCCTACAGAGTTCCAGAGTTCTTGGCGCAGCCGTGTGAGGAGAAGGATGCAGGAGAGATCTGTGTGGTGATTAGTTTGGGTTAGTTTATGAATCGCTGTTCATGAATAAAGAAATACAGCTTCCCGGCCCAGCCGTGTGTCTGCGAGTCTCTGTGTCTGTCTACCACCTAGAAGCTAGCCTGGCCTACTGGAGCCCCCGAACTTAAACTACAGAGCGGGAGGTAGACAGAGAGACACCTGTACTACTTGCTTCACCACTGTGATGCTTCCTCCCTGTAGTTAAGGAGCAGGGGCTTGAACCTGGGTCCTTTTGCACAGTAATGTTTATACCACTGCCCTGACTGCCATATAATGAAATTTAAAATATATTGGAATAAAAGTCGTTATTAAGTGGAATAAGAGAAGACCAGAGCTGGGAGTCTGGCGGTAGCACAGCGGGTTAAGCACAGGAGGTGTAAAGCGCAAGGACCTGGGTAAGGTCCCTGCTCGACCTCAGTTCGAGCACCGGGCTCTCCACCTGCAGGGGAGTCACTTCACAAGTGGTGAAGCAGGTCTGCAGGTGTCTTTCTCTCCCCCTCTCTGTCTTCCTCTCCTCTCTCCATTTCTCTCTCTATCCTATCCAACAATAACTACATCAATAACAACAATTATAACTACAGAAATGAAACAGGGTCAACAAAAGGGAATAAATAAATATTTAAAAAATAGACCAGAGAAATTAAGAATGCACACACACACACACACACACACACACACACACATATACATATATATGATTAAAAACACAATTTTGGGGACCACACCTAGTTGAATGCACATGTTACAGTGCTCAAGGACCCAGGTTCAAGCCCGCAGTCCCCACCTGCAGGGGGAATGTTTCACAAGTGGTAAAGTAAAGCTGCAGGTGTATCACTATCTCTCCCACTCTCTCCCACCCCCTCCCCTCTCAATTTCTGGCTGTCTCTATCCACTAAATAAAGAAAATAGTAATAAAAATAAACAAAACCACAATTTTCAAGATATTTGATAAAAAGAGATAGCTAGAAAAATCCCCGCAAGGAGAATGACAACACCAGGAAAGAACTTGAATTTTATCATGTGTATATTACAAGTTAGCTTAGTGTAGCTCCTAAAAGATGGAAATATCAGATGTTAATTTCCAGTGAAATTAGTTTTTTCTTGCCTCAGTTATTCTTTGAAACTCTGAAGAATGTTCTATCCAAACACACAAAGCTATATACTAATGAAAATATTACTAGTTAAGGGCAATATTCAGTAAATCTGTCATGAACCCTCTTAATGTTCAGTAAAAGAACCACTGAAGGAATTGTTATTTTAAGCTAAACTGTAGCCACTATAGAAATTTGTAACTCAACACTAAGTTGTATGGTGTGAAATATCAAGAACAAATATTAAAGATAGAATTTTCAAGGAAGCACTGTAGAAAAGAGCATTATGATGAATGAGGAGGATATATTATGTTATAGAAGGACTATTTATGGGTGAAGCTTCTGAGAAACTGTAAATATATTTAGAAACCAAATGTCTGTCAATCACGCAGATAAATAGCTTAGTGACTAACTCGTTCAGAGTCTACAAAATCAGGCAATATAATCAAACTTATTAATGCATAATACCTGTCAAAATATCAAACACAGAAAGTACTTAGGGATGATTAACAAGAATATGTAGTCTATCAATTCTAAACACTAAATCAATTAGTATGTATTTTATTTTTGTCTATTTATTTTGTTTTGTATAAAGACATACATATCAGGGAAAAAACAACTCTCCAATATTTTTAATATTTATTCAACACAAAACATACTCAGATTCATGGAGAAGTCTATATTCTTATAATTCCAATTATTTGTTGTGACTATGAAGACTAAAATATTACTGCTAAATGTTTTAATTATGCTACTAAAATATTGTAATAGTATTTAAATACTCCACTATTATCTCATATATTATAATATGTAGTACTATGGAGTTCTTTCTTTGAATCAGTATATTTTAATTTTTATTAGCTGTTTTCTTCCTAGCTTTATTCTGATTTATTTCTATAAAACATAAGAGTCAAATTTATGATCTGCATCAAGTGTATAGAACTTCAGGGGAAATGTTTTTATATCAACCACACTCCTGACTTGAGTTTATTTTTTTTATTCTTATTTCCATTTTTTAACAATTATTTAGAACACTTGAAATTAATTTCATCTTGCATGCATGTTATTAATTTCTGATACATTATGTTTGTTATCATTAAGATCACTGATAAACTAGTAACTGAAAATGATACACCGTAATTTCTTTGCAAAAGAACTTATTTCAGTGTTCATGGAACTTGCTTTTTGAAAAAATAGAAAACAAGTAGAAATAGTAATACAGTCCTTCTGCAAGCCTTTGGAAATTAAAAAAAAAAATGATTTTGAGCAATTGTATTGGAAAGACAAAAGCATAAATCAGAGTGTCAAGCAGATACAAAATACAGGTAGAAGTGCTACCGTACCACATTATGCTGTTACTAACATGTTACTAAGGATTGTCGCCTGAGATGTAAAACTCCTAACTCCTCTAGTCTAGTGAGATCTTTCCTAACACATGGGACTACCTAGTTCCATTTCAGATGGCACATTATCTAAGAAAGTTACAGATAGTAGATATAGGTTGGTGTTTAGGGTATTGAGTAGAGGTGTACACGTACTCATTGTCAAGGGGCAATTACACAACTCAAAGTGAAAGTGCTTAATAGCAATCTGTGATTAGATTTAGACCTAATAAGCTTAGGATCCTAGTAGAAGGGCCTAAAGAAGACATCATAAAGTCTCTTATTCATCAGACTTGAACAAAATAACCTTGGCAATCTAGCAGAAAAGCCCAAAGAGAGCAGACCTCGTAAACCAAGTATTGGTTTGGATACAACAAATGACAACACTAACAACTGGGAGGAATTCTAAGCGCACCAGATAAAGGAGGGACTACAAAAACTGGATAAGGGCAAAAGACTGGCTCATTTAATCGTGGCTTTTTGGGTGGATAATAAACCACCCCATCATCTTGGAACCTAGTTAGGGAACCCTTGAATTCCCACACAGATATGATGGACCAAGACTTCTAATAGATCCATCTCCACTGTCACTAGTCACTTTCATCAGTAACATCATCATAAGCCCTCCCGTGGGTCACTTCAGAAACTTGTTCTCTTCCCTAGAAAGTAGTAACAGTAGGGACTGCTCTACTCTCTGAAAAGAGGCTGGGTTATCCTACTCTGTCACTTGAGGTAGACTGTTCCTGATATGAGTGCAGCCTACAACTTCATGTGACCATGGACTTTGAGCTCAGACTGACAGGAACTTAGGTTACACAGGCTCCTGTGCTAAGTATAAATATATATTGGACCTGGGTCACATTGATAGAGCAAACAATCAATATTATTCATATATTTTCTCAAGATTGGAAGATACTCACTTTCCTAATCCAACTTTCCAGGCCTTTTCTCAACTTTGACACCATCTTCTCAGACAATATTTTTGTCCAACTCCATGTTAGCTATCAAACTCAAGCAAAAACTACGAAAGTCATAGGCCCCTAGGAACTTATCTAAAATCAAATTCCTCACATCTTTCCAACCAAAAATTCCTATTCTCATCTGCCTTATTCCTACTTTTTAGTTTTTGTTTATTAATCATTTTGTTTTGCTTCATATCTTACACCTTTCAGCCACCAAGTTGCAGGTGCTATGATTCCATCCTTACTACCCTGAGCAATTGACCTCACCAATATTTCCTGGAACCTCACCTCTGCAGAGCCCTACCCAATTAAATAAATATAGAAAGAGGCTAGGGGTATGTATCAACCTGCCAATGCCTTATCCAGAGGAGAAGTAATTACAGAAATCAGAACTCCCACTTCTGTACCCAAAAATAATTTTGATCCATACTCCTAGCATGGGAGAAATGTTAGAGAGAAGATGATCTGAGAGCTCTGAACTCCAGCTTCATCAGGACCCAGAGAGAGCAGAAGATAAAAGGAAGGATACTTGCAAGTTGTGATAGGTGTAGGTTTAACATTCTATTGAATTCAGGTGCTGAGATTCTAGAGTAGCCAGTGAAACCATCTTTATAATGCTTCTACAGCATGAAAAATATTGAGACCCAGTTCAGAGCAGAAACAAAATCCCTATGGCTTGACTTAGCACTTGTCTGGTTTTAAATCCCTCTGAAATTTATTCACAAATTGTCTAATTCCTGAGCCTTAATTATTATTAATAATAATGCTGAAGATCAGCATCATTGAAAGGATGAGATGACAGATATAATAATTATAGCAAAATATTAAGAACTCGTGAATTTATACATATTTTAAACATTGTGTATTTAAATCAGACATTTTAACTTTAATAACCGTTTCTTATCGATTCCAGCTTCAATTAAATTATTGACATAAAGCATACTTTGGGCTAATAGTTTATAGCAGTTTTATCATAAATTCTTTCTAGTTAAAATAACAGAAGATTTAATATTATGAGCCCATCAAGTAGTTTTAAGTATACAGAGTTATGTCTACAGTTCAATTCTGAAATTAAGGAGAATACAGGAAAAAAAAGATTGATAGCAAATAAATGTCTGACATCTTTTATAACTATTCTTTATTGAAATTTGTATCCTTTAATCTATAAAAGGTTTTATAAAATCACTTTCTCAAGTAAAAGCTGATCAGATGGGAGTTTTTACTTACATTAATAAATTGAATGAACAGTTTTAATTAAAAACTCATGCTATTCTCAAAATAATGCTGAAGAGAATTTTTCAGATCAATTGCAACTGCCAGATGGAAGAGTTTCATATACTGCTTTTTAATATTTCACTTTCACAAGCACGTCACTTAAATATGCTGTCTACCAATCTCAAATACAAATGATATTCAATCATAGTATTAATATAATGCAATAACTTAAGTACTTTTCTATAATTTTGTTTATAGACCTTATATATAAGGTATGAAATTCAATAATTGAATTACCCAAGCTTTTTCATCAAATTACTCTAAGTACGTTTCCCCAGAAAGTACATTGACGAGGAATTACGATGTACTTGGCCAATAAATTAAAGTTCTGGTGAGATGATAATTTGACAAGTGCCACTGCTGACTTCAATGAGGAAAAATAATGTTTATGTACATTTTGCAGAAGATTTTTATTTAAGGTCTTATAAAACTAAGTTATATTGACATTGCTAATTTAACATGTCATTATAAAAGGGGGAGAAAACAGTTTATTTGCAAAATTTTAAATCTGTCTAAAAATGACATTTTGCTTTTAGAAAAAGATGTTGGCATTCTTCATTTCTCTGGTTCTCAAAATATTCCGTAATATAAGGAAGATACTATTTTGTATAAAACTGAGAAATAAAGAGTTAAAGATTCTATGAAGATTCAGTGCTAACTACAGAGCCTAGATCTGGAGTCTTTATGACAAATGTTCTCTTTACAGTATGTAGACCCATTGTGGGTGTATGTAAAAAGGTCTAATCTAAATGTTGTCTAACAGCTAAACGTGAAAATATTTAGTGCTAAGAATAAAAGGAAAGAGAATTAAGATTTAACTTTTTCACATAGTTCCTCATAGAGTCATAGCATATACCTGTGCTTGCTTCTTTCTTAAGTAAAAGTAAACAGTAGAAACACTTGGCCAACAAGACTTTCATAGTAGCCCTTGTCCATCATCACCATCTAACACCAAATGAATAATTAAATTGTCTCACCTGTAGCGCAGGAGTAGTCTACTTTCTGTTTAAAACGGTTATTTCGGGCTTCATTTTACTTCTGTTATCAATAGTTGAAGGGGGATGTTTACCATTTCCTTTCCAGATTAAAAAAAAAGTCAGAAATTTGCCGACTGGCAAATAGTAGAAACTGTATAACTTTATAGTCACAATGATGGAGATTAGCGTGCCGTGTCGGAAAGGAGTCATTTTAAAACATAGGCATATATGGGAGTCCGGCGGTAGTGCAGTGGCTTAAGCGCATGTGGCTTAAGTACAAGGGCCCACGGATGTATCCCCGTTTGAGCCCCCGGCTCCCCACCTACAAGGGAGTTGCTTCGCAAGTGGTGAAGCAGGTCTACAGGTGTCTATCTTTCTCTCCCCCTTTGTCTTCCTCTCCTCTCTCCATTTCTCTCTGTCCTATCTAATAATGACAACATCAATTACAACAACAACAACAATAACTACAACAATAAAACAACTAGGCCAACAAAAGGGAATAAATAAATAAATATTTAAGAAAAGATAGGCATATGTCCAGGAAAAGGGTTTAAAATGTTAAGATCAGATAAAGAGTAAATGTAGAGGATGCTGGTTTATTTTATTTTATTTTATTTTATTTTATCTATATTTAACCTGAGGATAAATCAAATGTCCCTTAAAGTAACCCCTGGGGAAGAGCAGAGAAAATGAATAAATGAATACAGGATATTTAACAGTATCAACAAGAGTTTAAAAATAAAATAAAAAAGATCAACTCCAAATGTAATGTCAACATTTTAAAGACTTGTTTTATAATGTTAATATTTATCTATTTTATTCAATAGGATAGAGGGAAAAGGGATGGAGAGAGAGGGAGAAAGAGAGAGAAAGAGAGAAAGAAAGAGAAAGAGAGAGAGAGAAACACCTGCAGCAAAGCTTCACCACTTGTGTTCCCTAAGCTAGGGAACAAGGGCTTGAACCCAAGTCTTTATGTATAGTAACACATGCCCTTAACCAGGTGTATCACTACCCTATCCCCCCATTTCAACATTCTAAGGCAAAAATAACTATTCTACTCACCATAACTACTTTCATATAGGCTGCCTTATGTGATCTTTCTAATATCTCCATGATACACATAATGATATTACCATTCTAAGGATAAAGTGTTGAAGATATTTTCTTATCCCATTCTTCCGGATACTTATTAGAAATCCTGGTTGTTACATTTGCTTGCAAAATATGTTTGCTTATTGTTTGCTTGCCAGGTACATTCCTTTGTAGGCCTATTCTTGTGACTGTGTCCTTGCTTATAAATTTTTGCTCTAAAGAGAAGTCTGGGCTATGTCTGAGATTAACTTTCTGGCCCCCAGGCTAGTGCCAAAGCACAAATGCAGTTACCCATAACTCTGATGTCTATCTTCTGTCCTTTGGGTTTGGAGATGTTACACAGGATAAATGGATAAGCTCAATAGTTTATGGCATCAAAACAACATATCTGAAGTAATTACATTTAGACAATGGCAATTTTAAGAACCCTTAGGACCTATACTCTGATGGCTCCCACCTTCGAAATGTATTCTGATCTTTATCTATGTGATGTATAAGCACATGTTATTTGTGCCTTGACACTTACTTCTGATGTATGTTTCACTTAAAAAAGTGGGGATCCAGGAGGTGGCAGACCTGGTTAAACATATGCATTCCAGTGCACAAGGACCTGGGTTCAAGTCCCTGGTACCCACCTGCAGGGAGAAAGCTTCATGACTGGTAAGCAGGGTTGCAGGTCTCTCTCTCTCTCTTTCTGTCTTCCCCTCCCTTCTCAATTTTTCTCTGTTTCTATCCAAGAAAAAATAAACACATAAATATTATAAAAAATCATTAACCTTCCTCTTTCATTTTTGATGTAATGAGTTGGGCTAGCAACGCGAGGGAGAGAGATGACCAAGGAACCAGGCTCATGGCAGCAAGGCAATACAAACCTTTATTCATTCAAACACCCCAGAGTTGGGCGGTAGCACATCTGGTTAAGCCACGTGGCGCAAACCGCAATGGCCAGCATCCGCCTCCGGGTGTGCACGCACGTGCGCCTCTAGGTCAGAACCTGGAAAAGATAAGACAGAAACAGAAGTGGCTTGACAATACCATACATGGTTAGGAAAGGGGCGGAGAAAGGCAAAACGGGCCGGGAATGGTATGGACCTCCCCAGCAACTGTTGCTAGGAGTTCAATTGGTAGGATTAGTAATACCTTACAGGGAATTAGGAAGGAGACCTTTAGCCATTTGTAAGAAAAGCAGAAGATTGATACGTAGATAATAAAAGGAATGTAGGGTGGAGCAGGCTTAATGTTTTAAGGAACACCAGCTCCTGGAGGCGGGAAGATACAGATTGTTTTGTGTGGCAGGGAAGTCTGATATGACGGGCAACCTTTTGATGTTCCTGTGTCCCCCATTTTGCTCAACCCCTTCATAGAGAGAGAGAGACTAACAGGATGGATTCACCTCTCAGATCAAACCCTGCCAGGCTCCACCTCATCCCCACAATATCCCTATAGTAATGATGTACGGTTTTAGGCAGCTTGAGATGGAGGTGAACACTAGACGTTGTCCCAGCTCAGTATGTCTTGTGTGTGTCTCATTTGACCTCTTCTGATCAACTGTATGGTGATTGAAGTTATTCTCTTTACCTTGAGATGCATCTAACCTCAGGGGCCTAGCAATAGTTCTTTTACCTGTGAAGTCTCTATAATGAGGAAATTCTTTGCTATAATTTTCCCAGTCAATAAATTAATTTTAAAAATAGGAAAGAATCTCAGGATTTTTTGAAAATAAATGCATTGGCAATAAATTTCTGGTTTACCCATAGTATAACATTTTAACATTGTGTACATCAGATTTTAATATATGCAAATAATATGAAGTCTCTTGAAAATATGAATCTTATAAAGGCCAAGCACAAAGGTGCCATTAGTACACCTGGAAAGTATCATGTTAGTTCTTTCTGAGACAATTGGTGTGACTTGTTGTTCACCACTATTCATTCATGTCTTAAATAACCTGGCTGGAATGTAGGATTATTCTGATTTAAACAGATAGTTTGATCACTGCATGCTGAATCATTCTCCAGAATGATTATAACACAAAATAAGCTTTAGTCTAGTCAAGAAAAAAGCATTTTCATAAAACACTTGAAATTTTCCTGCTTTTTATGATGAGACTATCTTTAATAGTGACTATGTCAATTAGTAGCTTACTCCCTGACTTGCCAAATGTTTAGTAAGCAGTTGTGGTATCAGGATTCTATTAAAAGAGAATTTAAGGAGAATATTATTTACTAAACTAACAGTCATTTTCCCAGATGCACTTTCTAGGCATGTTAGAGGGATAAGACAATTTTCATGGCAAAATTTTCATGCTTGCTTTTTCATTGAGAAAAATATTGGGGATAAAATAACTATAGTATGTTGATCAAAAGGTCTCAGACTAAATTATATAAAAATCCTTTAGATTCGTGATTAGTCAACAAGTTTTTTGGCTCTTTTTTCAGCCAACAGGTTCCAGATGTTAAAATGATGCTGGCTGGACTTCCCTGGGCAGATGACCCCATTAATGTGTCCTGGAGTCTCACTTTCCCAGAGCCTTACCTCACTAGGGAAGGAGAGAGACAGGCTGGGAGTATGGATTGACCTGCCAACACCCATGTTCAGTGGCAAAGCAATAACAGATGCCAGACCTTCCACCTTGTGCACCCCATAAGACCCTGGGATATGAAGTTCTGGTGGTGCGAATTGTGTGGAGTTGTACCCCTCTTATCCTATGGTTTTGTCAGTATTTCCCTTTTATAAATAAAAATTAAAAATAAATATTTTTAATTTTTTAAAAAGCTGCTATATTTCCTTGCAAGGTTTATGAGTCCAGGCATGCAAAGGTAATCATCTTCTTTAGAAAATGGAGGTTATTTTAATGTGAAGTGGAATTGTTTGTTAGGTAATTTAATTACCCTGTCTTGAGGAAATCAGAAAGCTAAGAGTTGAACGTGCTCTGATATCTTTCATTGGACTTTTTCCTTGTACCACTTTCATTAAAATAAAATATTTTTTAAAAATTTTAATAATCATTATTTATTTATTGGATTGAGACAGCCAGAGAGTTAAAGAGAAGGGGGATATAGTGAGGGATAGAGAAATAGAGACACCTGCAACACTGCTTCACCATTTGCAAAGTTTTCCCCCTCCCCTGTAGGTGGAGGTAGGGGGAAGGGAAACTCAAACCCAGGTCCTTGCGCATTTTATCATGTGTGCTCAACCAGGTATGCCACCACCTGGCCTCATAAAAGCTGCAAGAATGGCATTAAACTATCTTCAATTTATGATATCAATAAATGCCAATGGCCTGAATTCACCTATTTAAAGGCACAGAGTAGAAAGATGGATCAGAAAACACAACCCGACAATATGCTGTATACAGGAAACCTATCTAACTCAACAAGACAAACAGACTCAAATTGAAAGGATGGAAAACTATAGTAAAAGCCAATGGCCCACAAAAAAAGGGCAGGAACAGCTATTCTCATATCTGACACGATAGACTTTAAAATAAATAAAATTTAAAAAGATAGGGATGGACACTACTTAATGCTCAGAGGATCAGTCAATCAAGAGGACTTAACAATAATTAACATCTATGCACCCAGTGAGAAGCCAGCTAAATACACCAAACATCTACTGAAAGAGCTACAGCAATATATTAATAGCAACACAGTCATAGTAGGGGACTTAAACACCCCACTCTCTCAACTTGACAGATCACGTAAGCAGAAAATCAATAAAGAAATAAGGGAGCTACATGAAGAGATAGATAAACTAGAACTATCGGATATTTTCAGAGTGAAACCATTTTCAGCCCATCTTGGATGGAGCTTGAAGAAATCATGTTAAATGAAATAAGTCAGAGACAGAAGGGAGAATATGGGTTGATATCATTCACAGGCAGAAGTTGAAAAACAAGATCAGAAGAGAAAACACTAAGCGAACTTGGACTTGAGTTGGTGTACTGCACCAAAGTAAAAGACTCTGGGGTGGGTTTGTGGGTGGGGGAGAGTTCAGGTCCTGGAACAGGATGGCAGAGGACCTAGTGGGGGGTCTATTGTTGTGTGGAAATATGAGAAATGTTATGCATGTACAAACAATTGTATTTACTATTGACTATAAAACATTAATCTCCCAATAAAGAAATAAAAAATAAAGTAAAAGTCAAATGTGCTCAATATTCACCATATGCTTACAAAATTTCTAGATGTAATAAAGCATGTAATGTTTTAAAAATTAAATCAAATAAAATTAAATACTTCCTTGACAAAGTTTTCTAACTTTTGAATTTATAGTGACCACCAAAAAGAAAATATAGCATCGAGAAATTTACCATTACAATTAAAATGTTAATGTGAAAATATGAAAGTTAAACAGACCCTGATTCATTTCAGAAAATATGACATTGGATGCTTACCAACAATGATACTGTAAATAATAACCTTCATAAAGTTATTTAAAGAAATACTTGCTTGAGAAGTACTTTTACATATACATAACACACAATATTTAAACTTCTGATTGAAAAATCATTAGCAATATAATGGATTGGCAAGACTGTGAATAGCTAATTAACATTTTGTTAATGTTGATTATCAAAATAATTATCAAATATATGATTACTATAAAATTATATTATGGTGTCCAAGTATAGATTTAAAAAATTTTAAACTAGCCAGAAAATTTAACTTAAAATTAATATAATATGATATTGTGAAAGTAAAAATTTAAAGCCCTATAAATGCCCCAAATCTAGTGAAAGTACTGTGGATTCATCATCCTGTTCATTCCCGAAGACAACACAAAATGGTATTGTCTAGAAAGTCATTTGCAAAGTGTGTCAAAGATGTTTCTGATATTCACGTATTCTGGTGTTCTGGTCATGTTGTGAAGCTCGGGATTTGATTCCCTGTGCCATATAAAGTGGTAAGGTGCTGGTCTGGTCTCTGTCTCTCATGAAGATATTGAATCAAACTGGTCACATCTACATATATCTCTACATCTATATCTTTCTACCAATAGATGTATACATACTGAATTTATACCAATTTCTTATACTAAAGCATTTGAATAAAAATCATTGAGGATTATCAAGCCATCAATATATATATATATTTTTTTAAATTTTAGACTGTTTTACTTATGCGATACAGCAGAGAGAAATCAAGATGGAAAGAAGTGATAAAGAGGGGAAGAGAAATAGAGACACCAGCAGTATGTCTTCATCACTTCACTTGTGAAGCTTCCCGTTTGCAAGTAGGGTCTGGGGACCTGAGCCTGGCTCCTTGATTATTGTGATGCATGCTCTCAACCTGGTGTGCTCCAGCCCAGACCCTGATATTTTAAATTTTTAATGAAGTCTTGTCCTATAGCAAAAAAGAACTATCAGCTACAATTGTCTGTTC
Organism: Erinaceus europaeus; assembly: GCF_950295315.1. Taxonomy (NCBI): domain Eukaryota; kingdom Metazoa; phylum Chordata; class Mammalia; order Eulipotyphla; family Erinaceidae; genus Erinaceus; species Erinaceus europaeus. The sequence goes on along the minus strand of NC_080172.1, from coordinate 16,141,520 downwards.
CCATTCTACATAATCATGGTTTCAGAGCCATCACCAAGGATGTCTCTCAAAGAGCATTACAATGAAGGCTGAGTTGGTTTAAGCACCTCAAATGCTTACATTACAGTTACAGATCTCTTAGTTTCTTATCACAGGATAACACTCGCTCATGTGCATCTGACCAAATAAGGAAAACAGTTTTCAGATCATTCATTCTTGCTGATAGAAATCACAATCAACTCAGGGTATTTTTAAGTGCAGTTTTATACATTAACCAAATGAAATTTCACACATTGGTCAAATGGCATTGGTAAGGACTAAGGCAGGAAGTGGCAGCCTGTTTCTTCAGCTACAATGAATTATAGGGAATTATGTATTTTGAGTAGCATACCTTAATGAAAACTAATTTCAATGTTATTTTGGCAACCTCCAGAATTAACTGAACTAACTATATTAAGATGAGAACAGCCACTCAGCAGCTGCAAAGGTGCTAATTGGTACATTTAATAAATAGCAGTTAAAATAAAGCCAGCAAAGATATTTAAAGCTGAAACAAATGGAATTCTATTGATAATATGACCTAGTATGATAAAGATTCTTTTACAAAGTACAACAAAATAAAGCCATCTTAACAGAACCATGTCAAAGGACTGATATCTCTTGTTTTCGAAACAAATATCTTGGCTTCTAGTCAACATTTCCACTGTAGAACAGCAGGGGGTCATTACCTTTTGCCAGTGTTCAGTTACACAGATATTATCTCCAATTAACACGTTTTAACAAGGGTTTCTCTTTTAAAGACAATGGTTTTTTCTTTCATAATAACTATATAAATGATTCAATAATTCTATTTATTGACCAGAATCATGATGATTTAATTTACTCCTTCTTCTAGCGTTTGCCCTTCTTCAGTAGCCAGTTAATGGCTTTGAAAGTGACTGGGATCCATGTGGATTCAGTCGGCTAGGAAGGATCGTCAGTTTCCCCAATGAATGGGTACTCACGGGATGCACCACGGGAAGGTCGATCCAATGCATCCTAATTTACTCCTTTAAACACACATACACACAAGCTAACAGAGACCCCTTAGTGACCTTGAACTTGGTTAAAACATGGTATTACAAGTATTCTAATCTTTTTACAGATAGTCCAAAAGGACATCATCTTATTATCAAAAAAAAAAAAAGAGATAAGAACAAGTAAAATAAAAACTAGTCCCATGTTGCAAGGAAATGAGTATTTTACATTTCCAAAATAAAGTAAGTACAAATGAAACATTTATCCAAGGACAAGGCGGTGGCGCACCTGGTTAAGCACTTGTACTATGGCGCTGGTACTCAGGATCAAACCCCTGGTCCCCACCTTCAGGGGCAAAGCTTCATGAGTGGTGAAGCAGAGATGCAGGTGTCTCTCTCCCTCTCTATGTCCTTCTCCCCTCTCAATTTATCTCTGTCTCTATCTAATAATAATGAAAGAAATAAATAAAAAATTAATAATTAAAAAAGAGAGAGAAACATTTATCCACTATAAGGCATTATGTTTTCTGTCTCATTTCAGAAGGTATGATGGCAACAATTCTGGTTGATGGCCAGAAGCTCAGAAAAGAGTTTTTAGCACTCAATAAATGTATTTATAGCTTTCAACTATATGGAATGCTAGTCTTATTACTGCACAGCAAGGAAATGATTAAAATATTCCAGGAGAACTCAAACTTAGTTATCCTTAGGTGAAAACGAAGCATCATTCTGAAACCTCCAATTATATAAGATAGGGAAGACATCCGATTTGTACACTGTCAGTCTACATGGCAGATGGTAGTGTCTGGCAATGCCTTTTTTATAACAGAAAATATTATTATAAAAATATCCACAGAAGACATTTTTAGTTCCTTGAATTAATATGTGGGAAATTAGAGATTTCTATAGAAATTAGAAGCTTCATACCTAATATTATGAAACAATAGTTTTCTTTGAAATCTATCCACTAACACTTCTGTCAATTCTTAGAGAACTTTTTATAGTTGGAAGTCATTTGGTATTTTCATCTCTCTGATTTTCTCTCTGTCCTCCTCAACCATCTATTTAAATTCAGCCCAAATCTATGTTTTCACACAAAGGCTAAATCACACTGTAGTGTGTTGTAGTGTGCTGTAAATCACATTTTAGCCTTTCCTAATGTTGTTACAAAATAATTGCCTTTATCTCAGAGGGTTTTCTTGTAGATGAAGTTTCTTGAAGGTAGAAACCTCCTGAGAGCCACACTTTTGAGTGGCATGTTCTTAAGCATACAGCATTATGTGTCAGTGCAATTAGCATATTCTTCTGGATTGTAAAAAGTAACAATAGCTGACAGCTGACTATGTAGGGAAATGGTCTGTAAAACTATCTAAGAACTAGAAAATTCAGTCCTTGTTTGGAACAAGTTGGAATTGCAGTTTTTGTGATCCCATTTTGAAAAGAAATGGAGTAGGTTTAGGCTCCCTGGTGGTTAGACCAGTTTCTGTCTCAGACTCAGATACCATGTTCAGTGTTTATAGTTTGGGGAGCAGAGGGAACCCAGAGGGTGACTGTAAGAGAGAAAACAGAAATGGAAATATCACCGCCTGATTTGGGTAAAGTACATAAGATGTATCAATATAGCAATGGGAATGTCCCCACAGATTTTCAAAAATCTCACTAACTCAGAAAAGAGCTCTGTGTTCTCAGAAATGTTATGTTTCAGCAATGTGTATTCTCAAACTACCAAAAGACGGAGTCTTGTTCGAAATCAACAGAATGAACCCGGAAATGCGGACAGTCAGCCCCAAAACACAACTAAGATACAGGTGGAGAGTATGTTAAGCTTGCTATTAGATAGAAAAGAAGGGAAAAAAAAGTAAAATAGCCATAACCCAAACCTGGGGGCATTTGATTAGGTAGAGAAGATCATAATTGTATATAACAGGAGGACTTTTCGAGTATCTGAAGAAGCAAGAGAGTGTTTGTCTTCATTCTCTGACACATGGCTATTATTTGTATGTGCTTATTTCATTTAAACTAAAATTATAGGAATACGAATATCTCTAGTTATTTCTATCTATCGCTAGCTTTTCTTTGTCCCTGACATTAATTTGCGAATAAAGATCATTGAACTTTTAAAGGTTTTCACTTCCTACAGCAATTTGAAAATTTAAAAAGATTACATCCAAGTCCTGAAATTTTGAAAATGTTGGAGAACCATAAAAACAGATTGATGATTGAATATATGAATATGTCCTTGTTCTTATCCTCCTCCTCTCTGTAGTCCCAGCATGGGCAAATAAACTTAACTTTAAGAATGCTTATCTCTGGCATAATTTTAACCTTCAGACATGTTCCCTGTAATGTTATCATATCACTGTTGTCCCAAATTTCCATTCAAACTATTTCCCAGAGTTTAGAGATGAGAAATAATTCAGAGAACCTCATTGTTATAATTCGTTTTTACGTCAAGCATAAAAATCAGTGTGATACCATCACCTTTAAGATACCATGCACATTCTTATTTTCAACCAAAAGACACACCCCAATCACAAATGGAACTTGATTTCAGTCATCTCACTGTCTGTCTCAACAACTGCAGACTGAAGTATAAGTCCCCTCATAGTAAGAACACTAGGATTAACCCAGCTATATCTTTTTGTGCCACAATTCCTTGTCTTTGGAGAAAAATAAGCAAAATATAAACGCTTCCCTAAAGTTAATAGCCCAAAATATGCCTTATTCATGATGAAATTTCACCACTAGAAACACATCAGATACTATTACAGGTTCTCTCTCTTTCCACACAAAGGCTTCTAGGAAATGTATTTTGTTATATCCATACACTTTAGGAAACATATAAGCCTTTTATATAATAGAATGGAGTCAAGACCCAGGTGAGTGAGAAGAAAACTGTAGTACCAAACATAAACATCTCAAATATGTTGTCAGTTCAAATGAATAATTTCTTCCTTTAAAGATGACATATTAAGGGCTGGATGGTGGTGCACCTGATTACGCGCACACATTACAGAGGGTAAGGACACAGGTTCCAATCCCTGGTCTGCACTTGCAGGGGGAAAAACTTCACAAGTGGTAAAGCAGATTTGCAGGTGTCACTGTCCCTCTCCTTCCCTATATCCCTCTTTCCTCTAAAATTCCCTCTGTCCTATCCAATAAACAAATAAGGTTAAAAATAAAAATGACATAGTAATAAGCATATCATTACATTTAGAAGGAAAAAAACAACTAGAAAATAGGGTGAGGACATGGACAGAAACCTCATTTCACTGAGGAAGAAATCCAGAGAGCCAACAGACACATGAGAAACAACTCAAAATCATTGATTATAAGAGAAATGCAAACAGAAACAATAGTGAGGTGCTACTTTATGCCTGTGAGAACGTCATACTCTACATTTTCCCTTTCCCTCCTTACCCAGAGTCCTTTGCTTTTGTGCAATATACCAATCTAGTAGTGAATGAGGGCAGAGAATGATCTACCATGGGGAGATGAGAAACTGTACATCTGTGTCAATCACTGTCCTGTAAATCATCGTTCCCCCTCATAACATGATTTAAAAAAAAATAAAGAATGGTTATTTTAGATGTGGTGAATGAATATGGCATTGAGTTACTCAAAATCATGGAGTTTTTATCTAATTCCAGACAACCAGACCCCTATCATTTCCCTGAAGACATTAAAGGGAAGCACCAGAAAAAAAAAGTGATGTTTCAAAATGCTTTTGATTAGAAAGGCTTCCAAGAAAGGTATCAGATTCTGATCTTATAGTAGACACTATCCATACCTGCATTCATCAACCAGCTACTTTCTAAGAACCTAAGGATAGGGCACTCTGTGCTCACAGAGCAATTGGCTTAGGAAACAAAGCGACAGAAAACTTACTTTGAGTTTAAAATACTGAAAACAAGCAATGAATTCATAGGATGTAGTTAGTCCAATCATGTAAATTATTCAGTTGGCAATTTATATATATATCAAGAAAGTTTTGGTAGCAGAACAGAAGTTGTATAGGACAGGCATGGATAGCTCACTTGCAAAGCTCACATTGTAGGTCTAAACTCTGGCAGCACTGGAGGCTATGACACTCTGAGGAAGTCCTGATACTGGACTGTCTAATCTATTATCTGCCTATCTATCTGTCTCTCAATGAAAGACCTGAGAGTTGTAAAATTGTACATGTGTGATGTCCTGTCTTCTCTCTATCTCTCTCTCTATCCCCTTCCTCATGTGGAATATATATTCTTCCCCAATACTGTAAATTCATACCACTTAACTTTCATGTTAAGTTAGAAATTGTGGTTGGTCCATTTAATTCTATTTATGCTTTTCTGTATATCAAAAAATAGCACAATAGATGAAATCATAAAACATGAGAAAATAAGTGGCATTCTGAAAGTGCTTGATTAAATACCACGTAGGTAGTATATAAAGTTAGTAACATAATGCTATGTAGGATTAATGTTCTGATTTATTAAGTTACATGAAGATAAGAGCTAATAAAATAAAACTTTTGGGGTCAGGTTTTGATACACGCAGGTTGAATGCACATGGTACCAAAGGCAAAGACCCTGGTTCAAGGCCCTGGTCCCACCTGCAGGGGAGAAACTAAAGTAAACAAGTGTGGAAGCAGTTCTGCAGGTGCCTCTCCACTACCACCACCACCCTCTGAAATCCTCTTGCTCTCTATCAAAAATAAATAATCACATACAGCCTTTTTCAGATTTCAGGCTCAGGGGCAAAAAAGAAAAAAGAAAAAAAAAAACTAGTATAGCCACAGGCCCTTTGGAATTTAACTAAAATATGCCTACTAGCTACTTAGAAAATAGAGAACCCCCAAACTCTTCATCTGCACTATTCCAGCCCTTAGGTCAACAATTTGTTTGGCTTTGTATGTTAACTCTCTTGTCAACCACCAGGTTCCAGATGCTAGCATGATGCCGACCAGACTTCCCTGGACAGACAATCCCATCAATGTGTCCTGGAGCTCTGCTTCCCCAGAGCCCTTCCCCACTAAGGAAAGAGAGAGACAGGCTGGGAGTATGGATCAATCTGTCAACACCCATGTTCAGCGGGGAAGCAATTACAGAAGCCAGACCTTCAACTTTCTGCATCCTACAATGACCTTGGGTTCATACTCCCAGAGAGATAAAGAATAGGAAAGCTATCAGGGGAGGGGATGGGATGCTGCGTTCTGGTGGTGGGAATTGTGCAAAGCTGTACCTCTCTTATCCTATGGTTTTGTCAAGGTTTCCTTTTTATAAATAAATAATTTTTTTAAAAAAGAATAGTGGCTTCTAATAAAGATTTAGTCATGAAATAAATAAATACATTCACAAGAACATATTCAGTAGGAGTATGTATAAAAGAAAGGAGGTGATATAAGTTCTACACTAGTCAAGGGGAGTTGTATAAAAATGTATATATTCTTCTTTATTATTCATTGAAAGTAGAATTGAAGTAACAGTGTTAGTAAAACTACTTCAAGAACAATGGTATTTTAAATTTTTCTAACTAATCAACTATCCTAGAAATCAATATTGTATATGTAAACTCAATGACTTAAAAGCAGAAAATTTTTGGAGATTGGGCATAGGCATAAATATATAAGAACTGAGCACTTTTTTTTCAAAATTTATCTGAAAACAAAGATTTGTAACTGCATATTTAATTCATTTTTTGCAGTTGTCCTTCTTACAGGTGTCAAAGTTAAATTACCTTACCATTAATACTTCAGGTATATAATTGACAGAAAGAAATGTCAGACAGATATATAGATATTAGATATGGTTGATTATATAGAGAAGATAAAGGGAGAGAAAAGAGAGACATAAATTCACTGAAATTTCAAATGGTAAAATAAGCAATAAATTCCACAATGCAATGTTCCCTTTTTATTTTCAAATATTCAAACTGTTCCAAATTCTATTATTTTTTTCTTCATTAAAAAAATTACAAAATTCGGGGTGCGGTGGTGGCACATCTGGTTGAGCACACATATCACAACGCACAAGGATCAAAGTGTTGCCAGTGGTGAAGCAGTGCCGCAGGTGTCATTCTGACTCTTTCCCTTTCTATAATACCCTTCCCTCTCAGTTTCCCTCTGTTCTATCTAATAAAATAGAAAAAAAAATGTGGCCACCAGGAGCAGTGGGTTCATAGTGCCAGCACCAAGCCCTAGTGATAACCCTGGAGGCAGAAAGAAAGAAAGAGAGAGAGAAAATGAGAGAGAGAGAGAGAGAGGAAGGAAAAAGAAAGAGAAAGAGGTAATATTCAGTAATTTATATTAAACAGATAGTTTGTATTACACTTGTGATGCATACCCCTGCAGGTGGAGAGCAGGGACTTGAACCCAGATCCTTACATGGGTCCCTGTGCTTATTATTCTGTGCACTTAGCTGGAGGCACCACTGTCTGGCTCATTTTATTTTTTATTTATGATTAACAGTAGGTTATAAGATTGTAAGATTATAGGGTACAATCCTATATCACAGCCATCACCACTATGCACTCACCATCTTAGCTCTCAGAGATAACCTCTATAGTTCTCACAAAGTCTTGGAAACAGTTTGTTCACTTATGGTTCCTTTTTGTTTTTTTATTTGTCTTTAGGGGAGTTTATATGTATCTGCCCTTTAGATTCCACATATGAGTGAAGTCATCTGGCAGTTGTCATTCATCTCTTTACTTATTTCACTAAGCATAATCACTTCCAGTCCCATCCATTGTGTCCCAAAGGAGACAATATCATCTGTTCTGATTGCAGAGTAGTACTCCGTGGAGTATGCATCCCATAATTTCTTTAGCCAGTCAACTCTCTGTGGGCTTTTAGGCTGTGTCTACTCTTTGGCTATTGTGAATAATACAGCTATGAACATAGGGTATGCATATGTCTCTTCAAAGTAATGTTTGAGTGTCTTTTGGATAAATGCCTAAGACTCATGCTGTTGGATCATAAGGATCATACTGGATCATGTTTTTATTTGGTCATATTGGATCATATTTTTATTTGGTTAAGAACTCATCATACATTCTTCTAAAGGAGCTGCACCAGTTGGTAAATTGGTATTTCCAACTGCAGTGGCAGTGTAGCAGATTCCCTATTCCCCCAATACCTCCCTGGAACCTGTCATTTCCTGTTTTGCTGATGTAGACTATTCTCAGGTCAGCTGCTTGGCCCCAACTGGCCAAATTCTTTAGCTTCTGAAAAGATGTCCCCTGGAACCTGTGACTAGGTTACCTTACATCACAAAAGGGATTTTCTAGATGGGGTTAAGTTAATAACCTTGATACCCTAGTTAATAGCCACACCTCAGGTGTTGCTTGTTAACTTCAGGTGTTTCCTGTGTTGTTGTTTCACACTGAGCCAACAAGGAACATATATTTTCTTAAAATTTAATGCTATCATTTCATCTAATTTTCTAGTACAGGAAATTGTCCCTGACTGTGCGGTGACCTTTGTTTCCAAGACATGAAGAAACAAAAGATAACTGTAGCATTTATATGAATATAAATTAATAAGGGAATTTATATAAATTTGGTCATCTCTTCCTTCACATAGATAAATTAATAAACATCATTCCTTCTGTAGAGCCATCTTTACATGCACCAAGTATGGGTATGAAAATACTCTTGAAATGTGATAATTCTATAAAGCAATGTTAAATCTCTACTAAAAATATATTTAAAATAAAACAAATAATTGAGTAAAAAAAAAAAAAGGGAAAAGTCTACTGTGGCGGTCACTCCACTCAGATCCTTCAGGTCACAATGTCTTCTCAGCCCACCAATATAGCATATTTGGAATCTACCCTGATGGTTTGTTTATTTATTTATTAAGTTTTTTTTTTAAAAAAGATAGAGAAAAAATAAAGAGGACAGAGGGAGGAAGGGAAGGATGGAGAGAAGTAGAGAGATAAGTGCAATGATCAGCTCTGGCTTATTGCAATGCTGGAGACTGAACCTGTTACCATAGAGGCTAGGGCATGAAAGCCTTTGGCATAACCATTACACTATCTCCCTCCCCTCCCCTCTTGCTTAATATGAGAATATACTTTCTATGGAAAGTTTTAGCAAATGATGACAGAATGCTAACTTTTAGAGCCTTGCCAGATTACCTGACATAAGACTCTCCTAATAGTAATCTCTGCTCTAGATCCCTGCACTGAACTGGTGGCACCTTTGTCAGGGCAGTACTGTCCTTGTGGCTCTTTCCATCTTATTTTCTGATTTCCCTCCTTCATTTCTTAAGTATCAGATCTCCATTAGAGTCTTAACATTTTTCCTTTATTGTCTCTTTATCAGCAATGCACATTATTTCTAATATACTTTCAGCTTCTGAAAATCAGTCTTGGTGCTTAAATCTAATGTATCTGAACAGATACCCAAACAGTTAGAGGTCTATTTCCCTATAAACTACATGAAGACAGTCTTTAAAACAATGACATTTTGTCACTATGCAAACCCATTGCTTGTGATCAGGATTTTTTCTGCTTAGCAAATGGCCACCTGGAAGCATAGTCAATGTTGTTCCACCATAGCATTTTAGGAGAGCAACGCTGGTGGCAACAAGGCTGAAAATTCTCTATAAATACTTCGAATCTACTTGCCAGAAAAGCTGGTGTGTTCTGTTGTTTCATCCATACCTGTAGCGAACAACCTGTTCCTTTATTTCCATCTGCTGCTTGTGAGAAAATCAAACCTGTGTTTCTCTACTGAACACATTTTCAGGCTTGGCTTCTATTAATACAGCATGTCCTTCTTTCAGTGTATTAACTCACTAATGAATCTAATGAATTAAAAGATACCAGAGGAGCCATTATATCTAATGTTACAGTTAAGATTATTTCAAGATTATTATATCCTCCCCCCAAATAATTTGAACGCTGTTTATATCGAACTCCCCATGATTCTAATGCAATAAAATAATCACTCACTCAAGCATGTGGCTGGGTTTTACCTGAAATATTTCCTTGTTCTATTATAAACCTTTGTTTTTCCTTTGCTTTTCAACATGGCATATGTGCTTTTTTTTTTTTTTTGAATACTCTGGTAAAGCAACTTGACAGTTGGTATCTGTCTGGTTGTTTATTCAACATATGTACCACTTAATGCACAGGTCTCAGCGATACAGTCCCCAAAGTCAATCCAACTGGGATAAAAGTCAGAAAATAAGAGCTTTACAGGGAGTACATTTACTTGGGGAGAGTTAAATATTTGAAAGGTGTTTAGTAGTTAAGATTGAAGTCGAATGTCATAAGAATTTACAGGGTCAGCTTTTCCCCCAGTGAAGCATATTCTCTTTCCTTCACATGGGAGCTCCATATGTTAGGAAATCACCTTTTTAATTAGATCACTGTAGCCTCATTCTAAGTTACCACTGTCACAAGTCTTGGATACAATCCTTCTCTCTTGGAAAACCTTTCAGTGAAGTTAGTTGCAGGTTCTTACAGTTAGATATTGAGACAGATTCTCCCAAATTGCAAGTAGTTTTAAATTAGCTGCTCTGGAAAGTGGTGGGTGTGGTGTTATTTCAACATCCTCAGATGTTACCTGAGCCTTTTCCCCAGGCAAAGAAAAACAATGTGCTCAGTAGTTTGACTGAATTGGGAATTGGTTGGGGAGTTTCATGGCCTATTCAGATCTTTCTGGACTAGCCAAAATGGATTCCAAAAGGGAAAGGAAGTGAATGGAATAGCTGTATGTGAAGAGTTTTTTCACCTACCTGCAGGAGGGAAGTTTCATGAGGGGTGTAGTGTTGCAGGTTTCTATCTATCTATCTATCTATCTATCTATCTATCTATCTATCTATCTATCATTTATCTATCTATGTATCCATCTATCTATCATCTATCTAACATCTGTCATCTATCTCTATCTTCCACCCCTCTCTCAATTTCTGTCTCTATACAACAAATGAATACGTAAATTTTTTTTTAAGTTTTTTTATGTCGATTACATTAAACATATTATCAGATACTGTCCTCCAAAACAGTTCTAAAGAGATAACATTAGTATTACCATGTTAACAAAGAGGAGCATAATTGAAACTGAGTGGATTAATGACTTTCCCAAGGTGACAAAGATAATCAGCATTGATGTCCAGATTTAAGCTCCAATGTAGGTAACATTAAAGTCTTTTTTCATGATGTGTGTTTTTTTAAACATTTATTTATTTATTCCCTTTTGTTGCCCTTTTTACTGTTGTAGTTATTATTGTTGTCAATGTTTTTGTATAGGACAGAGAGAAGTGGACAGAGGAGGGAAAGACAGAGAAGGGGAGAGAAAGATAGACACCTGCAGACCTGCTTCACCGCCTGTGAAGAGACTCCCCTGCTGATGGGGAGCTGGCGGGGGGGTCAAACAGGGATCCTTAAGGCAGCCCTTGAGCTTCACACCATGTGCGCTTAACTCACTGCTCTACCGCCTAACTCCCTAACATCTGTTTTTAATCATCGTGTTATATGTCTACATTCAGTATAGTAACAATGAAGGTGATTTAAGAATTCTGAAGGAATTTGGGGACAGATCATTCTAACCTGAAGCTCTTTTGGTCATGGAATTAGCCTGAGTCTCAGAAAAAAAAAAATAACAATAATGCCACCAATTATCAAATGTAATATGTCAGACAAAAATTTCATCAATTCTAAATTTCTGTGTGTCAGCTAAATAGCTTGCTAAGAGAGTGAACTGCTTTATCATGTCTATGACTTAGATTTGAGCCCCAAACACATTGAAGGAATTTTCAGTGGGGTCTCTCCCTCTCTCTCTCTGCCTCTTAGTCACTATGAAAAACATCATGATATTTCCATCTTCTGGACCCCACAAATGTAATTGACCCACATCTGATTGGAATAGCTCTGGAAAATCTTTGTTTTAATAATAATGCAGGATAAATGGTGCCAGCTTAGTGTGTGACCCTTTCCCAAGCCCTTCTATCTAGAATGCAGATATGAAACCTAATTGTGTAATACTATTTATCTACCAGCCAAGCAGCTGACCTGAGAATAGTCTACATCAGCAAAACAGGAAATGACAGGTTCCAGGGAGGTATTGGGGGAATAGGGAATCTGCTACACTGCCACTGCAGTTGGAAATACCAACTTATCAACTGGTGCAGCCCCTTTAGAAGAATGTATGATGAGTTCTTAACCAAATAAAAATATGATCCAACATGACCAAATAAAAATATGATCCAATATGACCAAATAAAAATATGATCCAGTATGATCCTTTATCTACCAGCATTGATAAGCATATTCAACCAAAAAAGTGGCAAAAAGAAAGGAGGAAAGAAAGAAAGAAAGAAAGAAAGAAAGAAAGAAAGAAAGAAAGAAAGAGAGAGAAAGGAAAGAGAATAGCATGTGAGGCCAGTAGAGCAGAAGGAAAGATGAACTGGGTAGACTTCAATGAAATGGATGGGGTGGTAATCTCTGTTTTAGCCACTGAAATTACAGGTCTTGGAAAGGATGACAGAGGACCTAGTGGGGGTTGTATTTTTATGCAGAAAACTGAGAAATGTCATGCATGTACAAATTATTGTATTTACTGGTGACTGTAAAACATTAATTCCCTCCAATAAAGGAAAAAAATGTTTTAAAAAATTAGGTTTTCTAAGACTTGTAGTCATGTATTTATTAACTGATTTAGAATCTAAATTCTGTGTATTGTGTTGGCACTCTTAAAATCCATGATTGCCCATGTAGAATATTTCTGACAGTAACATTGATTTCAGTCTTATCGAAGAGGCAAAATAAAAATTAAAAGAAAACTCAATTAAAATAGCAGAGTAGAAATGGAATATGTAGTAAGCTAATATAAAGTATAACCCATATATTATAAACACGATAAGCTATGGAAAAATGGTACTTTCTGTATTTTGTAAACAAGAATTGGTATTTACAAAAGTGAAAGTATTTTTCCATCATGTTAAAAAATCAAATGGTCGAGCCAATATTTACACAAAGGTGTTAAGGGAGCTTTTAAAAAGTGTCTTTCTCTTCATCTGCACTGTTCCAGCCTTTAGGTTCCTGATTGGTCAACAATTTGTCTGGCTTTGTATGTTAACTCTCTTTTATGCCACCAGGTTCCAGATGCTAGCACTATGTCAACCAGACCTCCCTGGACAGACAATCCCACCAATGTGTCCTGGAGCTCTGATTTCCCAGAACCCCGCCCCACTAGGGAAAGAGAGAGGCAGGATGGGAGTATGGGTTGACATGTAAATACCCATGTTCAGCGGGGAAGCAATTACAGAAGCCAGACCTTCCACCTTCTGAACCCCATAATGACCCTGGGTCCATACTCTCAGAGAGATAAAGAATAGGAAAGCTATCAGGGGATGGGATGGGATACGGAGTTCTGATGATAGGAATTGTGTGGAGTTGTACCCCTCTTATCCTATGGTTTTATTAATGTTTCCTTTTTATAAATAAAATAAATAAATAAAAGACTAAAAGATATGCAAACTGACACCACAATATAACATTGTTTCATATGTATGAGGATGGATATAATAAAAGAAATAATAAAACAATTTTTTTTAAAAGTTTATTTCTCACCAGTACAGTTTTCTTAACTGTATAATTAAGATAGTGTGAATTTAAAAGAAAAATACTGAATTTATTAATTTTAGTAAGATAGAGAGCAAAGCATTGCTCAGCTCTGGCTTACGATAGTGCCAGGGATTGAACTAGGTGCCTCTAGGGCTTCAGGCATTCAAGCCCAGTGTTAAAACAGTAAATTAATTCTCTTCAGTGTGTGATGAAAATTTTAATAACTGTTTTTCATTTCTCATTATAAAAAAATCAAATTGTGGGAGTCGGGTGGTAGCGCAGCAGGTTAAGCGCAGGTGGTGCAAAGCGCAAGGACTGGCATAAGGATCTGGGCCAAGCCCCCAACTCCCCACCTGCAGGGGAATCACTTTGCAGGCTGTGAAGCAGGTCTGCAGGTAGGTATCTGTCTTTCTCTCCCCCTGTCTTCCCCTCCTCTCTCCATTTCTCTCTGTCCTACCCAACAATGATGACATCGTTAACAATAACAATAATAACTACAACAATAAAACAATAAGGGCAACAAAAGGGAATAAATAAATATTTAAAAAATCAAATTGTTTTTGAAAATAGGTCTTGCCTTTTACATTCTTTCTCCGATCGATTTTCTAATTTATGTTGTAAATCTCCATAGATAGATCGTAAATTCACATTATTTCAGTAGAGAGCTATTTTTCCCAAAGAATAGCATGGATGAAGCTTAGCAAACAGTTTTCTAAAGAACAAAGTTTGGGAAACCTAGATCAGTATAACTGCATGTATTGTTTAATACTTGTATGATATACCGAAATATATAATGAACTATAATAGCAAATGCATACATAAATGTTTTTACCTCTTCATCCATCTATCTAGGTTTACTTAACATCCAGCACTACATGTATAGCTTGTATCCCTAGAATGGGGGTGAAATTGGGATTTTCCAGAGCATAAAATTCTCTGTGTATGTAAATTTCTTAATAAATATTAAATTCTCATTTCTGGAACTTGGTAGTGTCACATCCAATTGAGATCACAAGTTATCATGCTCGAGGGTCTGGGTTCAAACTCTTGGCCCCACCTGCAAGGGAAGGAGATGCTTCCAAGTAGTGGAGTAGTGTTGTAGTTGTCTCTCTCTTTGCTCACTCTCCCCTTCTCTCTCATTATTACTCTCTGTCTCTATTAAGTAAAATAGTCACTAAGAGTGGGGGAGTCTTCCTGCAGGTATTTATTAATTTGCAGGTTCATTATTTATTAATTTTCAGGTACACTAATTATTATAGTATTTGAGTCCCAGAGATAACTCTGGTGGCAAAAATAAACAAGCAAATAAAAAATTCTAGTTCCTTATTGTACTTATTTAGAATAAATATGAGGCACTTACTAAATTGTTTAATTTCACAAAGTGGAAATATATTTCTAGTAAGACTGCATTTTCTTGATTCCAGTTAATTTGTTTAGTCATAAGGCAATCCAGTTTTTAAGCTTGTTTCTGTGGTCTGAAATGGGAGGGGTAAAGGAAAGCTAATAACCTATTTAAAGATAATAACCTGTTTAAAAATATAATTCATTCTAATGTAATCTTTAAAGTAGGAGAAAAAAGCAACAATAAAATGCATGGTGAAGCTATTGCTTAAAAGAAATCATCTGCATTTAAATCTAAAATTGTCAACATTCCAATGGTATAGATGTTTATTTTCAGTCTTGTAAGGTTAAGATCATTTTCATGTGGTTACAGTAATGATATAGTTCTTATTTTAATTATGAATAACCTTGTAGAAAAAAATATAGACTTATCTCTTACTGGTAGGTAATAAGAAAGAGAAGAGTTCAAACTCTAGGTAGTACAATGACTTTTGAAAAAAAAAAAAAACAGATCTTTCCCTTTCAAGCACCAGATCAATAAATGACCCTTTTGATCAGGGAACAAACTAAACTCTCTTCTATATTTTGCTTGTTACTTTCATTTTTTTCCCCCAAGAAAAGATGAAGCCACTTAAGTAGCAGGCCACAAAAGCACTGGGACACTTTCATCCTAGAAAAGACTTCAAAAAGTAAATAAAACTTTGGGGAACATACTTAAGAACAAAGGTAGTACCCAGTAGCTCAATATCCTTTCAGGGTGAGGGGTTTATTCACAGCATCAAGAACCAGTATTTCCATCTAGATGTACAAGTGATCTAAATAGCATCCATAGGACTTTAAAAGTCGTTTGAAATATAAGGTAGAGCAAACTACAAAAGTATAAATTCTAAGTATTCCTATATCATTCCTACTTTGTAAAGCATCTGGTAAAGATGGGGAATTCCAGGCCATCTCCTAACAGTCAGATATCAAAGAACATACTAGTTCACTAGCCATGGCACAAGAATAGACTCTTGAGAACAAAGCTGTCTGCCTCACTTCTTCAATTAGTTTTGTATTGAGTTTCACAGGAATCTATTGGATATGGAAACCTGCAGGTATTTTGCTATGAACTTTGCTAAATTTTTGAAATGTGAACTAAGACTAGTAACAAAATTTCACTAGGACTAGTAAAAAAAAATGCAAATTCCAAAATGTGAAAATAAAACGGCAGATGTATATGGCAACAACTGATGCACACATTGTCAGACAAACTCATCTGGGGAAAACTTAATGGTGGGGGACAGGGCAATATCTCTCTGCATCTCTCTGCCTAGTGGACATTTCTGTATCTTCTCTTTACAAATTCAAATCACTTTGTTGGGAAGACAAGGCAACTGTTGTTGTAAGAGTACAGCCTCTTATCTCCCTTTGAGAGGTGTTTTCCACCACTCCCACCACCAACTTAATGAAGTACCCCCCTACAATGTCCTTCCTAGCTTCTTCCCTTTGAAATCCTTGACTTAGCTGCAGTTAACCACAGTTAATCTAAATCAACCTATGATTTCCCTTTCTTTAATATTTTTAAAGGAGAACTGTGTATACTTCTGGAAAAGAATATTCAATTTTCATTTTATGATAACAAGAAATAACTATCTTGAATGTATTTCAAGTATAAGAAAATAAAAGTTTCCAACTTACCTTTGCTTTCTGGCATATTAACAACAAAAAGAAAGATACATCCATTCAATGGTTTATTTGGTTTATATTTCTATTACTGAATAGACAGAACTATGGAAAAGTCAAGTTTAAGCTCATTTTGATCACCAGCTTTTTATTTTTTTCTTGATCCTATTTTGATTCAATAATCTTGCTCTTGTAATCACAGTTAAATTTAACCCATACAGTTGAATGCTAGAATCTTGTTAAAAGGAAAAAAAAAAGTTTCTTATATATTTACATGGCAAAATGTGCCTTGTGGGAAAATCTACGATAATGTTAGAATTTTTTTTTTAAATAACAATTTTGTATTTGAACATTTTTCCTGGATATTTTAATTGCTAAACTTGCCAGGTAAGATTTACTTTGTCCTAACTTCACAGGTATATCTTTGCTCCTTTGTCTTGTTTAACATCTACACTGTAGTCTGCATGAGTGATATTCTTCTTGTATTACTTCTTCTTTTTCCAAATTCTTTTCCCCTACATCTCTTATTTTACTAGTTCTCAGGCTTTCGTTTCTGTTGTTCCCATTGTCTGATACTCCTTCTGGAATTCTAGCTTTATAAAATGTTGTAGTGAAGGGTTGCAGTATTTCTCCCTCTCTACTTGTATACTGCCAAGGGATTCTTTGAAGACCTTACTTTCACCATCAAGAACTAGGGAGGCAGGCCCAGTGGCCTTATGGGATTTAATTAGAGTTCACCAACTTAGAATCTCCAAGCTCTCAAAGATCTAATTTAAATACAAGTTCACTCACTTTTTCAACTATTTCTTAGACCCTTATTAAAATTTCAGGTTATTAAAGGGAACATCCTGCATTTTGCAATATATAGAAAATAAATCTGGGTTATGCAGAATCTCAAACATCCTCTAGGTACAAATGCAAAGTCCTGTCAATTGCTAGAAAAATAATAAATGAATTAGTGTATATGAATTATTGAAACAACTATGGTAGACTTTTGTCATTCATAATCAATTACACTTAGATGAATACTATCTGTACTATAGGAGATAAACAGTAGTAGTAGCACAGGTAGAGAAAATATATAATTTAATGTACTAGTGGTCAACTGTCTTATTGCTTTTGGTAAAACTGATCATTTTTATGACTAGTTTTTATTCTAGGTGGAATTATAACCCTTTTTTTAATCCGTCAGTCAGCATCCTTATTAGAAACTGATAACAAAATGTCACAATTTATAAAAATATTCAGGTCAATCAAACCTCGGCCACAAATGGCTATGATAGGAGAAAGATATATAGTACAATTTATGACTGGGGGCACTGCAACTTTATGAGGAAAAAAAAAAAACAGTGGTGTTTTCTTGCCCTTTCTTTTCTATACAAACAACTATGTCTTAAGACTTTCGACCAGAGATTGCCTTAGCACATAATTTTAAAACACTATGATGCCAAAACTTAGGCAACTATCTACATGAAAATCAACATGCCTTTGGCATGAAAAGCTGCACTAAACAGCCTTTCATGCCAAAGGTGCCACTAAGTCAGGTGTCACATAAATAGGAGAAAGTTGGGAGTGAAAGTGTTTTTTAGACACCTATCACAAGGAGATAAGAAATTAAACCCATGTGTTAGCAGCTATATTGTAATTCTTTAACCACTAGCAGTCAAATACATGAATTTTGGAAAATAAAGGGGCGGGGAGTAGGTGGGATAAAACCTATGGCATTGACATTATTTAACTACTAAAGTGTACTTATAAAGATTATATTTGAACAAAATAGAAGACATTCAGAGGGGAAAGAAAGATCCACAAATAAAGGCTCTGCCACCTCACTTTCATTATGGGTACAATTCACAGAACATTTCAACACTATTTGTCATATGTTTTCCCACCAAAAAAAAAAAATACACCTGGTAAAATAATTATGAGAACTCAGTTAAGGCTATATTTCAGCTATTCTATAGTAAATCCATCATAAAAGAAGATTCATCAAAGTTAACCTTTATTTGATTTTAATAACTGGATTGATTTTCTGAGTCAAGTTGGAGAGCCAACTAGTAAGACAAAGATCAAATTTAGGGCCAGGCAGTGGCACACCTGGTTAAGCGCTCACATCACAGTATGCAAGTACCTAGGTGAAAGACCCTGGTCGCCGCCTGCAGGGGGCAAGCTTCACAAGTGGTGGAGTAGTGCTGCAGGTGTGTCTCTGTCTCTGTATCTTTATATCTCCGTCTCCCCTCTTAATTTCTCTATGCCTCTATCTAATTATAAATACAAAGATTTCAAAACAAGATAAAATTTAGGTCTGTACCTTTTGGATTTATATATTATATGCTTTCAGTAGTCATAAAATCTTAGTTACTTCAACTAGTATTTCATTAACTTTATCCTTATAAAAACATTAGCTGCAGAATGCAAATATAAAATATGTATGCCAATTTCATTA
The DNA here is from genome assembly GCF_950295315.1 of Erinaceus europaeus. Classification (NCBI taxonomy): domain Eukaryota; kingdom Metazoa; phylum Chordata; class Mammalia; order Eulipotyphla; family Erinaceidae; genus Erinaceus; species Erinaceus europaeus. The sequence continues at coordinate 16,122,516 of NC_080172.1, read as the reverse complement.
TAAATCAAGTCATATTTTAAATCTGGTTATTTTTGGTATCACTGCACAGAAAAATTATACAGTTATAAACTTATAAAGCATACTAATTCTCAGATAAAACATTACAATATTCATTTATTGTTACACATTCATGTGAACTTCACAATGAGATAATGTTGATAATTTTAAAATGTTTGGTTATGGTTTATAATGATCGCCCTGGCATAGGAAAGAAAAATCTGTTTCTTCAATAGAAGTGCTAAAAATTCTTTCCATTTGCTTTTCTCCAAAAGATCATGCTTAAGTACTTCCATTAAATGTAAAATATTTTTCAGGTTTGCCTTGTTATTTAACAAAACTCAAAGTCAGTTTGCAAAGGCAATCTCCCCATTTCCCCAATCTTCCAAAAAACTTGTCATTTCATGACAAACATAGATTTCCTGAGAGATGGAAAACATTCACTGTGAAAATTGCTATATTTATCCTTGAGACATATTTGGTAAAATTCACTAATTTGCCCAGTGCATAATTTCAGTATGTTCATAGAAAAACAGTCTTAAAAATTACTTTAAAACAGAATCCCTTTACTCTTAGCATTCATGGGAACAAGTGCTACGTAAATACTAATGACTGAGTATTATGTTCACAGAAAGAGGGAAATGACATGCTCTTTTTGGTCATACACAAGAGTGTGTGATTTTAAGGAAAGGTCTTTAGAAAGGTAAATTACACGTGGGACATAAGTAACAGAGCAAGGGGAAATAGTGTGAAAAGTTAATAAACTAAGGTCTATTTCAGGAGCTCCAAGTACATACAAATGGGAGACAGAAAGAAGTGAAAGGGAGAACCCAGCATTGTCTGAAGTGGATAGCACTGTGACAGTGGCTGAGAACTGTTGACACCTCCTTTTAGGATATGTGAAACTGTACCCTTCAAAGACAGTTTTATACGCCAACATCAGCACAATAAACTACAGGTAAACACTTCTGTGATTTTGAGTCAACAAGCTATGATAGTCACTTTTCTTAGTCATATAGGTTGGATACTACTTGACTCATCAATTTTCTCTGAAGATTCTAGATATAAAATATTTTAACATTATGATATTTTCTTCAGTAATGTGCTAAAAGAGTCAAGATGAACATATCTTTAATTTCCACAATATTGTTTTAGTTGAGTATAAACTAGATAATAAAAAAAAGAAATGGTGGCCGGGCGGTGACACACTCAGTTAAAAGCAAGGGGGGGGGGTGTGCTGTAAAAGCTGCAAAGCAGGTCTGCAGGTGTCTATCTTTCTGCCTTTCTATCTCCCCCTCCTCTCTCAATTTCTCTCTGAACTATCCAATAAAAATGGAAAATAATGGCTACTGGGATTCATAGTGCTGGTGTTGAGACCCAGAGATAATCCTGGAGGCAAAAAGAAAGAAATTTTCCAGATTTGAAAATGAATGTAGTATTCCAGGTTGGAATAGTGCTTGCTCCCAGTCTCCTGTTTTCAAAGAATTCATACATTTCAAGTTCCTGAGCAGATTGCCTTTTGTTTATGAAATGAGAGCTATTATTAATTTTCTTTGAAATAGATAGAAATAGATTTTATCTGACTTTCTCTAAATTGTCATGTGCTTGATTTTACAAGCATTTATCTGCAAAGGATAAGCATAGCTATCACTGACAATTTAACCATTTCTTCTACTTACAATGTCAGACTTTGAAGGAGAAAAAGACATGAGTGTTATCACAGCCATAATAGACTCTAATTTCTAATCTATTCCTTTACTCATCAAAGTAAAAATGAGAAAAATAAGTGTAGTTGCTCACGCTGAAGTTTTGTATCACTCTAAATTCAAATGTTGTTCTTCTAACCCACAATATGATGGAACTGAATGACTAGTCATTGAGAAGTAATTAGGTCATGATGGTGTTGGCCTCATAAGCAGGATCAGTTCCTACGTGAAGAAAGACTCCTGGGGGGGGGGGGGTCAGGTGGTAGCATACCTGGCTAAATGCACACATTACAGTGTACAAAGACCTAGGTTCAAGCCCCTGGTCCCCACCTGCAGAGGAAAGCTTCACAAGTGGTGAAGCAGGGCTGCAGGTGTCTCTCTGTCTCTTTCCCTTTCTATCTCCCCCATCTCCCCCCCTCCATTCTCAGTTTGTCTCTATCCAATAATAAATAAATAAATATATATCCTGTGAACTGGGATTCAGGATTGTTACATGAAGGCAATACTGTTATTTGCTTGCTCAGGTCTTCATGATTTAGAAACATAATCACAGATTATCTCATCCTACAGACAATGAAAGAAAATCTATTAAGTAGAAGAAATAAAGAAACCACTCAGAAAGAGGTGACAGAATAACAGACAGTCCTTTAACAGTGAGTATTCACCTTAAGATTCTAGCAGGAAGGGAAACCCAGATTGACAGTAGAAGGAGTCTTTGTTGTTGTTGTTTGCTTGTTTCTGTTTTTTATCAAATCCTAAACCCCAACATCCTACAAGACTGCTAGCATAAAATAGGAACAAGAGCTAAGAGACTCTAAGGCACAGCTTTACTAAACTTATAGTGTAGTCTCAAGTGGGTGTGAGAAGTGAGCGTCCACAAACCAAATTCAAACCTGTGAATGCTCCAATGAGACAGAAATGCCCTTTCCCTCCCTGGGACAGCATCACTACAGTACACTTAGCAACCAGTCTTTAGTACCAACTGGTTAACAGCTATCCACCATGGCTAAGAAGCAATTTAATTCATTCATGGGACTATGCCTTGCCCAGGATTCATTTTAGGTCACACATACTGCCTAGTGTTATTCAACTTAGAGGGTCTCAGCACCCACACCCACACCCACACCCACTCCCCAGGAATCCAGTTCAGGGGTCATATTCCAGTAAGGGCTGTCAAATGTGATTCTGAATCCATAAGTAAAAACAAAGATAATCTCAGCTGCATGTGACATCACCCTAAAGAAAATGTAAAGAAATGATATTTGAAATCTCACTCAAAATTACCAACTTTGAGGTGAGTGCAGATAACATAATGGTTATGCGATGAGACTCTCATGCCTGAGGCTCAGAAGTTCCAGGTTCAATCACCCACACCACCATAAGTGAGAGCTGAGCAGTACTTCTTCTAGCGTTTGCCCTTCTTCTGTAGCCAGTCAACAGCGTCAGGTTGAGCCCGATGTAAAGTTTCGAGACCTCCTTTGAATCTGGAGAGGTGGCAGTCGTTGACTATGTGGGTCATAGTCTGTTTGTAGCCGCAGGGGCAGTTCGGGTCATCTCTGGTTCCCCAGCAATGGAACATAGCGGCGCACCGGCCATGGCCTGTTCGAGAGCGATTGAGGAGGGCCCAATCATAATGTGCTAGGTCAAAGTCGGGTTGACGCTTGCAGGGGTCTGTGATGAGGTGTTTGTTCTTTACCTCAGCTGACTGCCAACTCTGTTTCCAAGAGTCTGGAACAGAGAAGTTCAGTGTAGGCGAAGGGGACCAGATTGGGTGACGAGACGTCAAGCGTTGTACAAGGTGGGCGAAGATATCCGCGTATATTGGCAGGTCCGGTTGAGCGTAGATGTGGGAAATGAACTTAGATGATGCCGCATCCCGACGAATATCTGGCGGGGCGATGTTGCTAAGAACTGGCAGTCATGGAACCGGGGTGGAACGGATGGTTCCAGAAATGATCCTCATGGAGGAATATAATTTGGAATCGACCAAGTGGACATGGGGGCTACGGAACCATACTGGGGCACAGTATTCTGCAGTGGAATAGCATAATGCCAGAGATGATGAGCATAGTGTGGAAGCGCTCGCGCCCCATGAGGAGCTGGCCAGTCTTGCAATGATGTGATTCCTCGCGCCCACCTTTGCAGCAGTTTTTATGAGATGTTCGTGAAATGACAGGGTGCCATCGAGAGTAATGCCAAGATAGACTGGCTGGGCTTCATGCCGGATTCTTGTATCGCCAAGCTGCACATTAAGCTCACGCGAGGCCGAGGCATGGTGTAGATGGAGAACAGATGATACCGTTTTTGCAGTGCTAGGAGTATGAGCAGTACTGGGAGTATGGATTGACCTGCTAATGCCCATGTTGTTCTTCGGGAAAGCAATTACAGACCAGGTGGTCCACCTTCTGTACCCCATAATGATCCAGGGTCCCTACTCCCAGTGGGACAAAGGATAAGAGAGCTTTAAGGATGGGATAGCGAGTTCTGGTGGTGGAAATTGTGTGGAATTATAGCTCTCTTATCCTATGGGTAGTCTTGTCAATATCTCCATTTTATAAAGAAAAAAAATGGTTTAGAACCACAAAAATTAATTAATTGACTAAAATTAAATTAAAAAATGGGCCAAGTGGTAGCATACCAGGTTAAGTGTACACATTACAGTACACAAGGAGCTATGTTCAAGCTTCTGGTCCCCACCTTCAGGGGGAAAGTTTCACAGGTGGTAAAGCAGTGCTGCAGGTGTCTCTCTGTCTCTCCCTCTCTCTATCTGCTCCCTCTCAGTTTCTCTCTGTCTCTACCCAACAACTAAAGATTTAAATATGCAAAATTGCCAGATTTTTATGTCCACTCTAATCCTTGTTTTCTTCATTTTGATTAAGTTTTTTATTGCCCCCTCACAAAACAATGATTTTATATTTAAAAAAACTATTGTAAATCACAAATATAGCCAGAAGTAGCTACTTAGTTCAAATCTCTCACCGCTTTTCTTGTTCAATGGCACTACGTTTATTATTAATTGCCAATATGTAAAATAAATGATTGGATGAAGTCTTTTCATACGCTTTTTGCTTTAAGTTTATCTAACACTCACTAGCATGCCCAAGCCGATTATAGGAGGACCACCATTTTTTTTTCCATCTTCCACTATTGCAGACAAACACCTTGGCTAAATATAAAGGATTTACCAACTCCTCAATTTTTTTATAGTTTACCTGTGTTTGTATTATGAGTCAATAGCTATATGGTCTACCAGAAGAGCTTTTAAACACTATTAAAAGTGTCATGAATTTCTTGTGCAAAGCCAGTTTATTCTAACATTCCAAGTTTTAATGTCACCTATGCTTATTTTATCTTACTTTAAAATTTTTGATTAACTTTATTTATTGGATATAAAAAGTCAGAAATCAAGAGGGTAGGAGAGAGGCAGAGGGAAAGAGAGACAGACACCTGCAGCTCTGCTTCAGCACTCGCAAAGCTTTCCCTCTGCAGGTGGGGACTGGCCCTTATTTTATCTTTGTTTCTCAGTCAGTTCCATTACTAACATTTTTCTCATTCTCACTCCTTTCGCCATCACCCAATGGTTTTCTGTTTCTAAAATCATCTTCTTTTCTTCTGTTCCTATTTATTTTATTCTTCTTAAAGTACTCTTCAATTACTTAAAACCATGTTGCTTATTCCTTTTTGTAAAATTATATTGCTCATCATATCATGTAAATGATTTACTCCGAAGACGGGTGGTAGCACAGCAGGTTAAGCGCAGGTGGCGCAAAGCACAAGGACCAGCGTAAGGATCCCGGTTCCAGCCCTGGGCTCCCCACCTGCAGGGGAGTCGCTTCACAGGAGGTGAAGCAGGTCTGCAGGTGTCTGTCTTTTTCTCCCCCTCTCTGTCTTCCCCTCCTCTCTCCATTTCTCTCTGTCCTATCCAACAACGACATCAGTAACAACAATAATAACTACAACAATAAAAAAAGAACAAGGGCAACAAGAAAGGAATAAATAAATAATGATTTACTCATCTGAAAATCACTCTTTGCTCTTCTGCTCTTTCCCCAATCCACTTTTCACCCCTTAATATATGTTATTCCTTCATATATAGCATGAAAATCTTTGTCCATAGATGAAATCAAAATCTTTTTTTTAATTTTAATTTATTTTATTTTATTTTATTTATTCCCTTTTGTTGCCCTTGTTGTTTTATTGTTGTAGTTATTACTGATGTTGTTGTTGTTGGATAGAACAGAGAGAAATGGAGAGAGGAGGGGAAGACAGAGGGGGAGAAAAAGACAGACACCTGCAGACCTGCTTCACCGCCTGTGAAGCGACTCCCCTGCAGGTGGGGAGCCGGGGTTCGAACCGGGATCCTTATGCCAGTCCTTGAGCTTAGCGCCACCTGCTCTTAACCCGCTGTGCTACAGCCCGACTCCCGAAATTAAAATCTTTAAAAGGTGTTCTACTAGGTATAGTTTTGCCAGTATAACTGTTTCTTCTAAAGCTTATCAAAGGGTAACAATAATGTTGATGCTCTGTCAGAAGAGATTTAAAAAATATTTCTTTATTATTGTTATTTATTTATAAAATGGAAGTATTGACAAGACCATAGGATGAGAGGGGTACAATTCCACACAATTACCACCACCAGAACTCCATATCCCATCTCCTCTCTTGATAGCTTTGCTGTTCTTTATTCCTCTGGGAGTATGGACCCAGCATCATTATGGGATGCAGAACGTGGAAGGTTTGGCTTCTGCAGTTGTTTCCATGATAAACATAGGCATTGGCAAGTCAATCCATACTCCTAGCCTATCTCTCACTTTCCCTGATAGATCAGGGATCTGGTGAGGTGTGGCTCCAGGACACATGGTGAGGTCGTCTGCGCAGGGAAGTCAGGTTAGCATCATGGTAGCATCTGTAACCTGGTGGCTGAAAAAGAGTTAAGACTTAAAGCAGAACAAATTGCTGACTAAGCATAAGCCTAAAGGCAAGTATTTTGCAGATGAAGGTTTGGGGTCTCCATTTTGGAAAAATCTAGTAAGTCTATTTTAACTATAGTCCAAGGGGCCCGTGACTTTACTAGGTTTTGCCTGAGCCTCACATCTGACATGCAGGTGGACCCAAATTACTGTCTAGGGAAATGGTGTCATAGTTGGGAAGAGGACTGGAAAGCAGGATCATAGAAGAGAGTAGCTCCCAAATTATAGGGTAAATATATAAATATTGTAACTGTAAACCCCATCAGTTTGATCTGGGGACCATACTCTCCATAGGAGCTTATGTATCCTCTGCATCCCCTGCAGGTCTGAGCTCCTATTCCATGGTCACAGCTAGGAACATTCCAGCTGCACTAATTTCAGGACTCATCTTCTTCAGGTGTAGCATAGAGTATGTTGTCCAACCTCCCTTTGAAGAATGGAACATTCCCTACCATTGTTGATCCACATTGAGGGTAAGGTCCTATAAGGGCCCATAAAGGGGTCCATTATGTTGTTTCTGTTGGAGATGACCAGTGACAATGGCAAGAGGGACCTGTTAGAGTTTCTAGGTCCATCATGTCTGTGTGGGAATCCCAGGACTCCCTGACTAGGGCCCCAGGTGATGGGGTGGCCTGGTAGTTACTAAAAAATCATCATTAAAATATGCTCATCTCTTGCCCTTATTCAGCATTTGTAGTTCTTACTTTATCTGACAAGGAGAACCTTCACAAAGTTATAAATAGACCTCCCATATGATCCAGTAATTTCACTCCTAGGGGTATATCCTAAGGACTCCATAACACCCAATTAAAAGATATGTGTACACCTATGTTCATAGAAGCCCAATTCATAATAGCTAAAACCTGGAAGCAAACCAGGTGTCCAACGACAAATGAATGGCTGATATAGCTGAGATATATTTACACAATGGGATACTATGCAGCTATTAAAAATAATGAACCCCCCTTCTCTGGCCCATCTCAGATGGACCTAGAAGGAATTATGTTAAGTGAGATAAGTCAGAAAGACAAAAATGAGTATGGGATGATCTTACTCCTAAACAGAAGTTGAGAAAGAAGAACAGAAAGGGCAACTCAAAGCAGAATCTGACCAAGTTTGGAGTAGGACACCAAAGTAAAAATCTCTAGGTGGATGTTAAGCTTCACTGGTGGATGGGGGGGGGGGGATGCACAGATCTTTGATGGTGGGAATGGTGTTAATATACACTCCTAGGAAGACTGGTGGTGGGAATTGTATGAAATTGTACCCCTTTCATCCTACCATCTTGTCAATCAATATTAAATCAATAAAAAAAAGAATTCTAAAACATAAAGTGTGGCAACTGGATCTAAAGATAGCAAATTTAAATTAGTCAGCATATAAATGACTTCTGATTATCAGTAGCTATGGAAAACCCTCTCCCATATCAAAGGTTAAGATTTTAAATGTCTGGAAGCTTTGGCTGCCTTCAAGATATAGCCTGTTAAACTAGCTACGCTTGAGGAATATTCAGATAGTTTACTGGAAATGGGATCTCTCAGGTAGTGGTTTATATAGTAAGCTGAAACTCAAGGATATCTGCTATGAATCTTCCCCAACTATGTTTATTTCATTCATTCATTCATTCATTCATTCATTCATTCATCCACTCATTATATGTCTGACCTTCACCACTCCAAGCTTATTATTTATTTTTTACAGATAGAAAGAAAGTCAGAAAGAGAGCGGAAGGGATCACAACACCTAAACTCTCAGTGCCATGGGGACCAGACTTGAGCTAGAATCACACATATGTTAAAGAAAGTACTATTCAGGGGAACTATTTTGCTAGTATGAAATATTTTTCTTTGGGCTGATGGAATATCTAATTCTCGCATAGTTATGTCCTAAAATAAAACCTAGAGCTACTCATCATATAACATCATAGTTCAGGGGAGAAAAATGAAGGTTAATATGTAATTCAGTAAAGAGAATTACTGATTATCCTCTATTTGGAGAAAGCTAATAACTAGATTTGATAGATATTTAAATGTAAACTCTTATGCAAATAAACAAAAAATCAAGAAAAAAAGTGGTGAAAAGGGAAACTGGGGACTCAAATGACTCCTAGCAGTTGAAAACTGATATTATAAACTAATAATAATAGTATAAGTAAACCTACCAGAGAATTTTACTTTGTGATTATTTTTTAAAATACATTATATTCTCCATCACACTTTTGTAATCACTTCAAATCTTGAGAATGATAAAATTTGCTGAAGGGACATTTCTATTAGTAACTCTATTATAATGTGATAGAACTGGATAGTCCCTCTGGAGCTACCTAACTCTCCATTTGGTTAAAAAATCATATAACTTGAGAGAAAAGGAATCATAATATACAACTTCTATTAATAGTAAAAAAAAATTTACAATTTCTATGCTACATAAAATATGTCAATAAGAATAGCACAGTATCCCCTCTATATTTTTGTCAATTTAAATTATGAAATATTAACTAAAAAAAGGTTGAAAGCAGAAAATTTCATAAAATGATTGACACAGGTCAATGCGAATGCTTCTTTATGAACTAAAGGAACTATCCCAATTATTCACCTCCAAGTCTTAATAAAGCAAGAAAGCAGTGGAGAAGTTTTATCATTTGATTCTACAAGAACCAGTTAGTAAATCTGAATTGTGCTGGCATAGATATGATAATCAAATCTAGATATATTAATGATACTTCCATGAGAAGCATATAAATATAACAATAAAAGGACAAGAATAGAGCCCTAAGGGACCACACATTTTACAGTAACTATTTCTGGTGAGCTGCTACCTGATATAGTATACACTGTCTGCTGACAAAGATAATTACATTTCAAGTCAGTTTAATGCTGCCTCAGAATTCCAACTTGTGTTTCTAGAAGATCTAACAATATGTCACTGCCTACTGAGTCAAGGGTGAGTAATCTAACTTTAAGACCAGGCACCTAATCTATCTCAGAAACACTTAGGCAACACTAAAGATAAACAGGTAACCCCCTTGGTAACTTAATAGCTACATTAAATTATCTATTTTAATAAAATATTATTAATAGATAGTGGTATCATCAAGCAAAATATCAAATATATCTCCATTTTCTTCTATTTTTCTATAAATAACAACTTGAAAATCTGTCAGAATCTAGTAGCCAAGCAGTTGAGAATTTTTAAATGCTTGTTGAATGACTCAGTGCATACATGTCACACATGTCAATGAACAATTAATGAACTTCCAGTGGAAACAGATAAAATATTATTCTAAGGGTCAAGGAAATGGCACACCTATTTGAGTACACACATTATCAAACACAAGGATCTAGTTGAATACCCAAGTCCCTATCTGCAGGGGAGAAGTTTCAAGTATGGTGAAGCATTATTACAGGTCAGTCTCTCTCTCTCTCTCTCTCTCTCTCTAACTCCCTCCCTCCATCCCTCCCTCTCCCTCTCTCTGTCTTTCTCTACCTGTCAATACTATCAAATTAAATAAAAATAAAAAGGGAACTAGAGCCACTGTGAACTATAGATTCATTCTGAAGACACTGAGCCCCAGCAATAATCTTGGTGGCAATAAAAATAAATAATAATGATAATAACAACAATAAGAAAAGTCCATTCTAGATGGCTATGATAGTGTCATACTTTTTTCTTTTTTTAAGCTAGAAGCAGAGAGGTACAGAGATAGAAGTCTAAAGTTTCTTTAATTGCTGTGTGGACATGGTTAGAACTTGGGTCAACCACATGAAACATTTTCAGAATGTTATTAAAATGTTATTAAATGTTATTAATGTTATTAAAATTGTACTCTGCATGTAAAGTATGAGCAGGGCCCAATAATTCTTGAATAAAAAGGGTAAGAAAAGTGATAAAGCATGTAGATAATTTCTCATATATGTCTCTAAGATTAGTTTTGAATTAGCATATTAAGAACAAAAAATGAGAGAAAATGTTTCTAAAGGAAATAAATTTAAAAAACCATAAATTCAAATGTGTGAATAAAAAATTTTCCCAGTGCATGACTTCAATACTTCCATCCCACTGACATGTAGATAAATTATCTTTGTTTGCTCTCCTTTGAATCCATCCTCTTGGCCAACAAGTACCACATTCTGTATCTCAGTCCATTTAATCACTGACGTTTTGCATTTTAACTATTTCAATGTCTTTCAAAACACCTAGTATCTAATTTGAGAGATATCTGCTAATTTCTCCCCTAAATCTCCCAGGTATACTTGAGCCTAAGTGTTAGCCCCCTCATCTCTCTCTCTCTCGTTCTTTCTTTTCTTTTCTTTTTCTTTCCTTTTCAAATTGTCTAAAAAAGCTCACATAATTTCAGGATTGGAATTTAAGTTAATTTTAGGGTGAAACCAAGAAGGAAAAAAATATGCTTAAACCAGAATAACTTGAGCTGCTATGACAGATTATTTAAAGCATGGAGACAAACAATTCACTCTAATACCAAAAGTGGACAGACACAACAACAACAGCAAAAAGAAAACTATAGACTGATAGCCTTGATGACCATAGATGTTGATATTGAACAAAATTATAGCAAACCAGATACACTAGTCCATTAGAAACATTGTACCCCATGACCAGGATGGATTTAATACAGGGGTTAAAGGCAGGTTTAGTAGATGTAAATCAATAAATGTAAGCTAACACATAAAGAGAGGACACCTTTGATAAGTTTAAACATTCCTTTATGATCAAATCATTTAAAAAATGAAGATAGAAGTTGATCATCATCCCCATACTAAAACTGTATCCCCACTTACAATAGCTTCCCATTCTCTGCTTCACACAGGCCCTGCTAAGCACTACCTGCTGACTACTATTATCTAACCTAGTGTGGATTTTTTATTATTATTATTATCTTTGGGGGGTAATGGTTTACAGACTAGTTATTGACACATGAGTACAATTTCTTCTCTTCATGATAGGCATTTATGAAACAGAAATTCATAGTATCAATAGTTCCATAATAATGTCAGTATATTCAATGGCACTGAACATTCTAAAATAGTTACAATGGTAAGTTTAATTTTTATTGATATTTACCACAACAAAAGTGGCTAAAGTAAAAATTTGAAAGGAGAAAAGAGTAAAGCAAAATCCTTTCTTTTCCATCTGTCTATGAACAAGAATTCCCATCAGGTTTTGCTTAAGATTATTGACCAGGGAGAAAGTTTTTATAAGAAGTGTTTCCGGGCAGATCGCCGAATTTTACTTGAAACCCCAAAAAATATATTTAAAAGGAAATAAAGTGAATAAAGAATTACAGAGCTTACTTTTCTTCTAGCCATTCAAGGAGACTTGCATTATACTCTATGCCTGCCTCCCCCCCACCCACTAAAGAAAATAACTAGTAAAAGAATGAGAATAGGTGGAAAATTCCTCAAACCAATTGAGATTATATATAACAAGCCTACAGACAACATCATACTCACTAACAAGAAACTAAAGGCACTGAAATAGTTAAAATGCCAAAACGTCAGTGATTATATGGACTGAGATACAGAATATGGTACTTGTTGGCCAAGAGGATGGAATCAAAGGAGAGCAAATGAAGATAATTTATCTGCATTTCAGTGGGATGGAAGTATTGAAGTCACGCATTGGAAAAAATAATGAAAATGATTTTTATTCACACATTTGAATTTATATTCTTTTAAATTTATTTCCTTTAGAAACAACATCTCCTCTCATTTTTATTTATAAAATGCCAATTCAAAACTAATTTTAGAGACATATATGAGAATTTATCTCTTCTTCATTAACTACAAGACAGGGCTTCCCACTATCTTCATTTCTATTCAACATAGTCTTGTGGAGCCGGGTAGTGGCACACCTGGTTAAGTGCACATGTTACAATGCACAAGGATCTGGGTTCAAGCTCCCAGTCCCCACATATAGGGGGAAAGTGTTGAAACCTTAACTTAAAGGAGGTGGCTTAGAGGCTGTATTGTAACTTGACACTTAAAATGGGGCTTAGGGCTTTAGGGCTTCTGCGCATAAAAGGATTCACAGCAAGGCGCTGGGAACAGGTGTAAACAATATAAGGTTTTATTAGGGTGAAATGGGTAAAAGACAAAATAAGCAGTTATTCAGGGCTTAAGAGTACGCAAGGTCCATAAAGTCTGTGTATAGTCATAAAAAGTTTAGTCCCATAAGATAAACAATTATCAGCTGAGACATAGGTTGCTTATGGCTGTAGCGTGTTCTTAAAAGTTTACTGGCTAGCAAAGTCTCACGTGTTCAGTTCCCAGGAGAAGTAGCCATGGCAGATACCTGGAGCATCTCTGCCGAGCTGCTTCTGACCAGAAGAAGCAGCAGCCAAGAGGCTGAGCTGCTCCTAGTCTGTGCTTTTTTTTAAAAAAAAAAAAAAAAAATATATATATATATATTTATTTATTCCCTTTTGTTGCCCTTGTTGTTTTATTAATGTAGTTATTATTGTTGTCATCATTGTTGGATAGGATAGAGAGAAATGGAGAGAGGAGGGGAAGACAGAGAGAGGGAGAGGAAGATAGACACCTGCAGACCTACTTCACCACTTGCCCCCGGCTTGAACCGGGATATTTACTCCAGTCCTTGCTCTTTGCACCACCTGCGCTTAACCCGCTGTGCTACCACCAGAATCCCTCTGTGCTTTTATACATTCCCTTCTCTGTGTGTCCACCTCAGGCTGTCGTCATTCATATACGAATAGTCCCAAACTCCTATTGGGATCACAACAGGAAAGCTTTATGAGTGGTGAAGCAGAGCTGCAGGTGTCTCTCTGTCTCTCTCTCTCTTGATATCTGGCTGTTTCTATCCAATAAATAAATAAAGATAATAAAAAATTTTGAAAAAGAACATAATCTTGTAAGTATTAGCCATAACAATTTGCCAAGACAATGGAATTAAAATGAAACTAACTGGTACAAATGTAAACAGTTACTATTTGCAGATGATATTACTATATACCATGTATATTGATACATAGGGGTCCCAAAAACTTCAGTAGAAAACTCCTGGTAATTATTAAGCAATATAGTTAGATGGCAGGATACACAATTACTGCTCAAAAATCAGTAGCATTCCTCCATTGTAAATATATATTAAGACTCTATGAAGGTGAGGAGATACAACATATCCTAAGGGAATAAATTGGACAACCTAGATGAAATGGATGCATTCCTAGAATCATACCACTCACTGAACCTAACCCAAGAGGAAGTGTATAGCTTAAATAAGCCAATCGTTAGTTTAGAAGCTGAATTAATCATCAAAAATCTTCCCAAGAACAAAAGCCCAGGCCCAGATGACTTTAATAATGACACCTATTATCCTCAAAGTATTGCAGAAAACTGTAGAAGGGCTAGCACTACCAAACATGTTCTGTAAGGTGAACATCACTTTGATCCTACCAGGAAAGAAAACTTTAGACCTATATTCCTGATAAATACTGATGCAAAGATCCTGAAAAATATCTTGGCAGACTGAATACTGCAGAGGCCAGCTCCTCTGGGTCTAAAGGAAGGGAGGGAAATGAGACGCTCAGGGAAAGAAACTTGAAATGGAAAGGAACTATTTATTTCTCATAAAGCCTAGCTGATAACTGGATAAAGATATTGTGGGATCTATGCTCAGTGGTGCAATATTCTACAATCACGAAAAGAAGAGATTGTATTATTTGAAACAAAGTGGAGGTGACTATGATAAGTGCAATGAATAGAAAGGTGAAGGATAACTATTGGATGGTTTCCATCATATGTGAAATAAAAATAACTAAAACAAATGAACTTGGAAAAAATGGTATCCAGATTTGTTTAATATAAATTTTCAAGTCAATCTTGAAAATTCTTACTCAGGTTTCTAAGAGAAATTTCTTTTGAATTTACTATTTTAGAGAAAGATGACATTTAGACAATATTGGATATCTAAATTTATGAACACATACCTTTCCATTTATTTATGCCTTCTTTAATTTCATTCATCACTGTGATGCAATTCTGAACACATTATATTAACACATGCTTTATAAAATTTGCATATAAAATATAATGCTGTGTCAAATGAAAGTGCTATCTTTCAGTGTCCAGTGGTTTACTACTAACCCATAGAAACACAATTTATTTTTATTTATTGATTACACAGTATGCGATCTTTGTATACTCATTTATTAATTTCAGTGACTGTTTAGATTCTTTGAGGCTTTTTTTTTTTTAATAAAAGCAGTTATGTTGCCTAAATGTAGGCTATTCTATTACTTCTTTTCAACTTGGAAGATTTTAATAGTTAGTGGCCTTGTTCAACTATCTAGAACTACCCATACGAAGTGTATTGATCAAGACAGAGAAGAAAACAGGAAAAAGGAGAGACTTTTTTCTCCCAGTGGGGAATTATGAATTCAAGATAACTAAACTTCCTAACAATCAACATGGGTGATGGTAGATTTTTTTACTTTTATAAGTCTGCATTTATACCTACAGTTTATTTAGTGTGAGTCCTACAAGTATGACAGTCAATATACTGAATATAAAATTATTATCATTCATACATGAGTATAAAGAAATTTTAAAAATAATAATGATGATGAAGGTAGAAATGAGAATGCTGCAATGTCTTCTCAATGTGTATTTTCCTGAATAAGTAGCAGAATCACCATGAAGGCATCACTGTTATGTTGGTCCAGAGAGGTGTTCAAATAGTTGATTTTCTGTTAGTTACTTAATGTAAAATACTGTGCCAAGTAGTGTTATAGTCATGAGAAGCAGGCAGAACAAGTTAAAAATTGTACCTAATATAATACTGTAGCAGTGACAAGTGCATACATGCTAAGTCAATTTGAGTTTTAAGTGGTTAGATTTATCTGAAAAATAAGATTTTATATCTAAGACTTATTTCTCTGACCACTAGGAGCTTTAAGCACATGCCTAATCTAACTCAAGTTGTTGTTTTCAATTATTTAAGACAAAATTTTTTCCGTACACACTTTATCTTTTTGTAACCCTCACCTGACCTAAGTAGAAAAAAGTTTGTTAATGTGATTTTGGGGACAGGGTGGTGGCTCACCTAGTAGTGTGTACATTGTACTATGTATGAGGACCGAGTTTTTGTTTGCTTGCTTGATTTTAATATAATCTTTCTAAAATTTCATTAGATAAAGATAAAAGTAGAGAAGAATGTTGACCCAGGGTCATTATGGGGTGCAGAAGGTGGAAGGCCTGGTTTCTGTAATTGCTTCCCCGCTGAACATGGGCACTGGCAGGTTGATCCATACTCCCAGCCTGTCTCTCTCTTTCTCTAGTGGGGCAGGGCTCTGGGAAGGCAAGGCTCCAGGACACATTGATGGGATCGTCTGCCCAGGGAAGTCAAGATGGCATCATGGTAGCATCTGGAACCTTGTGGCTGAAAAAGAGTTAAAATATAAAGCAGAACAGATTGTTGACTAATCATGAAACTAAGGCAAGATTTGGAAAAAGATAGTAAGTCTGTCTTAAGTATATTCTAAGGGACCCATGATTTTACTATTTTTTTCCTGAGCCTGACATCCTTCAATCACTCCAAAGCAAACCTTGTCAGATAAAGTAAGGACTACAAATGCTGAATAAGGGCAAGAGATGGAGCATATTTTAATGATGATTTTTCAGTCACTACAAGGCATCAACTGGGGCCCTAGTCAGGGAGTCCTGAGATTCCCACACAGACATGATGGACCTAGAGCCTCAAACAGATCCCTTTCACTTGTCACTGATAATCTCCATCAGGAATGATATAATGGACACCTTTGTGGGCCCTTAAAGGACCTTGCCCTCAATGTGGATCAACAATGGTAGGGAATGTTCCATTCTCTGAAGGGAGGTTGGACAACATACTCTACTACCCCAGGAGGATAGGTCCTAAAATTAGTGCAGCCTGGTATGTACCTAGCTATGACCAGAGAATGCGAGATCAGACCTACAGGGATGCAGAGGTTACATAGGCTCCTGTAGGGAATATGGGCCCCAGATCAAATCAATGGGATTTACAATTAATAATAATTATATACTTCCCCATATTGGGGAGCTATTCTCTTCCCTGATCCAACTTTCTAGTCCTTTTTCCAACCATGACAACATCTCCCTAGACAATAACCTGGATCCACTGGAATATTACTTAGTTTTAAGAAAAGAGGAGCTCTTGCTTTTTGTCATGGCATGAGTAGAACTGAAAGGGGATTATGCTAAATGAAGGAAGTCAAAAGGAAAATGATACATAACAATTGATCTTACATATCTATGTGGGATTTAAGTAAGAAAGTGAAGAAAAAGTAGGATGAGATCTGAATAAACCACTGGTCTGTATAGGAAAACCTGGAGACACTAATTGTAAGAGTAATCGTAAATTACAGGGGGCTTGGGGACACCATGTCCATTGATGGTGTTTGGGTGAGTATGAGATGTGCTGATGCACAATTTGAGGAGAGAAGAAATTGGACCCTGGAGATAAAAACTCTTATAAACAGCATCCCCCAATAATTCCTTAATTGCTTGCATAACATAAAAGACTCTCATTAAGAATAATAATAAACTAGGTCAGAGAAAGAGATCACCCACTCACAGGGTAGGGAACAGGTTGTGTCATGTGGTCAACTGAAATTTGAATCCCATAATCATAAATGAGTGCCTGTTACTAGGTGAGGCTCTAGTCTGATTTCTCCCTGCCTCTTTCTTTCTCTCTCTCTCTCTCTCTCTCTCTCTCTCTCTCTCTCTAGCTCTCTGTATTTGTATCTCTCTCTCTCACTCTCTGTATCTGTATCTCTCTCACTCGTGCTCTCTCTCTGAAAGTGGAATAGTTAACCAGAAGCTGGAAGCAGTGGTACTATGGAGACCTTGATGCCACAAATGGATGAACAAACAAACCCTGATACTGATTATTTCTTGTGACCTGTGGGACTATGTGATAGCTTGGTAGAGCATAGGGGAGCTCTCCCATCCTTGGATGGAGGTCTGGATAGACACCCCGCTTTTTAGTCTCTCTCGTCATAGAGGTGAGACAAGAGGGAAAAAGTCTCCCAGACTAAGCTTGCCTTGTTAGTCTCTCAAGCCCACAGAAACCCCAATACTTCCCTCCATTAACTGCAGGCCACATGGCCACCTATTTTAAGATTCACTTACTCAGAGTTCACAGAGGAGAACACACCTTATCACACACTCCTAGCAGTGCCCTTTTATTTTTTAAGTGTCCTTAATTTGCTTATCTTCTCTCTATCTTACCTTAACTGGTTAAACCCCTCTCTTCCCCTCAAACGCCTTTGGGTAATTAAATGCCTGCATCAGGAGACTAGTTATCTTGACCTTTATATATCTGCATCAGTTCTTGTCATACCAGCCCCCTACCATAGGAGCAAGCTAACCTTTAAGAAACCTGTAATTTCTGACATATTTGAATAATGTTCTTTGTTTGGTTTTCTACTTAAACTTGCCCACCTGCTAATAAACGAGACCTGAGATCTGAGATCTGAGACCTGAGATCTGAGCACGCTGCAGGTCTCCCTGGTGTCTTTACTTCGTGTCGTCCCTTGTGCGAACGAGAAAGAACCGGTCCGTTACCTTTCTCCTGGAGATCACCCCGCCAGAGACCCCGACAGTGACCAAAGTAGTAACTCACATGGTAAAGTGTATTTCTTGTGTATGTTAGGCCTCCAATTCAATGATCTGCAATCTTCAGTTTCGCAAACCACTATAAATCACTAACAGAAAATGGTTTGACAAAAAAGTAACAATAATATAAAATATTCTTGTGACCTAGAGGTAGATCAGATGATGGATGGAGTACATTTCTTTTCTTGTGAACAGTAATGCTCTTGTATCTCTTTTTCAATTTTATAATATAAATGCATTTTTTTAAAAATGATCTTTTTCTTCAGATAAATGTATGAATGTAGACATTATTTTAATGTTGCAAGCAACAGAAATCGCTGCTGAGGTACTTCATTCATAGGTAATTACGCACAAAATTACTAGATGGACAATCAGATTATAGATTCATTTATAAGCCATCTAAAAAATAAAAATCTAGACTAAATTCAGAACAGTAACCAAAATCGCAGTTTCAAAGCCAAATCTAAGAAAACACTGTTGTCACTTAAGAACAAAGTCTGCCCCTTGAGCTGTGTTTCTGGTCCTTCAGGGCACTCAGCTTGAGCACCAACCCTGTCTCCTTTCCTGCATCTGGAATATGAATGGTATTGGCCTGGTGCCATCTGCCATGGAAGTAGATTTCCAGCCTTACTCTTTTTTTTTAAGTAATTTTTTTATATTTATTTATTTTCCCTTTTGTTGCCCTTGTTTTATTGTTGTTGTTGTTGTTGTTATTGTTGTTATTGATATCGTCGTTGTTGGACAGGACAGAGAGAAATGGAGAGAGAAGGGGAAGACAGAGAGGGGGAGAGAAAGACAGACACCTGCAGACCTGCTTCACCACCTGTGAAGCGACTCCCCTGCAGGTGGGGAGCCGGGGGCTCGAACTGGGATCCTTACACCGGTCCTTGCACTTCGCGCCACCTGCGCTTAACCCGCTGAGCTACCGCCTGACTCCCTCCAGCCTTACTCTTTGGTTTACTAATTACAAATTCAGAATCTGGAGAAATATATTTAATTAATATATTTAATTCTGTCCTGTCCAAGACGGGACAGAAAGGATGCCGGGAAACTGAGTATGTATATAGAGGTTTCTTTTTCTTTTCTTTTCTATTTTTTTAAATTTTATCAAAATAGGGATGTTTAGGCAAAAAGTACATTCCAGAATCTTGACAGAAAAGCACCTGTAGGGACTAGACAGCACACTTGATAGAACACACATATTATCATTCCCAACGATTTGTGTTCAAGCCTCTGGTCTTCACCTGCAGAGGGGAAGCAGTAAAGCAGTACTACAACTTTCTCTCTCTTCCTCTCCCTCTCTCTCATATATATATTCCCTCTCAATTTCTGTCTCTATCAAAAGAAAGAGAGAGGAAGGGAGGGAGGGAGGGAGGGAGAGAAAAAGGAAGGGAGAAGGAGAAACAAAATAATAAAAGATAAAAGAGAGAAAGAAAGGCAGAGCAGTGGTCACCTGGTTGAGCACACATACTGCTCAAAGAACTGAGTTGAAACCCCTTATTCCCACCTGAGGGGTTTAGCTTCACTATCAGTGAGGCAGCGTTTGGCAAAGGACAGCCCCTCAACATTAAGTTGGAGGACTCGAAGAACAGGACCAACAGCTTGAAAGCTGTCAGGAGCTGCTTGCTGCTGGCTTTGAAAGTGACTGGGATCCATGTGGATTCAGTCGGCTAGGAAGGATCGTCAGTTTCCCCAATGAATGGGTACTCACAGGATGCACCACGAGAAGGTCGATCCAATGCATCCCGACAACACTATATCGTTTCTTCTCCAAAGCAGAAGATTCCGGGTGCATCTGGGTGACAAGTCTAGCAGATGGAGACTTGTCTCAAGTGGCCTCCCCCAGGGCTCTGTTCTGGCTCCTACGCTATTTAATATTTACATCAATGACCTCCCAGAAACTTCTTCAAGGAAGTTCATCTATGCCGATGACATCTGCTGTGCAACTCAGGCATCCAAGTTCGACATCCTTGAGGAAACACTCACGAAAGACATGTCTCTGATATCTGATTACTGTAAATAATCCCTAGTGACTAATCCCTAGCACTGCAAAAACGGTATCATCTGTTTTCCATCTACACCATGCCTCGGCCTCGAGTGAGCTTAATGTGCAGCTTGGTGATATGAGAATCCAGCATGAAGCCCAGCCAGTCTATCTTGGCGTTACTCTCGATCGCACTCTGTCATTTCACGAACATCTCATAAAAACTGCAGCAAAGGTGGGCATGAGGAATAACATCATTGCGAGACTGGCCAGCTCCTCATGGGGCGCGAGCGCTTCCACACTACAATCATCATCTCTGGCATTATGCTATTCCACTGCAGAACACTGTGCCCCAGTATGGTTCCGTAGCCCCCATGTCCACTTGGTCGATTCCAAATTATATTCCTCCATGAGGATAATTTCTGGCACCATCCGTTCCACCCCGGTTCCATGGCTGCCAGTTCTTAGCAACATCGCCCCGCCAGATATTCGTCGGGATGCGGCATCATCTAAGTTCATGTCCCACGTCTACGCTCGACCGGACCTGCCAATATACGCAGATATCTTCGCCCACCCTGTACAACGCTTGACGTCTCGTCACCCAATCTGGTCCCCTTCGCCTACACTGAACTTCTCTGTTCCAGACTCTTGGAAACAGAGCTGGCAGTCAGCTGAGGTAAAGAACAAACACCTCATCACAGACCCCTGCGAGCGTCAACCCGGCTTTGACCTAGCACGTTATGATTGGGCCCTCCTCAATCGCTATCGAACAGGCCATGGCCGGTGCACCACTATGTTCCATCGCTGGGGAGCCAGAGATGACCCGAAATGCCCCTGCAGCTCCAGACAGACTATGACCCACATAGTCAACGACTGCCACCTCTCCAGATTCAAAGGAGGTCTCGAAACTTTACATCAGGCTCAACCTGACGCTGTTGACTGGCTACGGAAGAAGGGCAAACGCTAGAAGAAGAAGAAGTGAGGCAGCGCTGTAGGTATTTATTTATTTCCCCCTTACCTCTCAAGTTCTCTGTCTCAATCTAATTAATATATACCTAAGTAAACAAATGGAGTGTTAAAAAAAAAGGAAAGGGGAAAAGTGGCCACTGCAAACAGTGTCTTTACTGCATGTACTGAGCTCCAGCTATAACTCTAATGGCAATAAAAATAAAATGAAATGAAAAAATTGTGTATCATAATCTCTGACAAAACAATACCATTAGAAACCCCTATATGGGTACCACATGTATTTTTAAATATACATATTTTTATTCTTAATTTGCTAGCAATTATATTTGAGAAATGATTATTCTACAGCACACAAATAGATGTAAACTTGATTTAAATAAAAAGAAGCTAGCATGGCCAAACATAAAGAATGAGAAAAACATATATTACACATCTTCATCTCGTATTGGTTTTAGTAACCTATATGCAGTATGAATTTAATCTGCCCTTAATTTTTCATATAGCAAAATCAGTGTTGATGGACTGGCAAACTATCTAAGCTTTGCTGTGTGTGGTCCTGGTTCAAACCTGGTACCCATCACACTGAAGTAAACTCTGTTGATAGATTCTCATTCATTCCCCCCCCCCTCTCTTCCCTCTCTTAATAAATTTTCTTTCTTTCTTATTATTTTCTTATCTTTATATCTTATTTATTGGATAGACACAGCCAGAAATTGAGATGGAAGAGGGTGGTAAAGAGGAGGAGAAAAAGAGAGACACCTGCAGCCCACTTCACCACTTGTGAAGCTTTCCCCCTGCAGGTAGGAACAGGGGGCTTGAACCGGGGTACATGTGCACTCAACCAGGTGCGCCACCACCAGGCCCCTTAATAAATTTTCTGTATATTTTAAATTTTATTTATTTATTATTGTATAGAGACAGAGAGAAATTTAGAGGAGAGGAGAAGATATATAGAGAGAGACAGAGAGACACCTGCAGACCTGCTTCACCACTTGTGAAACTTCCCCCTGCAGGTGCGAACCAGAAGCTTGAATCCAGTTCCTTCTGCACTGTAGTGTATGCACTTAACCAGGTGCACCACTGCCTGCCCCCCTGTTGATGTAATCTTGTTCACACTCTGTTTCCATCTAAAAAAAAAAAAAAGTGCTGGCTTGAGAATCACTTGTATAATGTGTGTTCTTGCTTTATATGACCCAGGTTCAGCCTGGCAACCACCACATTGCAATAAACATTGTTGCTGAAGTCTCTTTAATATTCTATATCTCAAAGAAAAAAAAATAAAATAACAGTGATGTTGGCGAGAGAATGAAACCAACTGGATTTAGTCTTGGCTGTATACCAAGCTCCTTGGGTAGTCATTTATTTTTTTCTTATTTTTTTATTATCTTTACTTATTTATTGAGTAGAGACAGCTAGAAATCAACAGGGAAGGGAGTGCTTGGCAAGGAGAGAGATAAAGAGCCAGCAGCAACACTTCTTCACCACTCCTATAGTTTTCCTTCTGCAGGTGGGGACCAGGGTCTTGAACCTGGGTGCTTGTGCATTGTAATGTGTGCTCAGCCAGGTGTACCACCACCTGGCCCCATCATTTCTTTTTGTAAAACAGTGTTGGGACTATGTGTAAGCCTGATAGAGCTTAGGGAGAACCACCCCCGTCCTTGGATGGAGGTCTGAGAAGATAACCTCTTGGTAAGTCTCTCTCAACCGAGGTGAGCATAACGGGGGAAACTCAGACTTGGTTCTTTCCTTCTTGACTCTCAGGCCCACAGAAACCCCAGTACTTCCCTCCATTAACTGCAGGCCACATGGCTGCAGATTCACTTATTCAAAGTCACCTTCTGATCACAGAAGAACACACCTTATCACACAGTTCATCACACACCTCAGATCCCAGACAAGAGAGATTCCAAACTATATGGCCTTTTTGATATCCATCTTCTCTCTGTCTTACCCTACAGGTTTAACCCCTATGCTTCTCTCAAATACCTCTGGATAATTAAGTTGCTTATGTCATGGAGAATAACTGTCTTGTATCTCATCAATTCCTGTCATACCAGCCCCCTACCTTAGGGGCATGCTGACCTTTAAGAAACCTGTAATTTCTGATATATTTCAGTTATAATTCCTTTCATTGTTTTTGTATTTAACTTATGTCTATCTTGCTAATAAACGAGTTCTGAGTTCTGAGCTCCCTGGTGTCTTTTACTTTGTGTCACCCTGTCGTGAGAGAGAAATAACCAGTCCATTACCTTTCCCCTGGAGATCACCCCAACCAAGGAGATACCATGAAAAAACAGGGTAAACATCTCCCCACCACTACCACCACCATATTCTTAAAATATCCTAATAGTAGGAGTTGGACAGTAGTGTAGCGGGTTAAGCACACATGATCCCGGTTTGAGCTCCCCGCTCCTCTCCTGCAGGGGAGTCGCTTCACAAGCAGTGAAGCAGGTCTGCAGGTGTCTATCTTTCTCTCCCCCTCTCTGTCTTCCCCTCCTGTCTCCATTTCTCTCTGTCCTATCTTACAACAACGACATCAATAACAACAATAACAACTACAACAACAATGAAAAACAACAAGGGCAACAAAAGGGAAAATAAGTAAATATTTAAAAAATATATCCTAATAGTAAGCTTCCCACACTCTTTTTCACCTAAACAATAATATCCATTGTCAACAAAAGTCATTTTACTAACTGCTGCAGATACAAAGAGCCTTTTAATTTTTATAGAAGATACAGTTTTACATAAACATAAAGAATTGCCCAAAGATATTTTATGGGCCTCTTTCAAAACAATTTCTTCTACTAGGCATATATCCAAAAGATATAATAACACTGGTCCTAAGGGATATATGCTCATAAAAATTTTATTCACCACAGCAAAAACCTGGAAACAACCAAAATGCCCTTCAAGAAAGGAATGGATAAAAGTTATGGGACATATACTCAATAGAGTATTATGTAGCGATAAAAAAAAAAAAAGATGATATTGTTTCCTTTGGGATTAAAGTGGATGGAACTGGAAAGATTATAATGACTACAACAACAGTGAAAACAACAATGGAAACAAAAAGCAAAATAAATAAATAAATATTTTAAAAATATCCTAATAGTAAGCTTCCCACACTCTTTTTTTCACTGAAAACAATAATATCTATGGTCAACAAAAAGATTATGCTTAGTGAAGCAAGTATGGAGGAGAAGGACAACTACAGAGTGGTTTTACTCATACGTGTAATATAGACAACTGAGTGTACAAATGTGAAGAAAAAAAAAAAGTCAATCTATTTCCTAGACTGTGAGAGAACTATAGTAGTTAGTTATGGGGATGGAAATAGATGATGGGAGTGGTGAAAACTAAATAAATATGTAAAAAGAAACTAAAGAAGAGAAAAGGAACGGGGGGAGGCTAGGCCAGAGCAGAGAAAAAAAAATAAAACAATTCATTTACCCTAAAGCAAAACTGTCTTTGTTATGTGAACACTAGCCCATGACAAATTTTATAAAATCAGAAGACAATAGCCAGCACCTGCTTCTCTTCCCATACTTCTTTGGGTCACCCAGTACACTCTCATTCTTGGTGGTTTTTTGTTTGTTTGTTTTTTACAGTGATATACCATTACCACTGGCCTTCAAAATGCTCCTTTAATTTCTTCTTCCTGCTGCACTACATGATTTTGATAAGAGTTCATTTCGATTAGCAGTAAATCTCTCTGTTGCCCTTGTTGCTCCTTAGCTATACTTTTAATCTTAGTTTCTGAAAATGATTAAGTGGAAAGGTATTATGTTGCCTCATCCTTAGAGTATCTCTCTTCTTTCTGATCTTGCTGTGTGGTGTGCCTGAGTTGAATCTGGCCAAGAATATGATTCTTTCCTTTTAGGTTAGATCAAACCAGAAAAGTAAAACTTACTGATAAAATCAGGATACACGGCATCTACCTAGATGCTTACTATTCAATATTAACTAATGAATTATCTCCTTATTTGATCAGTCTCATTACATGAATTATAAAATGAGAGTTGCATTTCTATAATTCCATGTGGAATTCATCGTCTTTTTTATGTGTGGTTTGGCATAAAAAAAACAAATCCCTTAAGCAGTCAAGTGATCTAATGGCTACCATATACTGAACTTTAAGGCAGAAAGCCCCAACTTCTATTCCTGCCATTCCATGTGTCAGAGTGATTTTCGCATTCTCTTTTTTCTCTCTCATTAATAAATAAATAAATCTTTAATTTCCTTAAGACTCAGAGACATTAACAGTGAAGATAAAAATAACTGTAGCACACAAAACCAAAATGATTATTGACAACAAATAGAGAATATTTCTTTATTTTAATATATGAAAAAGGTATTGGTATTTAATATATGAAAGAGGTCAATTAACTAAAAGATAATTTGCTCAACTAAGGCTGAAAAAGTAGTGTGGTATGGGCCTGGGCAGCTGGGTGGTAGCGTGCTGAGTTAAGTGCACATAGTCTTGAAGCACAAGGACCCACACAAGGATCCTGGTTGGAGCCTCCAGCTCCCAAACTGCAGGGAGTCGCTTCATAAGCGGTGAAGCAGGTCTGCAGGTGTCTATCCTTCTCTCCCCCTCTCTATCTTCCCAATTTCTCAATTACTCTGTTCTACCCAATTAAAAAAAAAGTAGTGTGGCAGGCTATTAATTATCAGAATGGTAATTCTTAATTTCCAAGTTAAATGACTACTATTTGACAAAGCAGTAACATAAAGTTTTAGGGTTTTCATTCTAATGTTTTAAATTTAACTATCGTCTGTATTTAAAAGCTTTAGAGTCTAGAAGTTCTTTAAGTAACTCAGATTTGTCTGTAGCAGGTCCTGTGGAAGAAATCCTAAGAGTCATGGGTGGTATGAAATGAACAGTTAATAAATAATTGTCTCAAGGTCAGGACATAGCACAGCTGTTGAGCTCAATCATTACTATGCACAGTGACAGAGGTTCAAGCCCTAGTTCCCACCTGTGAGGGGAAGCGTCACAAATGATTATGCAGGTGGTTTTTTGTTGTTGTTGTTGTTTGTTTTTGTTTTTGTTTGTTTGTTTCCAAGAACTGCACTACTCAGCTCTGGTTTATACTGGTAATGCACCTGACACTTTTGGTGCCACCAGCATGAAAAGCTTTTTGTGTAACTACTATGCTATCTCCTACCTTTCTATCTGTCGACTGATCTGTCTCTGTTCTGTCTGCCTGCCTATCATCTTTTTTTTTTTTAAAGATAGTATTGTTGGGAGTTCAGCAGTAGTGTAGCAGGGTAAGCACACATGGTATGAAGCACAGGAACCTGAGTAAGGTTCCCGGTTCGAGCCCCTCGCCCCCCACCTGCAGGGGAGTCGCTTCACAGGCAGTAAAGCAGGTCTGCAGGTGTCTATTTTTCTCTCACCCCTCTGTCATCCCCTCCTCTCTCCATTTCTCTCTGTCCTATCTAACAACAATGACATCATTAACAACAACAATACTAATTACAACAAAAATTTAAAAAGGGCAACTAAAGGGAAAACAAACAAATAAATATAAAAAGATATTATTATTGTTGTTGTTGTTGTTGTTATTATTATTATTGCCTCCAGGGTTACCGCTGGGGCTCGGTGCCTGCAATATAAATCCACTGCTCCTGGAGGCCATTTTTACCATTTTGTTGCTCTTGTTGTAGTTGTTTTTATTGTTATATCTGTCATTGAATAGGAAAGAGAGAAATTGAGAGAGGAGGGGAAGACAGAGAGGAGAGAAAAATAGACACCTGCAGACCTGCTTCACCGCCTGTGAAGCGACCCCTCCCTCCCCTGCAGGAACCCAGATCCTTACTCTGGCCCTTGCGCTTTGCAGCCATATGAGCTTAACCTGCAGCATTACCGTCTAGCCCCCTCTATCGTCTAACTTGCCATACCTCAGCAGTAAACCAAGTGGCAATAGATGATAGGTAGGTAGGTAGATAGATAGATAGATAGATAGATAGATAGATAGATAGATAGATAGATAGATAGATAGATAGACAGACAGACAGTCAGACAGACAAATAAATGCAACTGTATTGTAAGTTCTGAAAGGTCTAGGTGATGACTCACCTGGTTGAGCGCACATGTTACAATGAAAAAGGACCCACGTGAGTTCCTATCAGTGATGTCTTAACACTGATACAAGAAAGTAGAGCACACTTCAGAATTAAGATAGAATAAACATTGCTAATTCAGTGCCAAATAAACTTGAGTTTAAAAGAAAAAGCATATATTATATATAAAGGAAGGATTCTCAGTATTTTTCTTTTTACATGGTGATGTAAACTTAAATTTCAAATTTTATTTTTTTGAAAGTTTTTTTTCTGTTGTTGAGAAAAATAAAAGAATCTTTCTGATCAGTAAAGAAGACAAAAGAAGGAAAAATTGCACAGAATGTTTAAAAAATATTCCCTGTATTTCATTAGAGTTTGTCATCAGTTGATAAAATTACAACTATAGTTCATTTAGTTGAGAACAGGGAGGGGACAGAACTTTTATGATTCATATAAGGTAGAAGTCTAACAAACAAAATATTGACTATCCTTTCAAATAGCCCTTCTGGAAAATAATGATTAGTGTCATACATAATATCATAAGGTCAGTAACCTTTCATCCCACACTGCAATATTTTACTGTGTCTGCCCCAGAAATCAGTTACAATATACTTTACTATTTATCATGTTCATCATTTGGATTTTCTGAATGTAGAAATAGTTGACCTTAACCATCTTACAACTACTAGGAGTTGAAGGTCATGACATATATCACTGAAAAGAGAATTTCTTCTGAATTGGCAATAAACTCTAGACTTTGACATGTGACATTAATGCCGTGAAGAAAATGCTTTCCATCTCTGCAATTTACATAGAAAATGCATTGTTTTATTCTATGTGGCTGCTCCTTTATGTCTCTAGAAGAATCATGTCCAATTTAAAGGAAGTAGTATGGCAGCCAGATCTACTAACTGCTAAAATTAACTTACTTCCAAAGAATGAAATTACTGGTCCATTTCCTTTATTTTCTCTACTGCATGTATGATATCTAGAAAAAGAGGAGATATATGAATAATTTGAGCAATCTAGGAAGCCATAAACATGATTTAGAATTGAAAGTACTATTTATTCTAAAGTCTGTAAATATTTAAGATCTATACTTCAGTATCTCTGTCATCATCATCATCTCTCTGTGACTTGTGGAGTAAGAGAAAGGATTCTCCTTTGATAATCCACAGCATGGAATATATTTAACGTCTCATATAATGCGGTTGCAGTTATATAATTTATAATCTAAACTTTATGTGGAAAATGTTCTTTGACAAGTGCCTAAGAAAAATGCAACATTATCATATTCAGATAATAATAAAAAATAGTAAATCTAAAGTTGTTTTTGTACACATTCAAACATATTCTTAAAAACTTTTTAATTAATTTTATTCCCTAGCACACCACATAGATGTAGTGCCTTAGTAGAAAAGAGAACAGAATACTTTAAAAAACTGAGTATTTTTCCTAACCAAGTTATCCATAAAGATCATCTTTACATCAGCTTTGGCTTAGAAGTCTCCCAGAAAGAAGGGCATGAAAAAGCAAAGAATATATTCTTCCCAGTATGAATATATGAATACCTTGACTTTTTCCATTTTATAGACAGTGGTCTGTGAATTCTTTTTTTAAAATAACATTTATTTATTCATTTCCCTTTTGTTATCCTTATTGTTTTATTGTTGTAATCATTATTGTTGTTATTGATGTCATTGTTGCTGAATAGGACAGAGAGAAATGGAAAGAGGAGGGGAAGACAGAGAAGGGGAGAGAAAAACACCTGCAGACCTGTTTCACTGCTTTTGAAGCGACTACTCTGCAGGTGGGGAGCAGGGGGCTCAAACCAGGATCCTTAAGCAGGTCCTTGCACTTTGCACCACATGCGCTTTGGTCTGTGAATTCTAAGTGATTATTGAAAAATTCCCCCCTCTTTCCAGAAACGAAAATATTTTACATTTAAATATTTAATCATAACAATGACTTTATTATCTGTTCATTTTCCAATTATCCATTTTCCTTGGATATGATTACTATGGTCCTATGGTCAGGAAACACAATGTAATTCACCTTTGCAGTCTAATGATGAAACATAGTAGCTACTGGTAGATGCCTATTGAATTTTGCTAAGGAAAAATGATAACATTTTAAAAGTTTTGTAGCTATAAATTATGTAGTATGTTATAATTTTACTAAAACTTCCTTCCTGTCTCAAGGAATTTATTGTATTTCAGTGACCCATGTCTGGTTAAAACCTAGGCTTCTATACTTACACTATACTTAGAAATTTGGTCAACATACTTAATTATTTGTAACATGTGAATGAGTTTAATAAGTGTCCCACCAGGTGGAATTTTTTTAAGGATTACTTGGCTAATATGCTAGAGACTACCTAAAATGTAAAGATTATCTATTATGTACAGAGTTATGTAAATATTTGCCATAGCAACTTGTTTATTTAAATATTGGAATAGTAATTTCTATTTCATATGCTTATTAGAAGAAAATAATAAATGTGAAATAACCAACATACTTTTCTAGAATGTTGGTTATGAAAAGGGGCAGAGCTCAGGATATCTCTGAGACTTCTGTGCAACAAAATAAATTTGTGATGAACTAAAATGAAAATTCTAGAATGGGAACAATTACTCAAGAGGTTGATATTGGGAATTTAAAATTATAAATTCTCTTAAATATTTAAAATTGTATTTAGGACATTCAATAAAATGAACAATAACAGAAATAAATACTTCCAAAATGAAAGTACTATCCTTAGGACCTACATTGAGTTAACTAAGTAAATTGTATATATGAGCATTTTCTAATTTAGTAGGTACTTTAGACTTTTACAGAAGCTAATGACAGACATAGGAATACATATATGTGAAATATGCTTACATTTAATTTTATGCTTGGAAATTTGATTGTATCCTCATAGACTATAGAGACAATGTTAATAAAATTATAATGCTTTTCCCATTTTCCATGCAAAATAATGCTGTCTGAAAAAAACTACTTTGGCAACCTACAGGAATAAAATCAAATATGAACTTATTGCTGCATGAAAGTTGAAACCAATAGACGGATGTTGTTGTTTGGCTTATATGAGAAACTGAAAATCTTCATTATAATTCATTTTATTTGAATATTTAATATTTAATGAATTCATATTTTTATTTTGATGATGGCAAGATTTTAAGACCAAAGTTCATATAAATATATTTAGCAAACTATAGCAGTGTTCTCACAGTTCACTTAATAACATACTTAGAAAATCCTTTCAGGGATGAGGGAATAATTCAGCCTATTAGAGAATCAATTTGTGTGCATGAATTTTCAGAGGACACACATTTAATTCCAGGGAGCACCTTACACCAGTGCAGAGCAGTGCTCTGGTTCTGACTTTCAGTGTCTCTTCCTCATTCACTCTTTTTCTCAAAGTAAATAAATAGCTCATTTTAAAGAATAAAGTTATTTTAAGGAATAACTCTATTATCCAAGGATATGACTTGAATAACTCACAGTTCATTGTCCTAAACTCCATGTGGTCATCTGGCAAAATCATATAAAACGTATTTTAGCACTGACTGAAACACTAATATAATTATATATGTTAGATCTCTCTCTCTATTTTTTTTTCTTTCAGAATGATAGCTTGACCATAAATCATTCTAATTTTATCATCATTAGTCATGGTAACTACATAAATTTGAGTCAATCTATTTTTCATTTTCTAAAGGAAAATTTGTTATCCATGTCACATAAGCAGTTATAAATTTATTATTTCAACCTGTCCTTAAGCACTTGGAGAAGTGAAAAATTAATAAAGGAAATTAAGAACATAGTTCCATTTACAATAACATCAAATGAGTAACATAATTAGGAATAAATGTATCTGAAGCAGTGTAAAACTTTCAGTGTGAAAGTTAGTTAAAATTAATGAAAGAAATTAATTAAAGCTAAATAATTGAAGATCTCACACTCCTAGACCACAAGATTCAACATAGTTTAGATGTAAATAATTCTCAAATTGATCTACAGATTTCAATCAAATCATCAAGAAAAATCTTAGTTTTCCTGAAAAATTAACTTTTAAAGCAGATTTGAGGTGACCAAATCTGAAGGGACTGAATGTACCCTAATATAGGTAAACAAGAATCATGTATATAGCTGTGCTATTGGATTCTTCTAATCTACTTGGTCTAGGCTTTTGAGAGAGTCCACATATCAAATACACAGCCTATATATTAAAAAGATTCAGTTTGTGTTTTGAAAAACTTTGAGACATACAACTGATTTTCCCCCTCTCATATTAATCAACTACTGATTTATATGTCTACATTTTGCTAGGAGTGTACATAAACACCATTCCCAACACCAAAACACTGTGACCCATCCCTCCCACCCACTCCCACCCCCCACTGGCCCAGGAAGCTGCATGTCTACCCCTCACCTCAGGGTTTTTACTTTGGTGCCCTACTTACGATTTGGTCAGGTCCTGCTTTTAGTTTCCCTTTCAGATCTTCTTAGTCAGCTTCTGTTGATGAGTAGGATCATCCCATACTCATCTTTATCTTTCTGACTTAGCTCACTTAACATAATTCCTTCTAGCTCTGTCCAAGATGGGTCAGAGAAGGTGGGTTCATTGTTCTTGATAGCTGCATAGTATTCCATTGTGTATATATACCACAGCTTTCTCAGCCACTCATCTGGTTTTGGGCACCTGGGTTGCTTCCAGGTTTTAGCTATTATGAATTGTGCTGCTATGAACATAGGAGTACACACCTCTTTTTGGTTGGGTGTTATGGAGTCCTTGGCGTATAACCCCAGGAGAGGAATTACTGGATCATATGGAAGGTCCATGTCTAGCCTTCTGAGAGTTCTCCAGACTACTCTCCACAGAGACTGGACCAATTTACATTTCCACCAGCAGTGCAAAAGAGTTCCTCTGTCCCCACAGCCTCTCCAGCATTTGTTACTGCTGTCCTTTTTGATGTATGCCATTCTTACAGGAGTGAGGTGGTATCTTAGTGTTGTCTTAATTTGCATTTCTCTGACAATCAGTGACCTAAAGCAGTTTTTCATATGTTTGTTACCTTTTTGGATCTCCTCTGTAGTGAATGTTCTGTTCATATCCTCTGCCCATTTTTGCATGGGGTCATTTCCTTTTTTTGTGCTAAGTTTGCTGAGCTCTTTATATATTTTGGTGATTAGTTTCTTGTCTTATGTATGGCATGTGAAGATCTTCTCCTATTCTGTGTGGGGTCTCTCTGTTTGTTAAATAGTTTCTTTGGCTGTGCAGAAGCTTTTCAATTTGATGTAGTCCCATTGGTTTGTTTCTGCTTTAGTCTTCCTTGCAATTAGGTTTGATTCATCAAAGATGTCCTTGAGGTATAGGTGGGAAAGTGTTTTACCAATGTTTTCCTCTAAGTATTTGATTGTTTCTGGTCTGACATTTAGGTCTTTGATCCATTTGGAGTTGATTTTTGTTTCTGGTGAGATAAAGTGGTTCAATTTCATTCTTCTGCATGTTTCAACCCAGTTTTCCTAGCACCATTTATTGAAGAGAGCCTCCTTCCTCCATTTAATACTTTGGGCCCCCTTATCAAAGATTAGATGTCCATAGGTGTGAGGATTTATTTCTGGGCTTTCAATTCTGTTCCACTGGTCTGTGTGCCTATTTTTGTTCCAGTACCATGTGTTTTGATGATGATGGCTTTATAATATAGTTTAAGGTCTGGGAGTGTGATGCCTCCATTTCTGTATCTTTTCCTCAAGATGGTTTTGGCAATTCTAGGTGTTTTCAGGTTCCAGATAAATGATTGTAGTGTTTGTTCTATTCTCTTAAAGAAGCTTGGTGGAACTTGGATGGGTATTGCATTAAATTTGTATATGGCTCTGGGGAGAATATTCATTTTGATGATATTTATTCTTCCAATCCATGAGCATGGGATATCTTTCCATTTCTTCATATCAATTTCTATTTCCTTGAGTAGTGACTCATAATTTTCAGCATATAAGTCTTTCACTTCTTTGGTCAACTTTATTCCTAGGTATTGATTGATTTTGCTGAAACAGTAAATGGGAGTGATTTCTGAATGCCTTCTTCAGATTTAGTGTTTGCATAAAGAAATGCCACTGATTTTTGTACATTGATTTTGTAGCTTGATACCTTGCTATATTGCCTAATAACTTCCAGTAATTTTCTGCTGGATTCTTTAGGTCTTTCTAAGTGTACTGTCATATCATCTGCAAATAGTGAGAGCTTGACTTCTTCCCTTCCAATCTGTATTCCTTTGATTTCTTTCTCTTGCCTGATTGCTATGGCAAGAACTTCCAATACTATGTTGAAGAGTAATGGTGACAGTGGACAACCTGGTCTAGTCCCCGATCTGAGGGGGAATGCTTTCAGCTTCTGTCCATTGAGTATGATGTTGGCTGTAGGTTTCCTATATATAGACTCCACTATCTTGAGGAATTTCCCATCTATTCCCATTTTTTGTAGAGTTTTGAGCATGAATGGGTGTTGGATTTTGTCAAAGGCTTTCTCTGCATCTATTGAGATAATCATGTGGTTTTTGGATTTGCTTTTATTGATGTGGTAAATGACATTGATTGACTTACGGATGTTGAACCAGCCTTGCATTCCTGGGATGAATCCCACTTGGTCATGATGAACAATCTTTTTGATATGTTGCTGTATCCGGTTGGCCAAGATCTTGTTTAATATTTTGGCAATTTAATATTTTGCCCCAAAGCAGAGGCAAATAAGCATAAGGAACTAAGGCGAGGAGAGAAAGACAATTTAAAGACAAGTACTGAGTTCCAACCTATGTCTGTCTGATGATGGACATAGGAATACATATATGTGAAATATGCTTACATTTAATTTTATGCTTGCAAATTTAATTGTATCCTCATAGACTATAGAGACAATGTTAATAAAATTATAATATAAGTATATTATAAATAAATGAATCATAAATTCTAAGTAAATATATTAGAATATAATTTTATTATAATTTAGTGTTGTTTGGCTTATGTAAGAAACTGAAAATCTTCATGATAAATCATTTTATTTGAATATTTAATATTTATGGCTGATGGATCTGGCTGAGCATGGTTGAATATTTAATATTTAATGAATTCATAATTTCTATTTTGATGATGGCACAATTTTAAGACCAAAGTTCATATAAATTTACTTAGCAAGCCATAGTAGTGCACCTGATCATAGCAAACCACCTGGTCCCCAAAGGTTCTTGCCCTTTCATGCTTCATCCAACCCCACCCAAGACTCCACATGTCTTGGACTCCACTACCAGGACCCCTAAGTAGTTTGGAAGGTCACTATGTACCCCGCTGGTCTGCACCCTGCCACCATGACCCCATTGCAAAGGCTGCTGTTCACCATGCAGACCCCATCAAGAAGCCATCTTCTAAGCAAGCACCCTTTTGCCCCTGCCTCAGGATGAATGCCCTTCTAGTCTTCCTGCCAAGTAGATCCTGGCATGCTGACTTTAGGCACGCCTTTGTGGTTACCCTAACCTTGGCACCTCTATGTGTGTCCTACCCTAGCCCTCCTTGGCTAACCACTCATCAGTGGGACTCAGTGTGACCTGGCATATAACTGTATCAGATACATTGGACAGGAAGATGAAATCTATCCCATTCACACACCAAGACAAAAACCCAGGAAAAAAGGCTCAAACATCCCACAATCAAAATGTTTGACATAGATCCTGAAAGACTAGTCCACATAATTGCTGCAGATGTAGGAAAGCTCATGGAAGGGAGCACCCTGGGAAATGTGAAAAAGAACAGGAAAGACCCCCTAGAGAGAATAAGAACCAAAACTGAGAAGAGAGTAAAAATTAAATGCAAAATAGATGCACTAATTTAATGTCACTTTAGCTGAGCAAAATAATGCAATAGTTGAGCTAAAAACCACAACAGCTTCTTCTTCTAGCGTTTGCCCTTCTTCCGTAGCCAGTCAACAGCGTCAGGTTGAAAGCTGGCAGGAGCTGCTTGTTGCTGGCTTTGAAAGTGACTGGGATCCATGTGGATTCAGTCGGCTAGGAAGGATCGTCAGTTTCCCCAAGGAATGGGGACTCACGGGATGCACCACTAGAAGGTCGATCCAATGCCACAACAGCTTAACTAATACAATAAATGAACTAGTGCTACACAAGCTGAGAAAAAAGCTGAAGGATACAGACCTAAAGAATGACTCAGGGACTTACAAACTGAAGAAAGAATCAGTAGATTTGAAGATGAAAGAGAAGGGGGCCGGGTGGTGGCACCTGTTTGAACATAAATGGTACAATGGGCAAGGGCCTAGGTTTGAGCTCCCAGGCCCCACCTACAGGGGGAAAGCGTCAAAAGCGTTGAAGCTGTTCTGCAGGTGTCTTTCTGTATCTCTCCTCTCTATCTCCCCCTTCCTTCTCAATTTCTGAGTGTCTCTAGACAATAAATAATTAAAAAAAAAAACATGAAAGAGGAAACTAAAAATGAATGATGTAATGTAAATCTTTGCTGATTAGCATGTGTGAGAAATGTATAGTAAGTAATGTAATCAGAGTTCTAGTGTTTCATATAATTATAATCTCACTTTAGTCTTGGGTATCAACTTTATATGATGATATAAATTATCACAGAAAATCGGAATTATCTCTTCACTATAAACTATATGAATTAAGGAGCCTAGTGATGACACACCTGGTTGAACACACATATTGTAATGAGCAAGGGCCAGCGTTCAAGCCCCCAGTCCCAACCTGCAGGAGGAAAGCTTTGTGAGTGATGAAGCAGGGCTGCAGGTGACTCTCTCTCTTCCTCTCTATCTCCCCCTTCCTCCCAATTTCTGGCTGTCTCTATACAATAAATAAATAAAGATAAAAAACTATGTATGTAATTTAAATTTTTCTAGTTTTTGATACCACCTTATTATAGAGCTGAGTAATGCTCTGTTCTTTTTCCTCCATGCTCTTAACCTCTTTCATAAAAAATAAATACAGAAAAAACTCAGTATCTTATCCTTTTTTTAAGTTGTGTAAAACCCATTGATTTTCACAGAAGGTCCAAGATAAGTGACTGCAGAGTATTATTTTATAAAGGTAATGTTGATTTACAAGATTGTTTTTGTCAGCAGGTCATATTTCCTCAACAGAATTGTCCATACACCTCACCCTCTACCAAACTGTCACTAGGACCACCATAAGGACTTAGATCCCCAGTCCCCCTTACTGTTCCTCCTTTCCTAAATCTGCTGCTATAAAGTTCAATCCACTGAAAATTCACACTATACTCTCCTTTGGTTACTCAGATACCAACTATAAGATTATCTGATTACCTTTCTGCCTCTGACTTATTTCACTCATCATGATTCTCCCCAAATTATCATTTCTTACAATTCTGTAGTATTCAATTATATATAAGTACCACAACTTCATTAACCATTTTCTGTGATTGGGTGCTTGAATTGTTTTCAAAAGCTGACCATTACAAATAGTGCTTCCATGAACATAGATGTGTAACTCTTTCAATAAAAGTTTTTGTTTTTGTTTTTCTGGTTGATGCCCAAAAAAAGGAATTACTGGCAAATGTAATTTTGGCCCATTTTTATGCTTTCAGGAAGCTCCACACTTGTTTCCACAGAGACTGAACCAATTTACATTCCCACTCATAGTACTCAAGAGTTCTTTTTCCTCCACATCCTTGTCAGCACTTGAGTTTTCTGCCCTTTTTTTGATATAGGTCATTATCACAAGGATATTCGTCAGATATTCGTCGGGATGCGGCATCATCTAAGTTCATTTCCCACATCTACGCTAGACCCGACCTGCCAATATACGCGGATATCTTCGCCCACCCTGTCCAACGCTTGACGTCTCGTCACCCAATCTGGTCCCCTATGCCTACACTGAACTTCTCTGTTCCAGACTCTTGGAAACAAAGTTGGCAGTCAGCTGAGGTAAAGAACAAACACCTCATCACAGACCCCTGCGAGCGTCAACCCGGCTTTGACCTAGCACGTTATGATTGGGCCCTCCTCAATCGCTATCGAACAGGCCATGGCCGGTGCGCCGCTATGTTCCATCGCTGGGGAGCCAGAGATGACCCGAACTGCCCCTGTGGCTCCAGAGAGACTATGACCCACATAGTCAATGACTGCCACCTCTCCAGATTCAAAGGAGGTCTTGAAACTTTACATCAGGCTCAACCTGACGCTGTTGACTGGCTACGGAAGAAGGGCAAACGCTAGAAGAAGAAGAAGAAGAAGAAGAAGAAGAAGAAGAAGAAGAAGAAGAAGAAGAAGGAGAATCACAAGGATGATTTGGTATCACATTGTTGTCATGATTCACATTTCTCTGATGATCAGTGATTTTCAGCATTTTTTTATATGCCTGTTGGTCATCTAAATATCTTTGGTGAGGAGAATGCTCAGATCTTTCTCCCATTTCTTGTGAGTTTGCTAATTATTTTGATTAGCCTTTTTTTTTCCTTCTCGTGTATGGCATGTAAATACATTTTCTCATTCCTTAGGGTATCTCTCTGTCCTGGCTCTTCTTAATGTGCAGAAGTTTTTCAATTTGATATTGCCCCAGAAGTCTATTTTTGCTTTCAGTTCCCTTGTTGTTGGGACCAAGTCACTGAAGACATTTTCAAAACAGACATTATGATATCAATATTTTCTCTTATGCATTTTATGATTTCTGATTTGACATCTAAGTCTTTGATCCATTTTGAGTTATTTATCTATGTGGCAACCCTGATAAACCATGATTATTTTTCTGTGGAGACCCCTAAAGCATTATATTAATGTATCAAATCCATGGTAGGATCTTATAAAGGAAGATCACAGACTGGGTCAATAAAACAGCTTACCAGAGAGCAAATGCAAACAAGTTTGAGTCTAGACTCCACTTAGAAGTCCTCAGCAGAAGACCTAGTGAGGGTTGGATTGTTATATGGAAAACTGAGAAATGTTTTGCATGTACAAACTGTTGTATTTACTGATGACTATAAAATATTAATCTTCCAATAAAGAAATTTAAAAAACAAGAAGTCCTCAGCTGTATACCACAGTGATCTGGTAGGGGAAAAAATATAAGAATTTTTATTTTATAATTTGAAAGTTACGAAAAGTAGACATAACTCAAGATGGTGCAAGATGCTTTTCTCTTGTATGTAGTATTGTTATGTTCTAGCCAATGCAATAAAGTAGAAATATAGTTAAGGTGTCAATATTTAAAAGGCATAAATCTAGACCTTCATTTTTCACATAAAAATGCTAAGGAAAACCCAAGACAAGAAATAAATAATATAGAATATATACAAAGTAAAAAATATTGAAATGAATTATGAAAATATCTCTGACATCAATATTCACTCACATCAGAAAATTTTAATGCTCTGCTTACAATCACAATATAGTTAAATCATATTAAGAAGGCTCTATTCGGAGAGGAGGGGACGACAGAGAGGAGGAGAGATAGACACCTGCAGACCTGCTTCACTGCCTGTGAAGCGACTCCCCTGCAGGTGGGGAGCCGGAGGCTCAAACCGGGATCCTTCCTTGTTCACCAGCTTTCTAACTATCTGGGTTTAGTGCCAGACCCACTGCAAGGAGCTTAGCTATTGCAAAGGATATAGAAATCTAGTGGACTAAAACTGTATGCAGTGGAGCGGGAAGGGGAAGATGGCGGACTGGGAAACTGCTAACAGCGTGTTCTCTAATCACATCTTCTAGAAACAGTAGGATTTTCTGCCTTTAGCAGGCCTGTCAATAAGGGGTGACACCAAAGAGGTGATTATAATTTAATCTGGGTTAAGAATTAGAGTAAAGGTGACACGGACTAGCGGGCTCCAGACTTCCCAGGCGGTGGCGGGCAAGGCGGGTGGGCCTGGCATTGTCCTCTGCCCGGGAAGGCGGCTCCTCCGCCGGTTGCAGAACACTGCTGGGCGGCGGGCAGAGGACCCGGAGAGAGTACTTTAGCTCGGGGGCTTTCTCTTGGGAGTCTCCAGGGACCACCGCGACCCTGAGGGCGGATCCAAAGACTTCTTGAGTATAGCTCTCATTGGATCAAAGGGCTTGGAGCTAGTTCTCATTTTCGAGAAATCCTTTAAAAAAGTCTGGAGGGGGGGGATTTCCTGGAAGATGGCAGACGGAGAAGCTGCTAGCCGCTGATCTCCGAACACACTCCCCTGGAAACAATAGGATTTTCTGCCTTTAGCAGGCCAGCCAATAAGGTGTCCTTAGACACCAAGGAGGTGACTATAACTTAATTTGGGTTAAGAATTACAGTAGGGGAAAAAATTCTTTTTTCTTCCTTTTAATTTTCAAGCATACATCCTTCCCGCCCCCCCCCCCAATAAGCAGTCCCT
Organism: Erinaceus europaeus; assembly: GCF_950295315.1. NCBI lineage: Eukaryota > Metazoa > Chordata > Mammalia > Eulipotyphla > Erinaceidae > Erinaceus > Erinaceus europaeus. Next base: position 16,082,798 of record NC_080172.1, on the reverse strand, counting down.
GGGACCAGCTCCTAGCAGGATACCCCATACCACCAAACAGGGTGTTTTTTTTTTAATTCACTGATACACATTTGGGAAGTTCCTTGCACTGCTCTTTAATTACAACTCTTTTTCTTATCTTCTCCCTTTTCTCTCTCTTATCTCTCTCTCTCTCACTTTTTTTTTTAATCTTGTCATACACTTCTTCTTTCTTCTTTGCCTTTCTGAATTTGTGAATTACTTTGGGGAAGAAATCTGACTCAGAGTGGACTCTCTATGTGTGTATCTCAGCTCTAGTTCCCTTTCCCCTCTTGTTACCCCTAGAATATACACTGGATAGTAGATTTGCATAACTGTCTATTCTTGCTATCCTCTCTTTCTTTTCTCTTTCTTCACTGGGATTTGGTTACTATTTTTTCACGGACTGGAGAAATTGTTTGGCTAACTGGTAACGATTAAACTACTTCAATACTTACTTCAGTTGCTACTGTAATTCCGGAGGTTGGTGAGTGCAATTGTCATAAAGGTATTTAGTACAGTGTTACTTGTACTCAAGACACAACAACTGAGGAACAACAGAGAATAAAAAAAAGAGAGATAAACACATAAATAAAAAAATGGGTAGATTAAAAACAAATAAAACTGCTACCCCAATGAATGAAGACAAGAGCCCAGAAGAAACTACAAATCAGCCAGAAGTAACCATAGATAAGAAAAGTATGCAAGCAATAATAAACTTATTAATCACAGAAATGAAAACAACATTGGAGGAAAGGAATGGCAATATGAGGGAAACAACAGTTGAGACCCCCAAGGAAAATACTGATTATCTTGAGGCAATTAGAGAACTGAAAGCTGAAATAGCTGTAATGAAGAAAGAAGCTGAGGCAAGGGAAAGCAGACTAACAGAAGCAGAAAACAGAATTAGTCAGACAGAGGATGAGTTAGAGAAAACTAAGAAAGAGGTTAAAGAGCTTAAAAAGAGATTGAGAGACACTGAAAACAACAACAGAGACATATGGGATGATCTCAAAAGAAGTAACATTCGTATAATTGGCCTGCCAGAGGAAGAAAGAGAGGAAGGGGAAGCAAACATTCTAGAGGAAATAATACAAGAAAACTTCCCAGACCTGAATAACAGAAAGGATATCAAGGTTCAAGAGGCCCAGAGAGTGCCAAACAGAATCAACCCAGACCTGAAGACACCAAGACACATCATAGTCACAATGAGAAGAAGAAAGGATAAAGAAAGGATCCTAAAGGCTGCAAGAGAGAAACAAAAAGTCACATACAAGGGAAAACCTATAAGATTATCTACAGATTTCTCCACTCAAACTCTAAAAGCCAGAAGGGAGTGGCAAGATATCTATCGAGCCCTGAATGAAAAAGGGTTTCAACCAAGGATAATATATCCTGCTAGACTTTCATTCAAGCTAGATGGAGGGATCAAAACCTTCTTACAAACAACAGTTAAAGGAGGCAACCATCACCAAGCCAGCCCTGAAAGAGGTACTAAAAGACCTCTTATAAACAAGAACATCACTATAATACTTGCAATATATCAGAGTAAACAAATTGTGTTTTAGAACAATGGCACTACAATACATTAAATCCATAATATCAATAAATGTCAATGGCTTAAACTCACCCATCAAAAGGCACAGGGTGGGGGGATGGATCAGAAAACATAACCCAACCATATGCTGCTTGCAATAATCCCATCTGTCACAAGATAAACACAGACTTAAAGTGAAAGGATGGAAAACTATCATACAGGCTAACGTTCCACAAAAAAGGGCAGGAACAGTCATTCTCATCTCAGACACAATAGATTTTAAATTAAATAAAGTAATAAAAGATAGGCAAGGACATTACATAATGATTAGAGGATCAATCATCCAAGAAGACTTAACAATTATTAACATCTATGCACCCAAAGAGGAAACATCTAAATACATTAAGCATCTACTGAAAGATTTTAAAAAATACATCAATAGTAATACAATAATAGTGGGAGACTTCAGTACCCCACTCTCACACTTAGACAGATCAACAAGGCAGAGAACCAATAAAGATACAAGAGAATTGAATGAAGAGATTGACAGACTAGACCTCTTGGACATTTTCAGACTCCTCCACCCCAAAAAACTGGAATACACCTTCTTTTCAAATCCACATAACACATACTCAAGGATAGACCACATGTTAGGCCACAAAGACAGCATAAATAAATTCAAGAGCATTGAAATCATCCCAAGTATCTTCTCAGACCACAATGGAGTAAAACTGACATTTAACAACAAACGGAAAATTATTAAAAGACATAGAATTTGGAAACTAAACAACATGCTCCTTAAGAACCACTGGGTCAGAGACTCACTCAAACAGGAAATTCAAATGTTCCTGGAAACTAATGAAAATGAAGACACAACCTATCAAAATATTTGGGACACAGCTAAAGCAGTACTGAGAGGGAAACTTATAGCCATACAATCACATATTAAACACCAAGAAGAAGCCCAAATGAACGACCTTACTGCACACCTCAAGGACTTAGAGGAAAAGGAACAAAGGAGCCCTAAAGCAACCAGAAGGACAGAAATCACTCAAGTTAGAGCAGAAATAAACAACATCGAAAATAAAAGAACCATACAAAAGATCAATGAAGCCAAATGTTGGTTCTTTGAAAGATTAAACAAAATTGACAAACCCCTAGCCAGACTCACCAAACAAAAAAGAGAGAAGACTCATATTAATATAATTGTAAATGATGCAGGAGATATCACAACTGACACCACAGAAATCCAGAGAATCCTGCAAAACTTCTATAAAGAACTATATGCCACCAAGCTAGAGAATTGGGAAGAAATGGAACAATTCCTAGAAACCTATGCACTTCCAAAACTGAACCAAGAAGAACTACAAAATCTAAATGCACCAATCACAGACAAAGAAATTGAAACCGTTATTAAGAATCTCCCCAAAAACAAAAGTCCTGGACCAGATCGCTTCACAAACGAATTCTACAAAACTTTCAGGAAACAGTAAATACCCATACTTCTTAAGCTATTCCATAAGATTGAAGAAACAGGAATACTCCCTTCCACCTTTTATGAAGCCAACATCACCCTGATACCAAAAGCTGATAGGGACAGAACAAAAAAGGAAAACTACAGACCAATATCTCTGATGAACATAGATGCCAAAATATTAAACAAGATCTTGGCCAACCGGATACAGCAATACATCAAAAAGATTGTTCATCATAACCAAGTGGGATTCATCCCAGGAATGCAAGGTTGGTTCAATATCCGTAAGTCAATCAATGTCATTTACCACATCAATAAAAGCAAAGCCAAAAACCACATGATTATCTCAATAGATGCAGAGAAAGCCTTTGATAAAATCCAACACCCATTCATGCTCAAAACCCTACAAAAATGGGAATAGATGGGAAATTCCTCAAGATAGTGGAGTCTATATATAGCAAACCTACAGCCAACATAATACTCAATGGACAGAAGCTGAAAGCATTCCCCCTCAGATCGGGGACTAGACAGGGCTGTCCACTGTCACCGTTACTCTTCAACATAGTATTGGAAGTTCTTGCCATAGCAATCAGGCAAGAGAAAGAAGTCAAAGGGATACAGATTGTAAGGGAAGAAGTCAAGCTCTCACTATTTGCAGATGATATGATAGTACACTTAGAAAGACCTAAAGAATCCAGTAGAAAATTACTGGAAGTTATTAGGCAATATAGCAAGGTATCAGGGTACAAAATCAATGTAAAAAAATCAGTGGCATTTCTTTATGCAAACACTAAATCTGAAGAAGAAGACATCCAGAAATCACTCCCATTTACTGTTTCAGCAAAATCAATCAAATACCTAGGAATAAAGTTGACCAAAGAAGTGAAAGACTTGTATACTGAAAACTATGAGTCGCTACTCAAGGAGATAGAAACTGATACCAAGAAATGGAAAGATATCCCATGCTCATGGATTGGAAGAATAAATATCATCAAAATGAATATTCTCCCCAGAGCCATATACAAATTTAATGCAATACCCATCCAAGTTCCACCAAGCTTCTTTAAGAGAATAGAACAAACACTACAATCATTTATCTGGAACCTGAAAACACCTAGAATTGCCAAAACCATCTTAAGGAAAATAAACAGAAATGGAGGTATCACACTCCCAGACCTTAAACAATATTATAAAGCCATCATCATCAAAACAGCATGATACTGGAACAAAAATAGGCACACAGACCAGTGGAACAGAATTGAAAGCCCAGAAGTAAATCCCAACACCTATTGGCATCTAATCTTTGATAATGGGGCCCAAAGGATTAAATGGAAAAAGGAGGCTCTCTTCAATAAATGGTGCTAGGAAAACTGGGTTGAAACATGCAGAAGAATGAAATTGAACCACTTTATCTCACCAGAAACAAAAATCAACTCCAAATGGATCAAAGACCTAGATGTCAGACCAGAAACAATCAAATACTTAGAGGAAAACATTGGTAAAACACTTTCCCACCTATACCTCAAGGACATCTTTGATGAATCAAACCCAATTGCAAGGAAGACTAAAGCAGAAACAAACCAATGGGACTACATCAAATTGAAAAGCTTCTGCACATCCAAAGAAACTATTAAACAAACAGAGAGAGACCCCTCACAGAATGGGAGACGATCTTCACATGCCAGACATCAGACAAGAAACTAATCACCAAAATATATAAAGAGCTCAGCAAACTTAGCCACAAAAAAGCAAATGACCCCATCCAAAAATGGGCAGAGGATATGAACAAAACATTCACCACAGAGGAGATCCAAAAGGCTAACAAACATATGAAAAACTGCTCTAGGTCACTGATTGTCAGAAAAATGCAAATTAAGACAACACTAAGATACCACCTCACTCCTGTAAGAATGGCATACATCAAAAAGAACAGCAGCAACAAATGTTAGAGAGGATGTGGGGACAGAGGAACCCTTTTACATAGCTGGTGGGAATGTAAATTGGTCCAGCCTCTGTGGAGAGCAGTCTGGAAAACTCTCAGAAGGCTAGACATGGACCTTCCATATGACCCAGCAATTCCTCTCCTGGGGTTATACCCCAAGGACTCCATAACACCCAACCAAAAAGAGGTGTGTACTCCTATGTTCATAGCAGCACAATTCATAATAGCTAAAACCTGGAAGCAACCCAGGTGCCCAACAACAGATGAGTGGCTGAGAAAGCTGTGGTATATATACACAATGGAATACTATGCAGCTATCAAGAACAATGAACTAACCTTCTCTGACCCATCTTGGACAGAGCTAGAAGGAATTATGTTAAGTGAACTAAGTCAGAAAGATAAAGATAAGTATGGGATGATCCCACTCATCAACAGAAGCTGACTAAGAATATCTGAAAGGGTAACTAAAAGCAGGACCTGATCAAATTGTAAGTAGGGCACCAAAGTAAAAACCCAGTGGTGAGGGGTAGACATGCAGCTTCCTGGGCCTGTGGGGGGTGGGAGTGGGTGTGAGGCATGGGTCACAGTCCTTTGGTGGTGGGAATGGTGTTTATGTACACTCCTAGCAAAATGTAGACATATAAATCAGTAGTTGATTAATATGAGAGGGGGAAATCAATTGTATGTCTCAAAGTTTCTCAAAAGACAAACTGAATCTTTTTAATATATAGGCTATGTATTTGATATGCAGACTCTCTCAAAAGCCTAGACCAAGTAGATTAGAAGCATCCAATAGCACAGCTATATACAAGATACTGGATACTGTACAGCAAACCATAACAAAGGGACTTTTCAAAGTTAACCCAATTAACAAATAATGTGATGATAATATTAACTATCGATTGTCTTTTTGAACCCTAAGACAGCAGGAACCTCACATCTCCACTATAGAGCCCCTACTGCCCCCAGTCCTGGAACCCTTGGATAGGGCCCACTTTCCCGTATGCATCTCCCAATCCAAACCAAATAATATTGCATCCACCGATCACAACCTAACCAAAGCAACGATTGCTACCTCAACATGCTTCACCTCAGACTGTGTCCAGAGACTTCACGTGTGGAATGACAACCCTTCAGCTTCATTACTTGGGTGAGACCTTTCCTTTTATAGTACACTCTAATTTCATCTCAGGTAGTTCACTTTCTAACAAAGTCCCATAACCTAGATATACACCAGTTTCTGTGAGAGAGAGCTTATGTTCACATGTATCCATAAACTACTGCAAAATATATACCTGAAAGCAGAAGTACACTAGAGTTTGCAGTGAGTACCTCCCTAACACTTCCTCTCCACTATTCCAAGCTTGGGATACATGATTGCTCAACAAATTGTTTGGCTTCATATGTTAACTCTCTTTTCAATCACCAGGTTCCAGACGCCACCAGGATGCTGGCCAGGCTTCCCTGGATTGAAGACCCCACCAATGTGTCCTGGAGCTCAGCTTCCCCAGAGACACACCTTACTAGGGAAAGAGAGAGGCAGACTGGGAGTATGGACCGACCAGTCAACGCCCATGTTCAGCGGGGAAGCAATTACAGAAGCCAGACCTTCTACCTTCTGCAACCCTCAACGACCCTGGGTCCATGCTCCCAGAGGGCTAGAGAATGGGAAAGCTATCATGGGAGGGGGTGGGTTATGGGGATTAGGTGGTGGGAATTGTGTGGAGTTGTACCCCTCCTACCTTATGTTTTTGTTCATTAATCCTTTCTTAAATAAAAAATTAAAAAAAAAAAAAAAGAAGGCTCTGTTCAGTGAGTAAACTTAATATTGGAGGAGTGGCCTTAGTTATTCATTGCACCTGTGGTAAGCAGCCTGTTAAGGTGAGGATACCCCCTTTGTGCTTATTATACATATTGATGATGCTTTCCTCCTGGTTGTGTTCTGACCTAGTGATCACTTCTAATGAACAGGATATGTCAAAAGTGATAATGGGTTGTTATTTATAAAACTCAGTTACAAATAGACTGATTTGCATTGACTTTTCTTCTCCCATTCTCTTTGTAACTAGTTCTGAAGGAACTCAACAGCTATGTTTTAACCAAATTATAGAGAAAATAATGTAGAAAAAAAAAGAAACCTAAAAATTTACTTTCATGGACGGGGCAGTGGTGCGGCCAGCTAAGTGGACATAGTACTATGTGTAAGGACCCTGGTTGAAGCCCCTGGTCCCCACATACTGTAGGTTCTGCAAGTGTCTCTCTCTATTTCACCTCCTCTCTCAATTTCTCTCTGTAAAAGGAAGGAAGGAAGGAAGAAAGGAAGGAAACAATCTAATGAAAAAGAATCTACTTTCACGATTTAAAGTTATAAATACCTAGGCAACTGTCAACTCTGTTCAAACATTAGCAAATTTTTTAAAAAATGATTAAATTTACTCAGATGATATAAATTATACAACTTGAAATTGCATTGGTTTTAAATTTTCCCTATAAAACATATCATAAAATGCACCCAAAATATATTATTTTTCAAGCTCCAAAGTAACTGTTACATTTGTCCAAAAGGTCATTTAATTTATTCTTACCAATTCAAATATTTTCAGAGTGCCAATGGCATGTTTTACATCAGTTTATTTTTACAAATGAATGTTTTTTAAGGGAACAGTAAAAGTCAAGTTGCTTGGGAGTGTGTTAAATTATATGCTAGTTAATAGTGTTAGAGAGATGGCTTAAAAGTAAATTGTCCATAATACCTTTTAATAAAGGTGGTAAATGTACTTTTTTATTCTGTGTCTGAAGCGGTTGCCTATTTGGTACTATTTGGAATCCCATTTGCCATGTATATTTTGATTAATAATATGCTGGATAATCTGCTCTACGTGGTCTAGGTTCAGTAACCTCACTGTAAAATAATGAGCCTTCAAGAATAAAAAATATGTTCACTATAAAGTCGCATATTCTGAGAAGCAATGAACGTATTCAAATGAAATGACAAAATGAGGTTTTCACCCAGTAAATTTGCTCGAAGTGAAACTTACATTTCTCAGTTTGTATTTAGCTGTCAGTCTGTGCACTAAAAACTGGACCAGCTATCAACCTTTTGCATATGTTTTCTATAAATACCTTCTCTTCTCTGATTCAACTGCCATAGCACTCTGCAGAGGTAGTGGTCTTAAGGGAGCTTATAGCAACTGGGATGCAGCCAATGGTAGAGAGTTCACCCACTAACTGGCATCTTCAGAAAAGGACTAGCACTCATATTTTATGAAATATGTAACATGATTTACTCAGAGTTGTCAAAGGAGATGAATTTCAACCAATGCAAGGTAATAAATAGTAACAGGTGCTGCATATATTTGACTTATAACCCTTGGCATTTTGAAACAAAATTCTTTTGAAGAATTCATTTTATAAGTAGTAAAACTTCCCCACTTTTTTTTTTCTTGTTTGGGCTGTCTTTGTCATCAGACTTCTTAAGAAAGTAGTATTAATAATTGCAAATGAAGCAACATTTTTTTTGAAGATACTAAGATTTTCTTTTCAGGTCAGATTGAAGTAGAAAAGTGGGTAGTATAGAAAATAGTTGCCTTCCTTAGCTTAGGGAGAGAATATAGCCACTAAATAGTTTGTTCATGATTATGTAATTCATCATTAAAGTTTAATATTGTTCTCTCTTATGAGAAACAACAGAAAATTATTTTAATATGTTGAGAGGAAAATTTTAAAACTCAGTTAATATCAAATTTGAGTATCTTATTAAAAGTAGGAGGCTTTCCACTGAATAGAATTACTTCCTATATTCTTTTCTTTTGATCTAGTAGGCACTATGTTATAGTGGTCATAACTGAAGAATTAAAAGAACAAAAGAATGATATACTTTTTTAAAACCAGTGCGCTGCTCAAGTTTGCCTTCTGGTGGTATAGGAGACTGGGTATGAGGAACAGAGTATCAGACATGAAATTCTTTTTGAAAAACCATTATGTGATCTCCCCCACCCTTTGTTTTTGTCAAGTGTATAATTTACAAGATCACTTTGATAGTTCAGTATATCTTTGCAGTTCAGTTTATATATCCTTCTTTGTTTTTCACCCCTACAAATAAACACACCAATATTTCTTAGAGATTCTCACATAACATATTAATTACAAACATGCAGCTAAAATTTAATGCCAAATTATAATCACAGACACAAAAAATACATTTGAAAATCTGTCATCCATATTCCTATATGTAAAATTACATATTTTCAAATATTAAATCATAAAGAGATTTTAATCTTTGATTAGGCTCTAGAAGCACAAAATTATTAAGAAGCCCAGCACATAATCACATACCTAATTCTACTACATACACACATACTTTTCAGTTGTGTGGACACTGCCCCAGAAACTGTCTTTCACTAGTGATTTTATTCTAAATTTTCTCCAGGCATATCCTTTTGTGTCCACAAAGAAAACTTGAAACTAGCCCCTATAACAAGGCCCCAGAGACTTTGTATTTGCAGAAGCTTCTTACATCTTAATAAAAGAAAACAAGACTTGGGAATAGATATATATCTTCTCAATCTTATGAGGAGTGTGAAGACTACTACTTGAATTATTCATTGAACAGGAAATAGAAAGATTATGTGACCACAGTCTACCTTTGCAGCTGAACATTTTAGCATCATTATGAAAAGCCATGTATTACACATCTATTATGGTGCTGTGCCAAGGATTGTGTATACTGAATTTATGAGAATTGCCTGCTATACATTTTCAGATAAGACATAACTTCATGTTTTAAAGCACAGAACAAACATGTGAACATGTAAATTAAATATACATGCCTAAAATACATTGAGAGCAGAAGTAAAAGTTCATACGTTGTAATAATTAGACAAGACTTTTTATAACAGTTTCTCTAGACCAGACCATAATCAAGGTTTGAAAGATTGAAAGAGAAGTCAGAACAAATAATACATTTGTGTGCTATTGAATCTTAAACCTCCCAAATTATGCTAAATGAATTTAAATTGCTCTAGATTCAACCACCATTACTATGTATAGGTTTGACATTGGTCAACAAATTACCATTGCACAACTTTTTTTAAGACTATATTTAATATTTATTAATGAGAAAGATAGGAAGGAGAGAAAGAACCAAGCATTACTCTGGGACATTTGCTGTGGGGGTTTGAACTCAGGACATTATGCATGAGAATCCAATGCCTTATCCATTGAACCATCTCAAGGTACCACTGCACAAGTTTTTTGTTATTATTTTTATTAAAGTATACTGAGACGGAGGATTAAAGTTTATGTCTGTATTAATACACATGCTGGCTTATAATTTTGTTCTTCCAGCTTAGTACAATTTTTTCTCTTACATTTACTTTGTGAGACAGAGGGAGGGATGGAGGGGAGGAAGGAAGGAGGAAATAAGGGAGAGAGAGAGAGAAAGAGAGAGAGAGAGAGAGAGAAAGAGAGAGAATGAGCCAGCGCACTGCTTAGCTCTGGCATATGGTAGTGCCAGAGATTGAACCTGGGATCACTGCAGTCTCAGGATTTCAAGTCTGTTGTGCTTCCATTAAGCTATTTTCACAGCCCCCAAAATAAAATAAAAAAATTAAAATTAAAAAACCCGCTTTTAGAAGAATAGTAGATGTTCTACAGCAGATGCATTCAAGGATTATTTTCACAATTTAATAAAGAGATTTAAGTAAATCCTAGTAAATAATTCACTTATTTCATGTTTGTTGGACAGTAATGAAACTGAGATGATCAAAAAATGTACTTTTCTTTCAGTGAATTCCTAACATAATAAATAGAGAATAGTAAAGGATCTGAACAATAGTAAAGGATCCGGGTTCAAGCCCCACTCCCCAACTGAGGGGGGGGAACACTTCACAAGCAGCAAAGCAGGTCTACAAGTGTCTGTATTTCTCTCTCCCTCTCTATTTTCCCCTCCTTTCTCAATGTCCTTCTGCATTATTTAATAAGATGGAAAAAAAAACAACAGTTTCCAGAAGCAATGGATTTGTAGTACCTGCACCAAATCCCAGTGATAAACCTGGAGACGAATGAATGAATGAATGAATGAATGAATGAATGAATGGATAGTAAAAACAATTTCTTACTTAAGTAAATAATGATAATTAAGTACCTTGAAAGTTATATTGATAGAATAATTGTCCAGTTCAGAATGGATATATGGACTGTATTAACATTCACTGGAGAGACAGAAAAAATAAAAACTGAGGGACTGTAATAGAAATGATGAGGAACTTTACCCACAGTGAAAATCTTGTTGCAAAGTGAGAGATACAGGAGAATTGTGTATCTCCTAAGAATCACCTGTGGAAAGAGAAAGGGAATGATACAGTGTATCAGCAAGAATCAGGTCAAAATGAGACTTGTATCTAAGTCAAAGGTACTTACATTTAAACCTAATAATAAAGGAACTCAATACAGAATATTAAATAACAGATGATAAGGTGACCATTTTAAAGAAACAACTGATCTAGCAGTAAAGAGGACAAAATGGAAAGAGCAAGAATCATAGGGTATTAAGATATCTTTGGGTGGTAGTGCAGCCAGCTCACATGGCATAAAGTGCTAGGACCCGCATAGGCATAGGCATCAAGCTCCAGCTCCCCACCTGCAGGGCGGGGGTGGGGGGACATAGCTTCACAATCAGTGAAACAGGTATGCAAGTGCCTTTCCCCTCCTCTCTCGATTTTTCTCTGTCCTATCCAACAACAACAATAGCAATGACAACAACAATAATAAAACAATAACAATGATGAACAACAAGTGCAACAAAAAGGGGAAAAATATATCATTGGGGGAAGAACCAGTTGAAGGTTTTTTTTTTTTCTCCTTTTTTAGTGTTCTTAGTAGGAGGCATTTTGGAATATATTAATTGGGTTGTCGAAAAACTCATAACATCCTTTTCTAATTATAGCAGTCATGTTTTCCCATGTAATTGTCTGCAAATAATATGTACTTCTATCCATCACAAAAGTCAACTTTATTATTTTTAAAAGATTTTAAAAATATTTATTATTTATTCCCTTTTGTTGTCCTTGTTTTTTTTATTGTTGTAGTTGTAATTGATGTCTTTGTTACTGGATAGGACAGAGAAATGGAGAGAGGAGGGGAAGACAGAGGGGGAGAGAAAGACAGACACCTGCAGACCTGCTTCACCACTTGTGAAGAGACTCCCCTGTAGGTGGGGAGCAGAGGGCTCGAACTGGTATCCTTATGGTCGTCCTTATGCTTTGTGCCACCTGCAACTTTGCTATTTTTATTGGCATTATTGATGGGCTCCTAAAAGGAGTGAATCTTTATAACTTAAGTACCTCGTTACAAATTGCAAACAAAAATATTAGCACAATGTTACCAACAAAAGTAGATACATGAGTGCATTTTTATACTAAATCTTCCATATATGCGAATATATAATCTAAATTCAGAAATATTTCCCTAATTTTTCCTGATGGACAGTAAATTTATAGGAAACACAGCAGTTCATTTTAGAATATTCTGTTTTATAAAGTATAGCACTTGTTCCTGCTTAGTAATATTTAGAACAACAATCATCTTATAGAAACCACTCATCTCCCCATGATAAGTGTCTGCAAGACACTTTCCCCTCCAACCTAGGCCATGCTCTGTCCTCATATACTAGGAACCCAGAACTCCTCCATCCCATCCCTCTCTTTCCATGCCCAAAGTTTTTTTCTGTGGTGCAACACACCATACCCAGTCCAACATTTACATCATGTCCTCCCTACCTTTTTTTTTTTTTTACTTTATTGGAGGGATTAATGGTTTACAGTAGGTGATAAAATACAGCAGTGTACCATTTCTCAGTTTTCCACATAAAAACCTAGCTCTTAGTGCCTTTGACTCTTAATAAATACTTTAATAAACTGTATTGTATACCATAAAATAGAACAATTTCATCTAAAATCTTGCTACATATCTTTGCTCAATTCATTTTGTCTTGAATGATAGAGGCATGGTGTTTACTGGCTTTTAACACAGTGTCTTTTACCAGCAATATTTTAGTGTGGTTGAGCTTGATAATAGTCACTTGAACATTGTATGTAAAGCAATGTGCTTTCCAGTGTCAGGTGACATTAGTAATTAAACACAGTAAGGTTGTTTACCCTAACTTCTTTCATCATAAAAATGAGGCAGATAAGTTTTCCTTTTTGAAGTGGTACTCTACCACCCTCCCCCTCAATAATTCAGTGACTTGTGACTTGGGAGGTGACGCATCAGATAAAGCACTGGATTCACACATGTGAGGTGAGGTCATGATGCCCAGAATCACACATGTCAGAGTAATGTTCTGGTTTTCTCTCCATCTCTATCTTGCTAATAAATAAATATTTTCTTTAGAAATATCTCACCAGGGAGTCGGGCTGTAGCACAGCGGGTTAAGCGCAGGTGGCTCAAAGCACAAGGACCGGCATAAGGATCCCGGTTCCAACCCCGGCTCCCCACATGCAGGGGAGTCGCTTCACAGGCGGTGAAGCAGGTCTGCAGGTGTCTATCTTTCTCTCCTCCTCTCTGTCTTCCCCTCCCCTCTCCATTTCTCTCTGTCCTATCCAACAACGACAACAACAATAATAACTACAACAATAAAACAACAAGGGCAACAAAAGGGAATAAATAAATAAAATAAATATTTTTTAAAAATAAAAATATCTCATTGATGTGTGTATGTTACTGTCAATATCTGTGCTTTAAATAGGAAAATATCTAATAAAAATGAGAATCAATTGTCTTCTCTATGTCACAATATGGACTTTAAATTTAAACTTCCATTAAGAAAAGCATTACTTTGATATTATTAATCAGAAGACTAACTATACCAGCTCATAAAGAATCATGCTAAACAAATATTTTAATCATAATTCAGATTTTCACCATTAAAATATATATTGTCCAACGTGCATATATGGAGAACCATATATTCAGAAGTACACATGAACAGAATAAAGGATTAGCTCAACATTATAGTTTCATGAATATTTCCTTTGGTAATTCTTAGTATGCAGAAATCAATAGGCTGAGGAACTTAATACCCTGTGGTTTCATTCTCATCAATGACCAGTGTTTACATCCTGAAGAAATGAGAAAGGGTTTTAGCCATGTTAAGAATTATGATCTTGCTGGTCATGATCAAAGACACAGATGGCACTACTGATCAGTCATTAGATAAATAAATGCCATGCAGTTTTAAGATATATGAGATAAAAGATTCAGGGTCTCATGAAGGAAAAAATTTCTAAGATAATGCACCCCTATGTTTAATACTCAGATCTCTCTATTCTTCACCATGTATGTATGACACATAATTGTAAGTACTTGTTTAATCATTATTTTAGTTTGGATTCTCTATAAATAGTCTAAGGCAGGATTCTTGACATGAATGTCTATTAAAAGAGATCTTACTTATAGATGGAATGTAAGGACAAAGAACAGTAAGGGAAAACAAGGTGAAACTTGGACTGGATGTGGCATATTGCACTAAACAGAAGACTCCGGGGAAGGAGGGAAAGGGACAGAAGGAAGGGATGTTGGAATACATTTGTGTCTTCTAGATATCAATCAAGGGAAGATAAAAGGCTTTGTCTATGTGTTAAAGGCTATATTGTAAACCAGTATGCCCCAATAAATTTAACAGAAAGAGAAAGAGGTCTCTGAGAAGAAATTTGTATGAGATGAAAAAAAAAAGGGGGGGAAATAATAAGGAAGTCCAAGAAGGAAAATAGTGAAAAGGGAGCTTAGGAAAGTACTTGGAGTGAGATTGACATTATTCAGATTCCTCAGAGGAGTTTTACAATACAGTTTAGAACAGAGTATTTTTCACCTTGAAGTAAGGTTATCTTATCCACATTACCAGTCATTCACTGTTTACAGGCTACTTCAAAGCAGTGGAGAAGCAGGTATTTATTATAGTTCCCAGGCATCTCCAAGCAGAATGACTCCACTATCCATAGCAAAACACCAGAAAAAGTTATAAGTGTGTCAATACAGCAAAATTCTTTGAAGGTAGTTAGGGTCGCACATACCAAAGGAACAAAACGGTGTTCAAGGGATCAAGACAGGGTAGCAGTGAGATCGTGGCAGTGGTCTTTCTTCTCTAAAAAAAACTGAGTTTAGTAATGACTTAACGAACTCTTGTATTGTTTAGTGTTACTAGGCACATCTTAGATAGTCAGAAAATATTTATACTAAGAATAAACAAAGAAATCCATCAGTGTAATTATTTGAGTTACTAAATCACTTTTCCATATACATTAAATTTACTATCATCTTAATGAAAATTGACTCGGTATGTGATTGATGCTTTGGTATTTGTGTTTATATTTATATGTAGAGAATAGTTTACCAGATTGAGATACATATCACCTATTACGGATGAAGTCCAGAGTTGTTATTATGATTTTCAACCTTAACCTTTATTTTTAAAAATCTATTTACTCAGCTCAAAGCATTACTTTTGTGTGAATGATAACTATCAGAACATTTTGGTAAACAGAAAAGCAAAATAATGTATCTAGGAGTTAATTTATTTGATTATCTTGCAATCTCACACATTATCAATAAGTGGATTAATGTTGGTTTGTTAATGCGATTAAACTGGCAATTTTCTTATATGTTTGTAGTGTTAGTGTCATGCATTTGTGCTTCTTCTCATCTAATTTTTGTCATAAGCATAGTGATTTTTTCTTTTTAGCTTTATTTATTTATTTATTTGC
Organism: Erinaceus europaeus; assembly: GCF_950295315.1. Taxonomy (NCBI): domain Eukaryota; kingdom Metazoa; phylum Chordata; class Mammalia; order Eulipotyphla; family Erinaceidae; genus Erinaceus; species Erinaceus europaeus. Next base: position 16,067,088 of record NC_080172.1, on the reverse strand, counting down.
TAGAGAGAGAGAGTGAAAGAGATTACAATGTTGAAGATTTCTATGCAGTGGAGGCCAGGCTTGAACCTGGGTTGCATACATGGCAAAACAGCACATTCTCCAAATGAACTGTTTCACTTTAGTTTTTCTATAAGGGCTTAATTTTTATAGTAATTGATATATATACATATATATATACAAGCACTCGTATTTTTCATGTACATAAAAATGTGGATTTTTATGTTTCTTTATTGAGGGATTAATGTTTTACAGTCAACAGTAGATACAATAGTTTAAATATGCATAACATTTCTCAGTTTTCCACATAACAATACAACCCCTGATAGGTCCTTTGTCATCCTTGGTCAATCCTCTGTCAATCTTAAAAATCTGGATTTTACTGAGTAAATATTTTATTATTGAATTATTATATTTTGCTAATGATTTACTGTCATTACCAAAGCTACAATGGATATATGTGAAAATTCTTTTTATTTTTTCTTTTTAAGGTAAAATTAAGAATAAAGTATATCATTAAATCTTATGCAATTTATGTCCTCTTTCATAAAAATGTAAACTTACTCTCCTGCTCTAACATGTCTGAGAATTGATTTAATCTAATACTGCAGTTTTGTTTTTTAAAAAACTGTACTAACAACGAAGTTAACACTAATGAATAGATGTGACATATTTTTGTCATAATGTCAGTGCTTTATGTTCTTGGTTTACTAATATACTGTATAAAATAATCCTTAGACTATTTTATGCAGTATTTGTTTAGTATTTAGAAAAGCTGATATTTATCACCATTTACACATCAATGTTATCTCCTCTTTTATAAATTTTAATAATATTTGCCCATTAATTTATTTTCCTTAAAATGTGAATACACATGAACATTATCATATTGAAGACAATATTCATATTTTATATAGTAAATAAGCAACATTGTCATTATATTTAGGTTTTGTGTATCTTCTTTCCTAAAAGATTCATAAGCATTCATACTTCATAATAATGTATTAATTAAAAATCCATTCCTCCACAGAGTTGTTAATTACTCTATTCAGTGCTTGCTAAATTTTGCTTAATGGTAATTTTTGACTAGTGTTCCTCATACTATGTTAAACTGAGAGTAAAAGAACAGCAAGAATATTTTCTCACAGTTATTCAGAAGCTCTTATGATTCCACTTCAATGTATTTTTTAGAAAGTTAATGTTATTCTTTAAGAGTTATTATCCCATAGGAAGGAAATATCTCAGTGTTAAGAGTGCTGGACTTGCATTTGGTGTCTCCTGGGGTATCCAAGTTCTACCCTGTCACTAGTAGATGTCACAACTGAAGAATTGTCTGGTTTCTTTCTTATTTTAATAAAAGCTATGAAATAGGACTGTGGAGACAGTATAATGGTTCATTAAAAGACTTTCATGCCTGAAGTTCCGAGCCCCCAGGTTCAATCCCCAGCACCACCATAAGCCAGAGCATGATTTCTATTTTAACTTTTACCTTCTAGTTCACTAAACATTTAAAGTATCCCATAGATTATGTGGTATCTTTAAGTTGAATGTTCCATATGGATTAGAATTTTTAGAACTGCTGATAAGTAGTCATGCTTAATGCCAGAGAAATACTCTGAGAAATATGTCTTTGGGCAATTTCACTGTTGTCCAAATGTTACAGAGTATAATTACACAAATCTACACATTATAACTTATGACACAGTGAGGCTATAATGGTATCAACTATTTGAGTTACAGATGTATACAGTCCATTCTTAAATGAAATGTTAAATAACACACAGCTAAGTTCAATGCAGTGATACTTTAATTACCCATATATATATATATATATTTAATTACCCATATATATATATATATATATATATAATTTTCTAAAGATTTTTATTTACAGATTAATGAGAAAGATAGGAGAAAAAAAAAAAACAGACACCACTCTGGTACATGTGTTTCCGGGGACTGAATTTAGCACCTGAAGCTTGAGAGTCCAGTGCTTTATCCACTATTCCACCTCCTCAACCACTCCAGATACTATTATATGGTAAAGAATTTGGTTGATGAAAAGGTGTGGACCATTAATGGTAGAGTAGCATCTCATTGGTGTAAACCTGGGGACAATAGAGATAGTGTAGTGATTTATGCTATAAATGAAAGGCAAGAACAACAACAATAACAAAACTGGGTGTGTGAGAGACCCCACCTAAATTAAAATAAAAAGGCAGTCCTAAAAATACAAGTCTGGAATATGTTATTAATTTGGACATTGGCCAAGCCACTGGCTATAGTAACTCAGTCATCTAAACCACTGTAAGTGATGTGTATTGTTCTCTCCCCCATTTTACTGCTAATAAAACTGTACAACATATATACTGCTCTAATGTGGACTTTCACCAATAATATCATATTGTAATAGTATGCTGTTGGTTAAAGAATTAAAGTAAAACTTGTTCATTCAATGGTGGAAAGTAGCACTTTTGAGACCCAAAAGTCACATCATATTATATACTATAAAACAGTTCTTCCAAGAGAATACCCTATTTTGTGTCATTATTCAAACATTTTTCTAACTCATCAATAATACGGATATATAAGTTTCCATGTAAAATGTTTTCAATATTAATATTCAACTTTCTCTTTAAATATTTTATATTTTTATTTGTTCCCCTATTTCTCAAATTATATACTTGAACTTTTATAAAACATGGAATTATTGGATAGAAATATAAGAAAATTATAGTTTTACATCATGACTATATTAAGTTTTTGTGGATTTATGTAGATATTCTAAATATATCATTTAATATATATGCAAAATCATATATACATGTATATATGCATATATATATAATACATTCCTTTCCAAGTTTACTCATTTATTTTTATAAATGTAGTCACAGCACATCTAAATGCTTTATTAGTAGAAAATGTCAGGGGTGGGTGGTGGTACACCTGGTTGAGCTCTCATGTTACAGAGCACAAGGACCCAGGTTCAAGTCCCTGGTCCTCATTTGCAGGGTTACAGGTGTCCCTCTGTCTCTTTCCCCCTCAAACTCTCCCCTTCCTTCTTGATTTATGACTATCTCTATCCAATAAATAAATAAAGATAATGTTTTTTATTTATAAAAAGGAAACACTGACAAAACCATAGGATAAGAGGGGTACAACTCCACACAATTCCCACCACCAGAACTCTGTATCCCACCCCCTCCCCTGATAGCTTTCTTTTTCTATATCCCTCTGGAGCATGGACCATGGTGTGCAGAAGGTGGAAGGTCTGGCTTCTGTAATTGCTTCCCCAATGAACATGGGCATTGGCAGGCTGTTCCATACTCCCAGCCTATCTCTCTCTCTCTCCTTGGTGGAGCAGGGCTCTGGGAAAGTGGGGTCTCCAGGACACAATGATGGGGTTGTCTGTCCAAGGAAGTCAGGTTGGCATTATGGTAGCATCTGGAACCTGGTGGCTGAAAGAAGAGTTACATATAAAGCCAAACAAATTGTTGAATAAAAATAATTTTGTCAAACTAGTAAATGCTGTCCCTGATTTTAAATTCATCAATTCCTTTTAATACTCTGAAAAACTATGTATTCTCTTAAAATGCACACATATGTACAGTTAAATATAAACATATACACTTATTTTTTAATAAATTCTACTATTGATTATAATCCCATTTATCCCTGTTGCAAATGTATTTGTTAGGGTTTGGTTCCCAATTGTAATGATTGACTGCCACACATCTAGTAAGTTAACTATCATTCTTTTATTTGAAACTATGCTACTTTTTTCACTATTGGTATTGGTGTTCTAAAAGTGAAGGATCTCTACAATGACTTCACGATGAAGTTTTTGTTAAGATGTACGTTATTTCTTATGAAGTAGAGAGTTTCATTAGAGACGGAGGAAGATCTAAGCACTACTTCAGTGTGTCCCTTCCTGGGCCCTGCACTATACCAGGCATGCTATTTTCCAACTACCTGCACATTTAAGCATAGTCGGTGAATTTAAATCACAGGATATGTTATGACTGTCAATCATTTATCAAGTAGAGGACTGTCATTATAATAGACAAAGACTGTCAAAGAAAAGAAGCTAGGTATTTTCTAAAGTTACATTAAAGAGGCACATAAAATCTTAGAAGACTGGAAGAGAATAATGGGAGATGTGGCAGCAATGAGCGCAGGAGTCGTGAGTATGAAGTTTTGAGTCTTATCTCCAGACCACATATGCCAGGACCTGACCAAATTGTAAGTAGGGCACCAAAGTAAAAACCCTGTGGTGAGGGGTAGACATGTAGCTTCCTGGGCCATTGGGGGGTGGGAGTGCGTGGGAGGGATGGGTCACAGTCTTTTGGTGGTGGGAATAAAGATAATTTTAAAACAGAATTGAAAAGGAAAAAAAATAAGTAAAAAATTCAAATCCTGTTGCTTAGTGGTTATATGAGACTGACTTATTTGCTAAAAGGGTTTTGTTTACTTTTGTGTGTGTGTGTGCTAATTGGAGCACTGTCCCTTTTTTCACAGTGTTTTCAATCTTTTAAGAAAGATTTTATTTTAAATCTCCACAAAATTATTTCATTTTCATACTTTACCAATAGTTTTAATTTTTTTTCACATGTCATACTACTTTCTTGTCATAATGTCTTACCACTGTACTTGAGGTGAAGGACTGTATTTTATTCATCCTTTTATCTAGTGTTTAACTCAGTGAGTCTGGGAAATCTAGTACTGTGTTCCGACCTCTGGGAATCAGAAGGATCATAAAGTGCTTGCCCAGTTAATTTCTAAAACTCATTTATGTGTTTATCTAGGGTGCCTCCCGTGGTGTTTGTACCAGACAGTGTCTTATTCTGAATATATTAACCTCAGTCCCTCAGCAGTGCTTGTTGATAACTTTGAAAAGAAATTGACTTTGTTCTTTTATTCCAGTTTGAGGAATATAGAATTATTATTTTCTATGACATCATCATACAGTTTTTACTCTTGTTTAGATTTCTTTATTATCTTTATTTATTTATTGGATAGAGACAGCCAGAAATCAAGAGGGAAGTGAGGGATAGAGAGGAAGAGAGATGGAGAGAAACCTGTAGCCCTGCTTCACCACTCACGAAGTTTCCCCCTGCAGGTGGGGACCGGGGACTCAGACCTGGGTCCTTGCACATTGTAACATGTGTGCTCAACCAGGTGTGCCACCACCAGGCCCCACAATTTTTACTCTTAAGTGTCCAACTTCTACTTAGTGTCAATGTCATTGTGGACAGTAGCTCTCACTTCTCTGACTTTGAAAAGATTCCGACCCTCCATTATTAGAAAAAGCTTGAAGAACTGAAAAATATAGGTATAAAGTTGTAAGTTCGGTTTTCTTCTTCTAGCGTTTGCCCTTCTTCCGTAGCCAGTCAACAGCGTCAGGTTGAGCCTGATGTAAAGTTTCGAGACCTCCTTTGAATCTGGAGAGGTGGCAGTCGTTGACTATGTGGGTCATAGTCTGTCTGTAGCCGCAGGGGCAATTCGGGTCGTCTCTGGCTCCCCAGCGATGGAACATAGCAGCGCACCGGCCATGGCCTGTTCGAGAGCGATTGAGGAGGGCCCAATCATAACGTGCTAGGTCAAAGCCGGGTTGACGCTTGCAGGGGTCTGTGATGAGGTGTTTGTTCTTTACCTCAGCTGACTGCCAACTCTGTTTCCAAGAGTCTGGAACAGAGAAGATCAGTGTAGGCGTAGGGGACCAAATTGGGTGATGAGACGTCAAGCGTTGGACAGGGTGGGCGAAGATATCCGTGTATATTGGCAGGTCCGGTTATTATATCTAAAGAAAAATACAGCATGTTAATGGAGACCCCAGAGCCACAAATCCATAACCACAGAGTTTGTTCTTGTTCAGTCCAAACAGCAGCTGCTCCGGGAGTTGTTCATTTGGGGACAAACCTGACATTTCCAGGAAACAACATATATGTCTTGCTCCAAAAGCTACATCCAATCTTCTTTCATTTATCTCAACATCAAACAGCTTTACTCCAAATATTTTAAATCTCTAATATGAGAAATGTCAGAATAAGTTAAGAGACTTTCTTAAGACAAGTACAGACAAACTTGGGCTTTATTTCAAAGTTGAAAAAATCGGGTTGAAAAGAAACCAATAACTTGATACTATATCTTTTTTTTTAAATTCCAGGCTACTTATTAAGAGAAATAAGTAATTCCACAGAACACGACAATACTTATTTATTTATTTATTTTGCCTCCAAGGTTATTGCTGGGGCTCAGTGCCTGCACCATGAATCCACTGCTCCTGGAGGCCATTCTTCCCATTTTGTTCCCTTTGTTGTTACCATTATTGTTATTGTTGCCATTGTTGTTGTTGTTGTTGGATAGGACAGAGAGAAATCCAGACAGAGAAGAGGAGAGAAAGCTAGACAACTGCAGACCTGCTTCACTGCTTGTGAAGCGACCCCCCTGCAGGTGGGGAGCTGGGGGCTCGAACCAGGATCCTTATCTGGCTCCTTGCACTTAGCGCCATGTGTGCTTAACCCACTGGGCAACTGCCTGACCTCTCACCCCCTTTTCAATTTTTTTAACGGGTAATATTAGAGAGGAGACGAAGGGTGAGAAGCAAGTCAGGTAAAAGAAACACTACTTATAGTGACTAGTTATAGTGATTATTACTATTGTATCTAAACAATAATCAATGTATCAAAACACATTCTTAGGAATAACTAAGCATCTCATTTGCATAGTGCATTGTTTTGCATGTGTGCTACCCAAGTGCAAGCCCAGCCCCCACCACATTCCCGGAAGTTACATTGTTATGGTCTCTTTCACTCTCTCTCTGCCTTTCTCTGTCTCTATCTAAAAATGTCACCTAGATTAGTGAAGCACCAGTAATCACACACACACACACACACACACACACACACACACACACGTATAACTATAAAATAAAACATGCTATCTATATCCCTGTGTTTTGTGATTATCAGTATCAACTGAACTGTTCTCTCTCTTGGGTATTTTGCCTTTTGTATAAACCGTAGAAAGCCTGCCACATTCTTTCCCTACAAATAACAGTCCTTCTAAATATCTAAACAATATATAGTACCAAGAAGAGACAAGTCCACACACAAAAATACCTTCTCACTCATATCCTACATTTTTAACAAAAGTTACTGAATGTCTGTCTGCAAGTCTGAAATACATCTCAAGGATGCCTAGAATGGTTGTCATTTCTGTAGAATATTTTCCTATGAACACAAGGAAATTTAATTTCTATTTGGAAAATATTAAAAAATGCTCTATTATAAAGAGTATACTACTTTTATTATAAAAATAAAAGTATTACTTAAACTAATTTGTTTATTGCATAGCTTGGATACAACTTAAAGTTAGTATTCCACTTACTAAGTGAAAGAAATAATAATTTAATTATCAAAATTTAATATTAACCGAATTAATTGTGTAATATTTATTTATACTTTAAAATACTAGTATAAGTTCTGGTTGAAAGCACAAATGCCTTTTGACAATCGAATAGTGCTAAATAAGTGTCTGTAATATGTTACTTTGGCTCTCAGAGCATTCACCTAACTAGTGTATTAACTATAAGCAATTAGTCAAAAGAGGATTCTGAGTCAAAGGGAGAAAATTGTAGGAATCAATATAAATCTTACTAAAATGGAAAATATAACCTAAATGTTAAAATACAGGAGCTCATAAATTGGCAGAAATGCCTATCATTAGAAGTAATCTATTAAAAGGTAACTTGGACGAACCAAATGTTATCTCTAATAAGACTGAATTATCAGAAGCATTTCATCACTTTCCAGTGAACAATTATACATTTACTTGTTTTTTGCCTATCATTAGAAGTAATCTATTAAAAGGTAACTTGGACCAACCAAATGTTATCTCTAATAAGACTGAATTATCAGAAGCATTTCATCACTTTCCAGTGAACAATTATATATTTACTTGTTTTTTTGCTGAACTTTCAGTTAAGGTTAGGTTCCCACTAATGGAATCTTCATCAATAAAAACAATTTTTTTGTGTGCAGGAGCTTAGAAGATATTTCAGATAGTCACAGCTAGAAGCATTTGAGCAAAAATGAATAAATAGTAAGACTTCAGGATAAAAGATAATTATCCTTGAGTTCTAACAGATTTTCTCCTAAAATTTTTGTGCTTTGAGTTTTCATACAATATTGATGCTTTTGTTTTGATGTACAGCTCAATAAAATTGAACATATGTATCGTTTTGTGTAAATAACCCCTATGACAATAAAGATACAAAACAATTACAACACACACAGAACTCACTTATGCTATCCTTTTACAATCAGGTCCCCAATGAGGTTACATCTGACGACCACTGATCAGTTCTTTGAAGTTTTGTTTTCTTTCTCTTTTCAAGAATATCATTCAAGTGATACATAGAGTTTACAGCCTCCTGACCCTGACTTCTTTTACTCAGCTTATTTGAGATTTACCCAAGTTCTTGCAAATATAGTGTATTCCTTTTTAATGCTAAGTAGTTTCTGACTATTTGGATATAAGTTTTGCTTATTCATCAACCTATAGAAGGAAATAGGCATTTTTTACTTTTATTTATTTATTTATTTACTTTTATCAGAGCCCTGCTCAGCTTTGGCTTATGATGGTTGAATCTGAGACCTTGGAGCCTTAAGCAATGGGTCTGTAAATAACCATTATGCTAACTTCCCCACTCCTCACCCCTGATTGTTTTTAGTTGTTCTCTTTTGAATGGCAAATAAAATGTAGTTGTCTTAAATAATTTTTATAAGAACATTTTTGTTAACATTGATTTTCAGTTTCCTGTGCTCTACCAGGGTGTTGCATCAACTGCTAAGCGTATGTTTAACTAAATAAGGAATTCCCAGCATACTTCTTTTTCCATTTTTTATATTATTTGTTCTTTTACTGTTTAGCATTTTATTTATGTATTTTATTTTTTATTTTTATTTTTGAGAGAGAAAGACACAGAAAGAAACACCAGAGCACTGCACAGATCTGGCTTATTGTGGTGTGGGGGAATGAACCTGGGACTCCGGAGCCTCAGGCATGAGAGTCTCTTTTCATAACCATTATGCTACCTACCCCAGCCCTCCAGCATACTTTAACAGTGGATAGTCACTATTAAACATGATGCAGTCTCCTTCTCCTCCTTCTCCTCCTCCTCCTCCTCCTCCTCCTCTTCTTCCTCCTCCTTCTTCTTTGTCTCATTGGTTCACATTGTGTAAAATAAGGATGGACAAATACTGAGTGACCTCACTTACAGGTGGAACTTGAGGAGTAAGGACAGGGAGGAGAATCACAGCAAAACTTAGGCTGGGTATAGTACATTGCATCAAAGCAAAGGATTCTGGGGAAAGGGGGAGGAAAAAGCATGAAAAGAACTTTAAGGTCCTATTGTATGATGCATAGGGAGATGAGAAACTATACCCACCACTGGACAACAACTGGGTGTAGTACATTATAAACCATTAATCCCTCAATAAAAAAGACTTTTTAAAAAGTAGATATTCCACTTTGCATTCCCAACACTAATATGTGATGTCAATTTTCCTGCATGTCACATTGAATATTTGACTCATGCTAGTAGATGTAGACTTCTGTTATTTTCTTTTGTAATTTTAAAAAAATATTGAGTGAGTGTGTGTGTGTGTGTGTGTGTGTGTGTGTGTGTGTAATGATAAAGAGATATAAAGAGAAAACTACAGAGTGGTTTGAGCACTGGTCAGTTCCAGTATATGGTAGCACAAAGGACTAAAACAGAGCCCCAGGCATGAATAACCTTTACATAACCATCATGCTACCCCCTTGCCCTTTCTTTTGTCATCTACTATCAAACAGCATTGGACTTATCTTTTAGCTATTATAGTATCCCATTTTCAAGTGTTTTGCTTAGCTTATAGCCAGTTTGTCAGTTCATTATTTTGCTTTCTTATACATGAATTTTGAATTTTAAGAGTTCCTCATGTTCTCTACACATCAGATCCTAAGAAATGTACCTTGTTGGTGCTGATGGGGTGGTGGATTGAGCACACATGTTCCAATGCACAGGGACCCATGTTCAAGGCCCCAGTCCCTACCTGTGGGAGCAAAAATTTCATTGAGTGGGAAAGCAGGGCTATAATTATCTCTCTGTTTCTCTTTATAAACCCCTTCCCTCTCCATTTCTGGACATCTCTAATAAATAACTAAATAAAGATAATAAGTTAAAATTTTTTAAAAAGAAACATACCATGCAAATCTTTTCACTCAATCTACAGGCTGTCTTCATTTATTTAACTATATCTTACAGAGCAGAAATCTTTAATTTTGGCCAAATTTGATTTATTTTTTTTCTAGGGTCATAATTTAAATGTTATATTTCAGATTTCCTCAGCCATTAGATTACATAGAGCTTTGTCTTATATTTCCTTTTAAATTTTGTATGGTTTTTGCTTTAGTTTTAGATTCAAGATCCATTTGAAATGAATTTTTGTATAAACAGTAGTGTGAGATTTGGTTTTTGTTTGTGTGTTTGTTATTTTCTTTTATTTGTGTCTTTCAGTGGCATCATGTTGCCTTGATTACTGATGCTTTGTAGTAAAATTGATTAATGTAGTCCAAACTTCAGACTTATATCAATCACTATTGGAATGAATAAATGAATGAAGAAGATAGGTTAAAGTTTGCCTAAAGAGTCTTTTAAAATAACAAGGCAAATAAAAAAAAGTCACTGCTAGGTCACCACAGTAGTGACAGTCCGTAGCCCTAGCTGAATATTCAAAATTTTAGTTGGCAAATATTTATTAACAGGAAGTAGGACAAAGGCATGGCTTCTAAGGAGACCCCCAAGTTATTTATGAAACTAACGTGACTCTAAACATGTTTTTAAATCCATAATTTTTAAAAGTTTTCTTAATTTTACTTACTGGATAGAGACAGAGAGAAACTGAAAAAGTACGAGATCTAGTGGGAGAGTCACCTGCAGCACTGTTTCACCACTCACAAAGCTTTCCTCCTGGAGGTGGGGACAGGAGGCTCGAAACCAGGTCTTTAAGCATTGTAATATATGCATTCAACCAGGTATTAAATATTAAATATTTAATATTTACATCAATGACCTAACAGAAACTTAAATATAATATAAAATAATTAATATAAAATATTAAATATGTAAATATTTAATATTTACATCAATGACCTCCCAGAAACTTCTTCAAGGAAGTTCATCTACGCTGATGACATCTGCTGTGCAACTCAGGCATCCAAGTTCGACATCCTCGAGGAAACACTCACGAAAGACATGTCTCTGATATCTGATTACTGTAAATAATCCCTAGCGACTAATCCCTAGCACTGCAAAAACGGTATCATCTGTTTTCCATCTACACCATGCCTCGGCCTCACGTGAGCTTAATGTACAGCTTGGCGATACGAGAATCCGGCATGAAGCCCAGCCAGTCTATCTTGGCGTTACTCTCGATCGCACTCTGTCATTTCACGAACATCTCATAAAAACTGCAGCAAAGGTGGGCGTGAGGAATAACATCATTGCGAGACTGGCCAGCTCCTCATGGGACACAAGCGCTTCCACACTATGATCATCATCTCTAGCATTATGCTATTCCACTGCAGAATACTGTGCCCCAGTATGGTTTCGTAGCCCCCATGTCCACTTGGTCGATTCCAAATTATATTCCTCCATGAGGATAATTTCTGGCACCATCCGTTCCACCCCGGTTCCATGGCTGTCAGTTCTTAGCAACATCGCCCCGCCAGATATTCGTCGGGATGCGGCATCATCTAAGTTCATTTCCCATGTCTACGCTCAACCGGACCTGCCAATATACGCGGATATCTTCGCCCACCCTGTCCAATGCTTGACGTCTCGTCACCCAATCTGGTCCCTACGCCTACACTGAACTTCTCTGCTCCAGACTCTTGGAAACAGAGTTGGCGGTCAGCTGAGGTAAAGAAAAAACACCTCATCACAGACCCCTGTGAGCGTCAACCCGGCTTTGACCTAGCACGTTATGATTGGGCCCTCCTCAATCGCTATCGAACAGGCCATGGCCGGTGCGCCGCTATGTTCCATCGCTGGGGAGCCAGAGATGACCCGAACTGCCCCTGCGGCTACAGACAGACTATGACCCACATAGTCAACGACTGCCACCTCTCCAGATTCAAAGGAGGTCTCGAAACTTTACATCAGGCTCAACCTGACGCTGTTGACTGGCTACGGAAGAAGGGCAAACGCTAGAAGAAGAAGAACCAGGTGTCCCACCACCTAGCCCATGTTTTAAAATCATACTTCTTTCAGAAGGAGGTGGAGCTTAAGTCACATCCCCTGAAATGTTAGCTAGATGTAGGGACCCACTACTAAAAGAATATGAAAAGAGAGACAACATAATTTTATAGTTAAAAAAATTTGGCAGGCAGCATTTTTGACCAAGTGATGATTGTTAATATCACTGGTAATAAATCATGTTTATATTAAGTAGTTCAATATAATGTTAAGAAAAGGTCACATCACCTCTGTGATATCCTAGAATGCACCATCTCAATCTAATTATGAGGAAACTTCACACCAAACTGGATATCTATTTAAAAAAAAAAAAACTTCAAAAAGATCAAGGTCATGAGAAGTAGGAAAGACTGAGGAACTTTCACAGATTGGACAAAACTGCTACAATCTGATGCTTGAATGTAACATGATAGCCAGCATTGAATAACGGAAATCAAAACCCAGTGTAAAGGCAATATAAGATTGAATAAAGTTCAGAGTTTATGTGTTATTTTCTTAGTTTTGATAAATATAACAAGATTTTGTAAATTATTAATGTCTTCAGATTTAGGAAGAGTACAAAAATGTGTAGATATGGAAAAGATATACTGTAGGGCTGTTGTGACACTTTTAAAGTCTAAAATTGCTTCAACATTTTTTTTTAAGTGTGGATCAACCTGTCAATGCCCACATTCAGTGAGGAAGCAACTACAGAAGCCAGACCTTCCACTTTCTGCACCCCATAATGACCCTGGGTGCATACTCCCAGAGGGATAAAGAATAAGAAAGTTATCAGGAGAGGGAATTGGATACAGAGTTTTGGTGGTGGGAATTGTACCCCTCTTATCCTCTGGTTTTTGTCAGTGTTTCCATTTTATAAATAAAAATTAAAAAAGAATCTTAAAAAGCTTCCCTTTGATCAAAAGTCTAAGATTTTTCATTCACCACAGAAAATTTATATTCACCCATTTTCATTATTTTAATAACATTCAGTTTGAGTAAGAAGACCATATTTTGCTTATATTTTTCCATTAGAATTTGCAGTATGTTTTCTTGACATATATATCCATGGTTTTGTCAATGTTCTCCTTTTTGTTTATTATTATTTTTTAATTTTTTATTTATAAAAAGGAAACATTGACTAAACCATAGGATAAGAGGGGTACAACCCCACACAATTCCCACCACCAGAACTCTGTATCCCATCCCCCTCAAGAGTTCTCCCAAATAACCCCTCCAGTTCGCTCAATTTATTTGGTTTTGGGTGAGGCTATGGTAGGGTCGGTATAAAGTTCAAGACAGTTCCATATGCCTGGCAAAGTGACAAATTCTATGGTGAGTACATTTACTTGGTAGTTTAGTAATGGTTAGTTCTATGGTATTTTAAAGCACCTAGAACACACTTATTTCTCATTGCACTGAACTACTAGAAATAATATAATCTTAATCACGAAGCTGTTGGAAATCATAGAATGGAGACTGGAAATAAAATCAACACAGTGAACAACAGAGCCAAAGATGAGAATGAGAAAGAGAAATTGTTGGTCTCAATGAATTGGTTACAGGTACTTAATTCGACTGTGTCTTAGGACTATTCCTCTTGATAACTGACTCCTGTGTTAGTTTTCTGACACAAAATTTCATTAAGGCGCATTTTGTAACTTTTGAGGACATTGGAATTTGGTCATGTGCAATTTACATAAGAAAAAAGACATTCTTGTCAACTACATTGTAAGCAACTCCCAATAAAATGGTAAAAAAGACATTCAAAGCAGTCTGTGTGTTCATTCTGAATATAAAAGGTACTTTTTTAATTTTAATTTTTAATTTTTTAAATACTTTTAAAATAAAACACTAAGTAATAATCATTTATTTAGATTTCTTGACTTATTCCTTATCTGTTCTATCAGTTGTGTAGAAAATGGCAAAACATATTTATTTTCAATTTGCACACAATTGAGAGATGATTTGTAAGCTGCTAAAGAGCAATGCCCTCAAACACTCTATAAAATTAATAGACAACTACGTATGTTTTATTCAATAACTAGAGAGGCTAATTTGGATTTCTTGTAAAATTAAGCCAAATGTCTTAGAAAGTACAAAGTCAAATATCTTTACAATTTCATATAAGTAATTTTTACTTAGATTTCAGGAACCAAATTAGAGAAAAAGTCATAGAAATAGAGAGTTTCGAGAAGAAAATGACAAATGCCTTTGTTACATTGGCATTGTTCATACATTGGTATGAACTTTGTAACTCCACACATCCACTCAGGAGAAACCTCATCGGTTAAGGAAAATGTATATTCTACCCGCCTCTTGGTGAAAACTATGCTTTCAGTTCTATAAAATTTCCTCAATTAATTGAAATTACTCCCATTGATGACATAACATCATTTAAAGAATAATAAGAATGAAATTATTCCATTCTCAGGGGATAAGTCATTATATAACATACTCCAGAGAAAACAAAAAGTAAAGCCGATATCCTAAAAAAATTTTTTAAAAAACCTCTCCAATGAGAATAACGTATTAGCAGACTCCTTTCTTGGAAAATCACATCAGCTATGATAAAATTACATCCATGCCACAAATTCTGACATGACTTGAACATCAAAAGCTTGTGAAATAAATCATCTTAGCACTCTTTAAGCTTCCTACCATTGACAAACCCCTCACCTACTCTCACTTTATTTAGTCAAGGGTTTCACAAATTAAGTGAATTGAAGTATTATATAAAACTCTTCATGGAGTATTTACAAGGGCATGATAAGAGGGCCAGCAGATGTTCTCCAGTTCACTCATTGAGTGGGAAGGACATACGGAAATGGCTCTGTCTTGAATGACATTTGGAGTAATGGCCTGCCAGTCTGTTGGCACTTTTAGTGTTAAGCAAGTGATCTGCAAAGTAAAGTGGATTCACAGTTAGAGTCAGCACCAGTGCACAGGTCGCCCGTAAAAATAGAAGATTCCATTATTCTTCAGGCTCCCTAGAGGGAGCAAGGTCTCTAGCATCATTACCAGGACTCAATCTGACTTTTCTACCTCCCCTAATTTCCTCCTAGTAATTATAGGTCAAGCACTCTTTTGTAAATTATAAAACCTTTGTTCTTATCAAAAATGAATAGCTGAAGAAAAAAAAATCATAAAAAGAGTCTAAGGGAAAAAAATTTCAATTAGAAAACCAAGCTAATTTGGTATGACCAAAGACTGTCAGGCATTCTGACAGTGCTCTATTATGCAGTCATTTGGGCTCTTTCAAATTAGTTATGTTAATGTCCTGTGAGTGAATGTAACACTTGGATGGGACAAGATTTCTGCAATTAATTTCTGCAGTCAGTGGAGAGACAAGCAAATTTATTTTCCCCCTCTCTGGGAATTGGCGGTGGAGGGTGTGAGGTAGTGAAAGTGCATTTAGGAACAGAGTACAAGCTAAACACAGCCCTAAATAAAGCAGAAACAATGGGAGCCAATGCCTCCTCATTCATTCAATTGACAATGTTTTGCAGCTTAAACCTGTTTTATTAATTATGTTTGACATTTCCTTAATTAGTTTCATTTACACCAAATCAATCCCTACTGCTGTATGGCATCATTTATCATTTTGAAAAATTTGCATACTGAGTGCTGACTTTTCCTACTTAATTATACATTAAAAGTGTCAAGAGCGCTTGCTGCCTGGCATTATCTGCGGCAGAAAGGTTTGTGGCTGGACGGTGATGGTATTAATCATTAAGAGCCCCCAAGTGCTGCTGGGTAATATCTGGGGAGTAGAGTGGCTCTCATTTTAACGCTAGAGAGCAGAAGTGCTTTTGTAAAATGACCCAGAGCAAAAACAAAATAAATGACCTAAAACATCCGGTGTACTGTAATGCTTTGCTCTTTTAATAAAAATATGCTTTGGTGGGAAGGTTTACTATTAACTATTCATTTTCTGTAAATTTAAAGACTATGAATCCACTAGTGGTAAATTTGTGATCTCTGCTTGGACCTGAAAACAAGATATTTTGTTGAGTATGTATTAGTGGGTTGGTAGCATACATTCCAATATATGTCAACTCAAATGTGTTACTTTACAAATGAAAGCTAGAAAAAATAGTATACCATTAATGCAATGATTGATGTTATTCATTTCTTTTCTACTTATAACTTTCAATGAATAAACAACTATTTTTCATTGAACAACACGGAGCACAACTAAACCGAATATGACTAAAAAAATCCAATTTTACACTGGAACTTCATTTATACATTCTAATAGTTAGATTTCAGCGTGACTGAATTTCCAGAGATGAAAACCACTATACATTTTTAAGCACAAAGCAAGACTGTGAGCTACTGTAATGAAAGAGTTAACACGAACCTGTTTGCAAATTGTGTATCAACTATGACTTCCTTCATGTCAGGACCCAAACTTAGTGCATTTAATATTCAAATTCATTTTCAAATGCTTCCCCATTAACATAATATATGCCACTTTGCAAGCCTGGTCAGAGAAATCTGTAACTAAATAATTTTCAAGTTTCCTTCATATCAGATGCATTATATGCAGTGTGAAATTATTCCCCCACTCTATTCCTTTGCGGAACTGCAGAGAAGCAGCACACAATACAGTGGATATTACTGCAAGGGCACTATATTCTTTAGGAATGACTATATATATGCAGAAAAGTTTATAATGGATAATTCCAAGTGTGCATTTAATCGCTTAATTTGTTTTTAATTGTAAAGTTGATGTGCAATTGTGGTGTAGCATTATTTAAAACGTAAAGGAAATGTGTGTAGCACAAATAGTATAACTCACTGAAAAGTGCAGTTATATATGCTATGTTTTAATGGTGTCCTCATTAAATATACTTGTTCTTTTTCTTACTTAAAAATAATTTAATAATGTAAAAGTTACATGTAATTTGAACATTTAAAGAATATTGAAAGAGGAAAACACTAAGATTATGCATGAAGATTTAATTTTTTAAAATAATATTAAAACCAATAATACCATTATTATGTGGTTTATACTTCCTGTACACTTTAACCTTTAAATCTATGTTTAAATTCTTGCCCTTCAAGCCAAGTTCTTTTGCTTTAGTTATGAATTTTATTAAAAAGCTGAAATGTTTTTCTCATTAGTAAACAAGAAAAAAAAAACTCATATACAACAGTGGTTAAGAAATAGCATTTTTTGACAGTTAATATGTTCCAGTCACTGTGCTGAATGTTTTATATTAATTATCTTTATCCTGGAAAATATGATGAGAGAGTTGTACTAAGGCTATGATTTTAAGTAACCACTCTGATGTCACAGACTTAGTTGACAAAGTTCAATGTCACAAGGTTGCTTCTTCAATGCCTAGTAACCAGAATCAATGCTCATAATGACGTTTCTGAATTGCATGTGTTTATAACATTCCACAAATGTTTCTTCCTTAAGCATATGTGCAGTGGTGACAAGAATCCAGCTTGGTGAACCTAATCAATATGCTTTAATCCAAGTTTCACATTTACTGATTATTTCACTTCGGTAAATTACGTACATTTCTGGACTCTTCTCTTTTATATTGGGAACCTGCTAATCTATTTCAGTAAATAATGATTACATTACAATATATGAGTGATAAAGTGGTTTGTCCTGTTCTTCTTAATGCAAAACATCCCTTAATGATATAGTAACAACTCTTCAAGTGCTAGAACAAAGTTGGAAATATAGGAGCTCAACACTGTCAATCAATGAGTCAGTGTAAAAGCACTGTTTTATAATCTCGAGTTCTACAACTGATCTCCTATCTTATTTGTCAGTCCTCCTAACTCTTTTCCCCATAATCCACCTTGAATACTTGTTTGGGAAATTGTTTTTGCTGCTTTCAGCCTCCTCCTGCTTCACAACAATTCTGCTCCTTGGCAAGGGTCAGGGTTAGGGCTCTCTGACGCTGCTTCACCTGTCAGCTTGCTAAATGGAAATCATGCTCATCAAAGAGGTTAATTTATGTTTATAATTTTATCATAGCTAACTCAAACCCAGAGTGCAAATAGACTTGAAAGTAGTTCTTCACAAACATCATATTCTTATTATCTAGTCATATAATCTATAAATAGTATATTATCTAGTCATGTAACATAACATACAGTAGTTGATAACATAATAAAAAGCAGGGGTCAGGGAGTGGTGCACCTGGTTAAGCACACACATTATAGTTTGCAAGGACCTGGGTTCCAGTCCCTGCATGTGGAAAGCTTCATGAGTGGTGAAGCAGGGCTACAGGTGTCTGTCTCTCTGTCTCTTCCCTTCTCTATATCTTCCCCTCAATTTCTGTCTTTACCTATAATAAATCAATAAAAATATTAAAATAAAAATCAAATATAAAATTTACCCAATGTCCTTAGTATTCAGTCCCAATTTTGGAAGATAATTGATATTGCAAGCCTAACACTATAGAAATATATTTTCTTTGTCACTGGATTTCATTACACACTTTTCAGAGAAAAAAAAAAACCTTCAATGTGTGAATTGAAATTCAAACAATCACACATTAAAATATATGAATGTGGGCAAGAGTCACAACATGAAGTTAGTTTATACACAAGCCTCATAAAGTTTTCTTACTTCATTTCATGGAATAGTTCTAGATGCATGTGGTCTTTCAAGAACACATACACACACACACACACACACACACACACACACACACATTCTACTGTTCAGAAGCTCTCTACTTGTTAAAAAAAATTAGCAAAACTCATTTACTTTGTTCTTACAAGATTCATTAACCTTTGTCTTCTTTAAAGAAACCAAAAACTATGCTAAAACTGACGTTGTCATTAAAAACCAATAAGAAGTCACCATTTTTAAATTAAATTCATTAGATAAGTTCTTCATGAGTTAAAAAAAGATTAGAAAAAAATCAAATGAAAAAATAATTTTGCTTTGGGCCTAAAAGCTCCCAAGAGTAATTCCTTAAGTTTTATTGGAATAGAAATAGGAATACCTAGGGAATTTCAACCCAGAGTTTTTAAGAATTTAACTCTTACATGCTTCAAGACGAAACAACTATTAAATAAAAAGTATATGATTATCATGCTAACGAAAAAGAACAGATAACTATCACACAACAGGCTAAAGATATTTTCCAGTGGCAGAGATCTAATGGTCATGTTGATAGTTCATGACTCATTAATATTTCACTAATTAGTCATTATTTATTGGTATAATACTTGGATGTTCATTATCACCAAAAAGTCATCAATACTTCTCTTACCTTGATAATAAAATTCTTTGAGCATTGAAATAAGGCAACTATATAATTCTTAAGATCTGGAATACCTGATTTTTTTTTTCAGTACAAATGATATCACATTTATTCTAGCACCTCAGTTTGCACGCATCCAAGCATGGCATTTATAGATGAAGAGGACCTAGGTCTAACAGTAGAGTTGGTAGTTACAGAAGTGTTAAAGAATGTGAAGTCACTCTAACCATAACTTCATTACCATCATTCTCTAACACACCTAAGCTTGCTAACATTTGGATTAGTTATAAAACAAAACAAAATAAAACAAAACAGGGTGGTGGGTGGTGGCACACCAGATTAAGCACACATAGTACAAAGTGCAATGGACCGGATCAAGGATCCGGGTACAAACCCCGGCTTCCCACTTGCAGAGGCATCATTTCACAAGTGGTGAAGCAGGTCTATAGACGTTAATCTTTCTCTCTTCCACTCTATCTTCTCCCTCCTCACTAAATTTCTCTCTGTGCTACCCAATAAAAAGGGAGAAAATGGCCTCAAGGAGTGTGGATTTGTAGTGCCTACGCTGAGCCCCAGCAATAACCCTGGAGGTAAAAATAATAACAATAATAAGTCACACAAACTCTGGCATCATAATAATGATCCCACTATTTATCCACTGTGACCCTTTTTGTTTTATTTTTTAAATATACATATTCTGTACTTTAATGAAAGAGAGGTACAGAGTGAAAGATGAAAGAAACCAACTCTGGTTTATGGCGGTAACTGGAATTGAACTGAGTGAGGCCTTGGTACTTTAGTCCTGAGTGAGGTCTTGGTACTTTAGTCCTGAGTGAGGCCTTGGTACTTTAGTCATGAAAGTCTTTTCCATAACCGCCACATTGTCTCCTCAGCAGTATTCTCTGAATTTCTTTCACATCGTTGCTCTGACCTGCTTCATATTATCATCTCTTAATATCCTTAGGATAGTCTTCATAAAACATCTTTCTAGGCAATTTATCTCTATTTCCTTTATATACAGACTTCAACTACTTACCACTCTCACTCTGTAGCTTCTCATCTCAGACACACACATTATATTTACATTTTAGTTGCCAAGCATTTTATGTTGCAGTAAAGTAAGACCACTTTTCTTTAAATAGCACTTCTTTGTTTCTCAAAGTGAGGCTTTAATACACCTTTTCTCTAATTTGGTATGTTCTGTTGTTGCTATCTGCATATCCGAATTTTGCCAACTTAGTTGGAAATGATACCACCCCATTTCTCTTACTTCCTGCACCATTGTTAATACTGTACAATAGAATTTATAATTTACCCTTTAGCATAGTTTTGTTTATGATTTGTAGAAGTTCTTTCCTGTGCTGGCATGTTGAATTTCTTAAAAGATGATACTGCATCACAGTTGGTGCATTGCACCAAAGTAACAGACTCTGGGGTTGGGGGAGAGGGTTCAGGTTCTGGAATAAGATGGTGGCAGAGGATCTAGTGGGGGTTGAATGGAAATGTGGAAAACTGAGAAATGTTGCACATATACAAACTATTATATTTTACTGATGACTGTAAACAGTTAATCCTCCAATAAATAAATTTTAAATAATAGATGGTATTGCAAATTATTTGTTTTCATATATGTAGTAACAACTTGAATACTGTTGCAGGTCTTAATTTCTCTATATTTTCTCCCATCTTTTGCATCTTTTTTAAAGATTTTTTTAAATTTTAATTTGATAAGACAGACAGAGTAGAATTGAGAGGGATGGGGCAAACAGCAGGAGAGAGAGACAGAAAGAGAAATACCTGTAGCACTACTTCACCACTTGTGAAACTTTCCCCCTGGAGGAAAAGAGAGAAAAGAAAACCATCAATCATTTCATTACATTTAATTGAAATGTAGAACTTGCATATGTTATACTAAGGTTGAGGTCACAGAGAGAGAGAGAAAGAGAGAGAGAGAGGGACATCTATACTAGTTTTTCAACTGATAATTCAAATTTTCTTTCTACTTAACTGTAAAGTTAAACTACAAAGTTTATCTAAAATCCCCATACCATTCCCTCCACTTACAACTCTTTTGCCTCAAATTTGGTCATGTGCATGGCAAAGTAGGCTCACAAAGTAGTGAGCCATTCTTCTAGCCTTCCCTGCTTTGTTTCTTAGGTGCCACATATGAATGAGATCTTCCAGTTTTTATCCTTCGCTTTGTTATTTCACTTAACATGATTCTCTCCACTTGCATCTATGTATAGCCAAAGAATTTCACTGTTTCGTAGAGTGGAGTAGCATCATACTATGTGTATATGAAACATTTCCCTAAACTATTCACCTACTGTTGGATATATATTTCAAATTTTGGCTACTACAGATAGCCCTGACATTAAAATAGGCAGGCAGAGATCTCTTTGGGTTAGTGTTCTGTATTCTTTGGATGGATACCTAGGAGCTAAATTGGTAGGTTCATTTTTAATGATCTATAGAATCTGTGGAGTTTTGTGTTTTTTTTTTGCAAGGACTAGGCAAATTTATATTCCCACAAACAGTATAGAAGAGTTTTCTTTTCATCCCATCTTATCAGCTCTTGTTCTTTCTGTCCTCTTAAATGTATGATTTTTCTCACAGTTGTGAGGCGGTCTCTCATTCTTGTACTGATATGCATTGTTTTCATAATAAACGGAATGTTTTTCAAATATTTATTTGGCTATCTAAATATCCTCTAATGGAAAAGTATCCATATTTTCTCAAAATATCAGGTTTAGATGTTAGATAATGGACTTTAGAAATAGAATACCTAGGCAAAATATTTAATGATGCCTGTTTTGTAAATGTCTTCAGAGACTGAAGTCCAATAGTAAGAACAGTAAAAGATAAAACAAGCCAATACAATTATGTCAAATCAAAAAGTTTCTGCACAGCAAAAAGAATCATCATCAAAGCTGAAAAATATCCTGCTGAATGGGAGAAGATAATTATACACCATACATCAAAAGGTTAGTAACCAAAATATTTAAATAATGTAATAACATAAAAGCAAACAACCTACTAAAACATGAAGAAAATATCTGGTCAGGAGGAGACCTGAAGCGAAACAAAGCTGAAGTATAAAATGAAAAAACTATAATAAAAGACAAATACAACCAGAGTTCCTCAGAAATTCACCTTAATAATGTCATGACTGAGAAAAATACAAAGTGAACTTTCCCAATTCTACCATAGTCTCCAAGTCTGGGCCCATAAAGTCATCAGTAAAAAACAAACAAACAAACAAACAAAACAGGTCATTGTGAACACCTTAAAACAGTAGAGAACTAGTGGAAGAGCCTGCTGTGGCATTCTGAGTTGTTCTGAGCTAGCAGCAAAGTCCAGGAGGGATACAAAGAACAGCTGAAGGTGCTGTTTCTGCCTCTTGGGGCTACAGTTCAGGCACTCTGCAGCACTGCTGTACAGAGATGCAGAGACCTTAGAAGGTGGCTCAGTTCTGAGCAAATATGACCTTTAGTTGAGGAAATGCTGAGATTTGGAAGCAATATTTACATTTCTGCCACTTGCTACTTATATGGAATTGAACAAGTGAGGAATCAAAATGCAGAACTTGGACTGGGTTAGGTGTATCACAGCAAAGTAAAAGACTCTGGGTGCAGAGGAGGGTTTAGGTCCTGGATCATGATGGTGGAGGTGAACCTAGTGGAGTTTGAATTGGAAAACTGAGAAATGTTAACTGAGAAATTGGAAAACTGAGAAATGTTGACTGTAAACCATAAATCCTCCAATAAAGATTTTTTTTAAAAAAATGAGGAATCACCTCAATGATTCAGTTTCCTTATATGTACAATAGAAAACAATCATTTTACTATTAATGTATTGAAAACACTTGGCTAATACTCACATCTATTATTCCATGGCTATTGCTTCTGTTCTTTCTTTAGTTTAGCTGTAACTTCAGAGACAGCACATCTAATGACAATAACATCAAGTTGAGTGTTTTAAAAAATTCTATTACTATGTGATTAGCTGCAACCTGCATACAACAATATTCCTATTTTCAGTTTCTTTATCTTAAACATAATCAGAAGGAGAGGAATTTCTGGGTCATAGGGTAGGTTCATTTCTAGCCTTCTGATAGTTCTCCAGACTGCTCCCCAATTTACATTTCCTCTGGCAGAGCAAGAGTGTTCCTTACTCCCCTACAACTTCTCCAGCATTTGTTGTTACTGTCTCTCATTTTTAATGTATGGCACTCTTACAGGGGTGAAGAAATAATAACAGAAAGGGAAACACAAAGTAGAACTTGAAATGGCTTTGGTGTACTGCAACAAAGCAAATGACTCTGGAGTCAGGAGGGGGGAGCTTTCAGGTCCTGGTTCATGGTGGTGGAGGAGGACTTAGGATGCAGTGAGTGTTTT